>NC_136411.1:249433939-250033939 GCF_051521515.1 Lactuca serriola | reverse complement strand
GTGCGTTCACCTAAATCTCCTTAACCTAAAACTGTGGTACGTGGCGAGCCAAACCGGTAAAACAATGTCGCATACTCATCGGGAGTATGCAAGATCCTTAAACAAGGCGTAACGGGGTTTACGGACCTTGCAGTGCGTAGCCGGACACTCAAAAAGGTCACCAATGAAACCTCTCTCAATCGTTTTCACTCTATCTCCTTTTATGTCAAATCTCTCCCAAATCTCTCCAAGTATGTGAAATCTCTCCCACATATCTCTTTGTATGAGAAATCTCTCCAAGTATGTCAAATCTCTCCCAAATCTCTCTAAGTATGAGAAATCTCTCCCACATATCTCTCTGTATGTGAAATCTCTCCAAGAATGTCAAATCTCTCCCAAATCTCTCTAAGAATGTGAAATCCCTTCCAAATATCTCTTTGTATGTGAAATCTCTCCAAGAATGTCAAATCTCTCCCAAATCTATCTAAGAATGTGAAATCCCTTCCAAATATCTCTTTGTATGTGAAATCTCTCCAAGAATGTCAAATCTCTCCCAAATCTCTCTAAGTATGAGAAATCTCTCCCACCTCTCTGTATGTTAAATCTCTCCAAGAATGTCAAATCTCTCCCAAATCTCTCTAAGAATGTGAAATCCCTTCCAAATATCTCTTTGTATGTGAAATCTCCCCAAGTATGTCAAATCTCTCCCAAATCTCTCTGAGTATGTGGAATCTCTCTCAAATCTCTCTCGGAATCTCTCCCAATATTCTATAATCACTCGGGGCATCCCGACCCTCGAATTTGGCGAAAACGACCCAAAAACGGAAGTCTACGCGAAAAACGGACCTTAGGAACCGAAACCCCTCTTAGGAACCGAAACCCCTCTTAAGGAACCGAAAGTACTATTCATGAACCGAACCGAAAGCACTATTCATGAGGGTCCGAACCGAAAGTACTGTTCATGAGCTGAACCGAAGTTACTGTTCATCCGAACCGAACCCAGCACTGAAGGAAGGTCCGAACCGAACCAGCATAGAAGGAAAAATCCGAACCGAAAGTACTGTTCATTACTGTTCACAACAGTTCCTTCGGTTCTGGCCTCACTACGGACCGAACCCTCGCCTTCGCTTCGGACTGCTTCTCATCGGGCCGAGCCTCCGCTTCGCTTCTTCCTTCTGGCTCGCGCCTTCACCTCCGAACCGTGCACCACCTGACCGAACTTCGGCCCAGAGACCGAGCCTCGGCCGAGATCCGAGGAGTCTCGCTGGGAAAGTTCATTTTTCACCCGTTTTTGCGTATTTTTGCGTTTTAAACCCATTTTTAATTATTTTAACATAGGATTTTCATCCAAAACTTTATTTTTAATTAAAAGACCCCTAAATTAATGATTTAATCATATTTTAAGGGTAAAATCTTATCCAAATAAGAGTTGGTAAAGTACAAAAGAAGAGTGTTGACCTTACCTTAGTTTATGACGCAAGCAACCCCCACACCCACTCCATGACAACCCACACTCCTCCCCACCATACCTTGTACCTTTTACTCTCTTTCACAAGTCATCCCCACGTTCTAAGGGCTGATCATACAACCTCTCTCCTCATTCTCTTCAAACACTCTCATTACACCAAAGATTGAACTCCAACTTTTTCTCTCCAACTTCTCTCTCTAACTCATGATCTCAAGGCTGATCATCAAGTGTCCTTCCACTCTTGGTAAGTGTAATCCACCCTCCTTGTGATTCTTACACTTCATTCTACTCAAATCATTGATAGCTTATACAAACTCCATAACTATCATGCTAGAATTCTCGAAAATCTTCAAGACATTTCCAAGTGTCCTTGAGTTAAACACCTCCATTCTTCAACAATCATCTACTGAAAACACTTAAGGTGAGTTCATACCCCTACTTTTTCATGATTTCTTAAGTTTTTAGGGGGGAATACAAGTTAAAACACCAAGAGCATAACTAAAATTTTCTAACAGCTTTCATCAGAAAAGTTGGACTCCATTCACGGACTGTTTTGGACACCTTAAACATTTTAGTTTTCAAAATTGTTTTAGGTGCATGTAGTTCCACTTCTTAGCTTTAAAATGACTACTTGCACATCTCCATACGATTTTTCTACAATTTATGGTGATTTTTACAAAACTGCCTATCATTTCAAACACCAATCCGGACCAGTCTGTGATTATGGACTTTTTCACCTAAGTTGCAGGTCATTAAAAATCATGATAAAAATTATGAGTAAACTAGACACATTTTGGGAACTCCCAGAATTTTACGGATTTAGTTTTCGACTTCGTATGGGTTTTCTATGAATTTTCAAAAACAGTGTAGAAAGGCTGAAAATTTGTTAACAGCTTGTAATTTTTATAACACTTTGTATTATGTTGAGCAAAGTGTATAATGTCAAGTTCTAAGTATTGAATGTGATACGTAGTAAATTTTATCATCATAAACTGAAAATAAGTCATTCATGATAAAATTATTCATTCATTTAGAACACGCATATATATATATATATATATATATATATATATATATATATATATATATATATATATATATATATATATATATAACTATAAAAAGCATAGTTTAATGGATTTCATAATCCTAACGCTTTTTCATAAAAGAGTTCTTATATATTACAAACGTTTTGGATAAACTATAATAGGTATAGTTTATGTATCATTTACTTCTCAAACTTATTTACCAAAGGTTTTCCGTTTAGTTCACGTAAATCTGTTAATGAATAAATTTGTGAGTCATTCCCTTCGGGTTACTTCCAAAGTAACCAATTTATAAGTCCTATATTGTAACCAGAGTCTCCAGGAGGGAGAGCGTGATAGTTGTATATAGATCTATATTGGGTTTGACACCCCACACCTTGCTGCTAGCTACAGTTGGACCTGCAGGTCTATGGGTGACAAGTGTCATTTCAGTTCTACGACGCCTGAAGAACGTCGTTTTCAGGCCATCTAGGTCATAGTATGGTTATGATAGCTCACATGTGGTATTAAAAATCATAAGATTTACGAGTTCTAACCTTAAATTAGCGAGTTAGATCTAATTAGCTCACTGAAATTACTTTAAGTATGGAAAAATACTCGTACGCTTTCATATCAAACAAAAAGGGTTTTATGTCGATTTAGAATCACATTTTATATCAAAAATTACATACTATATTGTATACTTTTGGTTTTGGTATTTAGGACTACCTAAATTTTGTAAGGAAAATATTGGATTTTTCTTGGTATCATACATCTCTTTACAAAGATCGATTTTCAAACTCTTACTGTCAAAAGCTTATGAACTCACCAACCTTTGTGTTGACACTTTTCAAAACGACTTGTATTCTCAGGAATTCAGTGAAACAGGAAATCAACCACATTTTGAGGATGGGACGATAAATCGTCGAACAGTTCACTTTGTATCATAATGTAATTGATTTGAATCATGTAAACATATACTTTGGTGAAACTTTTTCAATTATATTTATGATGGTTGTACTTACTTTGAGCACTATTATACTCGTTGTTGTGATACTTTACATGAAGTCCTCCACCCCCGGACGTTTCCGCCATCCTCGGTTTGGGGGTGTGACAGATTGGTATCAAAGCATTGTTTATAGTGAACTCAGTATATCGAACCACATAAGATATACAAACTATAAATGCATTGGGACTAGAGTCTCTGATTTTATGTTTTCAAAACAACTATACTTTTAGAAATAAGTAGTTTCTTATTAAAAGTATACATGCATGCATACATACTAGGGTCAACGTCGTTCTAGAACAAAACAAAAGTAATGATTGTTGGATATCACAGGTAAGCTCGGGGATGTATGGTTAGTCTTGGGAGTGGCATAGCCTGATCAACTATGCCCGTCCGAGGAGTGATTAGCACATGCCCAAGAATGGTTGTGATATGACAACAAGTCTAAAAACTTACCAACACTACCACAATGAAATACCATAGGGGTATTTGGTGTTATTATAATTACTTATCTGAGAACTAAATAGATTTTTATCAATAGGCCAATAATTGCCTAGTGGATACATTAAAATTATATGTATCCAGGACGTCATAGACTTAGAATCTGTGGATCTTTGCTTTACTTCCTGTTCTTGTTGGATTGGGGATTTAGAGTTAGGATCGCTTATTCGAAGGTCTATCCTATCCCAAATACATATGACTAGTATGCACTAAACAATGTATTGAAGTACCTGATAAAGATCATCTTATAATTATCTAATTAGTACATCTACTTAGTTACTTCTTATATCCCCATTTCTCGCGAAGGTATCATGGCTGGATTTCATCCCCACGACGACCCGTACTACCCTAACCACAACAATACTGAATGGCTCGGAGAGGAGGCAGAGAATGATCACCCAATCCCTGTGGATGGTCACTAAGTTGAAGGTCTTGCTGACGGTTCTGACTCCGAACCTGAAATGGTGAACCTATCCTCGATGACCCGTGTTCCAAATCCCAATCCTCGACCGGCTTTTCAAGGCCCGATGCCTCCTTGGGTAGAGTGCTTGGAAATCTGGAGCGAAGAGCAGGACCAACCTATGTCGTTCGATGGAGATCGAAGCTTCTACAACATAAACGAAGGAACCCCAGCAGATAGAATTTTTCCAATCCTGGTCCGTAGAGCTGCCCGAGACGAGATTCAGGGCAAAACAACTCTCCATAGTATCGCAGAGGTTGATGCAAATGCAAGAATACATACAATCCGCATCAATCGCCTAGAGCACACCCGTGAAAAGTCTGAGGAAGACTATGAAACCTTGCTGCAAGCACTGGCTGAAACACGAACCGATGTCATAAAACTCCGAGTACGCCAGAGGGTGTACGAAAGGCACGTGCTTGTTATGGAGCGGCAGCTAGCTGAACTGAGAGATCAAAAAGAAAAAAAAAATAAAAAAATGACCGCCGCCAGTAGTAGATGCCTTACTTCAATTCATGTTAGAAAGGAATCGTTTTTCCTATCTATGCCCTATGTGGCATTCCCTAGGAAACTATCTTGTACTGTAGGTACCTTTAGTGAGGCCTCTAGGCGGCCAAGACACCCCTGCTTCGATATGATATAAGACCCTCTACAAGGTCAATTTCCCCTAATTTGTTACATCTTAAACATCAATGACGTATCAATCAGCCGAGTTTTGTGTCACCTTTTTGTTCAAACACTCCCATCATGCTGCCATAGGAGCCTACCTAAAACCCACTCTATTCAAGTTGTAAGACTAGAGTAATCTAGCTCCGGAATCGTCCCTGATCTTCTCTCCAAGGTTGGATCATGTTATTCACCAACCAATGGAACCCGGTTTCAAACAGCCAACATCAAAAGATCACTACCTGAACTTACTTCTACTCTGCATTAGGACTGCATCATAGGGATGCAGGTCAAATCTTCAAGAACATGCTCCAATCAGTCGTAATAAGGACCTAGCCTGGGTCAACTATAAGGCTCCACTTGGATGCTGAACTACTAAAAATTCATGGGTTACCATATAAAGACTCCCGTTATGAATTGTTTTCAGAACGCCCTTAACGACCAAATTACGTTACAAATCGATATAAGATAAAACTTAGTTAGAAACTCGCGACGTATAGCCATTCTAAAAACTCATTATCATCTCACCCTTAAGCATTTTGTTGAGAAGTTCCTTCATCATAGACTTATGAGTGCGATCATGCCAACACTAATGCACTGGGTCCCATCAAAACTCCCCAGCCAAGCGTGTTTGGACACACACGATCCTAAGGTGGGTAAAGCTTGACGCCCGTATGAAACCTACCCCTACCCACTGCTGTAACCCTATTTCAAGAATGTTAGCGGAAACACTAGGAGTAGAACAGTAATGTGCAAAAATTTATATGCGTTAATATAAATTGTAAGGATGCACTTAAGATAATCATTTCCACTAACGAAGATGTTTTTCATCGTGAAACAGAACTATGTCTTCACCAAGAGGAAACCAACCAACTAGTAAGGAGCCAACTTTGCAAATAGACGCTGCTACTTTTCAGGCTGCAGTCACGGCAGCCGTGGCAGCCGTCATGGCACAGTTCAATGCTAACAACGCCAACAGAAATGGAAGCGGTACTGACAATACAGATTATGGTAACAATCAGGAGCGCCAACAGGTGCCTGCTAGCGAAAATACCTCGGGCCATAAACCTACGAGCAAGAAGAGAAAGTTTTGGAACATGAAAGAGCGCCACCAATCTCAAAGATCCACTAAAAGACAACAACCTATGGCCACTCCCACCATCGCAACAGCAGTCACGACACATGCCCCGATACTAGCCACAGGATCTACCACCCAAACGTCGGCCAGACCATATGAGGGATCTCTCCCGAAGTGTGTTAAGTGCAGCTTCCATCACACAGGAGCTTGCCGAATCTTAAAATGTGATAACTGCAACAGGAAAGGACATACCACCCGTTTCTGTAAGGTCCCGACCCAGTATCTCCCTTCAATCACCAGCACCAGGGCGGACCCAATATGCTACTCATGTGGTGAAATGGGACACTTCAAGAGAGAGTGCCCAACCAAGAAGAATGACGGAGGAGCCGGAGGAATGTAACAAACGAACCGGCAGGATCAGTAGGAAACCATATTAGGACTTTTGTAATATTTCCCAACGACAAAAACGTTTAAGTATTATATGTTTGTAATGAATTGTTATATGCTTACTAAAATCCATGACTCTCTAAAAGTAGTTAAAATACTCTCCCGTTTAAATCGAACCAAATACATTCATATATGATCTAAAGATCATTACCTCTAAGATGTGATGACCTTGTACATACATCGGGGTTAATTATAATCGAAATACTGAAGTTTTGAAACAAATAATTTCATCCCGACTCCTAATCCGTGTCTAATAGTAAGAGTTGAGTGGGGCCACCCACTCGACGATTCCCCAACATCAGATCACATACGCCGTTCATATACCATTTGATCATAGGGAGACCGTCAGGGATCACGGTATCAAGTATCATTACTGATTCTCGAAACACACCCACCGCCAGTGCTAGACACTGTGGTATAAATCATCTACGATAATGATAACATCAAACAAAGTTTATCACCCTAAAAAGAAACATCAGATACTCTATCACTCTAGTGATCTCTTCTTGCGAATACAGCTTAGCTAGTTTTATCTAAAAAGGTATTGCTGTCGTCATCCAATTTTCATTGATATAGCCCTCATCTTCCCAATTTAACATATACAAAAGGACCTTTCACCTAACCCCTCCAAACACCGAAACCTTCGTCTCTCATAAACATCCAGCTCAAACCTACGGATTATCTTTTGCTACGGAACCCCAAAACACGCAAATCAGAGGAGTGTTATACTTCCGAAACCTTATCACAAGTACTTACAGGAGACCCTTGGGAATGTCACGCATGTAGCAGACAAGGTCCAAGCACGGAAGCCTAGGAAAGACATGGTACGAGTTCTGCCATGAACTTCGGACCAAGGTAGCCCAGGAGGGCGAGTAAATGTCCTACCATATAAGAAGGCCTAGTCGTGTAAACCAAACCCACATGCTTCCTACCGAGCTACAAGAACTCTTAGGTCAAACCTGTCGAACTATTCAACAATAAAATTGAAGAACCAAGCTTTTCACCCTAGAAAGCTCTGTTCTTATTCATCAAATAGAAAGGCAAATTGCTCATAGTTCCATTAACTTTAGAGGCCCTGACAATACCTCCAGTAGAAACCTTCGCTATCTGCCTCACACAAGCGAATAGGCCGACCAACCACAAGGAAAGAGGTACCCTCTAGGAATCAGACCTGAGATCTGAATATCACCAGTCGCGAGTATTGGATAAGGATGTACGAGGACAACCCTCTAAATTCGATGCGGACGCTGCAAGTCTGTAGTGATACCCCTCGGATAGGACCAACCCGTTCGCAGTATTCATAGGATGTGTCATTCTTACTAGGAATCAGTTCATCATTGTCGTTGTAAGTGACTTGCTTATCTACCCCCGTAGTAAGAAGAATTACTAAGTTATTTGCTTTGATTTCCTCACTTATACATTCCCTAGTTATATATAACGAATACCTGGTAGATAATAGCATGTGAGAATTCTGACTTAGTTTCTTTTCCTCGTTGGGATGTGAAACTGAAGTAGAATCACACATTTTACTATCCGCCCAGTATTGGTTATATCATAATGTGTATGAACTAATATTTAGTGTACAATAACTCATCTCTTAGTCAGAATCAAAATAGTGTAGAGCCGACCTTAGTCATTTACCAACTCCTTGCCTAAATTCGAATTTCGGGACGAAATTCCCTCTAACGGGGGGATGATGTGACAACCGTCAATTTTCGGTCAAGTCAAAGTCAACTAAAGTCAACAAGTCAAACCGGTCAACCCAATTCGCCGTGAGTACTAGAGTTTACGTTATATAACTTCTAAACAACTCTCTATTCTAATGAGAGATCATAAATCGAAAAGTGCGTTCACCTAAATCTCCTTAACCTAAAACTGTGGTACGTGGCGAGCCAAACCGGTAAAACAATGTCGCATACTCATCGGGAGTATGCAAGATCCTTAAACAAGGCGTAACGGGGTTTACGGACCTTGCAGTGCGTAGCCGGACACTCAAAAAGGTCACCAATGAAACCTCTCTCAATCGTTTTCACTCTATCTCCTTTTATGTCAAATCTCTCCCAAATCTCTCCAAGTATGTGAAATCTCTCCCACATATCTCTTTGTATGAGAAATCTCTCCAAGTATGTCAAATCTCTCCCAAATCTCTCTAAGTATGAGAAATCTCTCCCATATATCTCTCTGTATGTGAAATCTCTCCAAGAATGTCAAATCTCTCCCAAATCTCTCTAAGAATGTGAAATCCCTTCCAAATATCTCTTTGTATGTGAAATCTCTCCAAGAATGTCAAATCTCTCCCAAATCTATCTAAGAATGTGAAATCCCTTCCAAATATCTCTTTGTATGTGAAATCTCTCCAAGAATGTCAAATCTCTCCCAAATCTCTCTAAGTATGAGAAATCTCTCCCACATATCTCTCTGTATGTGAAATCTCTCCAAGAATGTCAAATCTCTCCCAAATCTCTCTAAGAATGTGAAATCCCTTCCAAATATCTCTTTGTATGTGAAATCTCCCCAAGTATGTCAAATCTCTCCCAAATCTCTCTGAGTATGTGGAATCTCTCTCAAATCTCTCTCGAAATCTCTCCCAATATTCTATAATCACTCGGGGCATCCCGACCCTCGAATTTGGCGAAAACGACCCAAAAACGGAAGTCTACGCGAAAAACGGACCTTAGGAACCGAAACCCCTCTTAGGAACCGAAACCCCTCTTAAGGAACCGAAAGTACTATTCATGAACCGAACCGAAAGCACTATTCATGAGGGTCCGAACCGAAAGTACTGTTCATGAGCTGAACCGAAGTTACTGTTCATCCGAACCGAACCCAGCACTGAAGGAAGGTCCGAACCGAACCAGCATAGAAGGAAAAATCCGAACCGAAAGTACTGTTCATTACTGTTCACAACAGTTCCTTCGGTTCTAGCCTCACTACGGACCGAACCCTCGCCTTCGCTTCGGACTGCTTCTCATCGGGCCGAGCCTCTGCTTCGCTTCTTCCTTCTGGCTCGCGCCTTCACCTCCGAACCGTGCACCACCTGACCGAACTTCGGCCCAGAGACCGAGCCTCGGCCGAGATCCGAGGAGTCTCGCTGGGAAAGTTCATTTTTCACCCGTTTTTGCGTATTTTTGCGTTTTAAACCCATTTTTAATTATTTTAACATAGGATTTTCATCCAAAACTTTATTTTTAATTAAAAGACCCCTAAATTAATGATTTAATCATATTTTAAGGGTAAAATCTTATCCAAATAAGAGTTGGTAAAGTACAAAAGAAGAGTGTTGACCTTACCTTAGTTTATGACGCAAGCAACCCCCACACCCACTCCATGACAACCCACACTCCTCCCCACCATACCTTGTACCTTTTACTCTCTTTCACAAGTCATCCCCACGTTCTAAGGGCTGATCATACAACCTCTCTCCTCATTCTCTTCAAACACTCTCATTACACCAAAGATTGAACTCCAACTTTTTCTCTCCAACTTCTCTCTCTAACTCATGATCTCAAGGCTGATCATCAAGTGTCCTTCCACTCTTGGTAAGTGTAATCCACCCTCCTTGTGATTCTTACACTTCATTCTACTCAAATCATTGATAGCTTATACAAACTCCATAACTATCATGCTAGAATTCTCGAAAATCTTCAAGACATTTCCAAGTGTCCTTGAGTTAAACACCTCCATTCTTCAACAATCATCTACTGAAAACACTTAAGGTGAGTTCATACCCCTACTTTTTCATGATTTCTTAAGTTTTTAGGGGGGAATACAAGTTAAAACACCAAGAGCATAACTAAAATTTTCTAACAGCTTTCATCAGAAAAGTTGGACTCCATTCACGGACTGTTTTGGACACCTTAAACATTTTAGTTTTCAAAATTGTTTTAGGTGCATGTAGTTCCACTTCTTAGCTTTAAAATGACTACTTGCACATCTCCATACGATTTTTCTACAATTTATGGTGATTTTTACAAAACTGCCTATCATTTCAAACACCAATCCGGACCAGTCTGTGATTATGGACTTTTTCACCTAAGTTGCAGGTCATTAAAAATCATGATAAAAATTATGAGTAAACTAGACACATTTTGGGAACTCCCAGAATTTTACGGATTTAGTTTTCGACTTCGTATGGGTTTTCTATGAATTTTCAAAAACAGTGTAGAAAGGCTGAAAATTTGTTAACAGCTTGTAATTTTTATAACACTTTGTATTATGTTGAGCAAAGTGTATAATGTCAAGTTCTAAGTATTGAATGTGATACGTAGTAAATTTTATCATCATAAACTGAAAATAAGTCATTCATGATAAAATTATTCATTCATTTAGAACACGCATATATATATATATATATATATATATATATATATATATATATATATATATATATATATATAAACTATAAAAAGCATAGTTTAATGGATTTCATAATCCTAACGCTTTTTCATAAAAGAGTTCTTATATATTACAAACGTTTTGGATAAACTATAATAGGTATAGTTTATGTATCATTTACTTCTCAAACTTATTTACCAAAGGTTTTCCGTTTAGTTCACGTAAATCTGTTAATGAATAAATTTGTGAGTCATTCCCTTCGGGTTACTTCCAAAGTAACCAATTTATAAGTCCTATATTGTAACCAGAGTCTCCAGGAGGGAGAGCGTGATAGTTGTATATAGATCTATATTGGGTTTGACACCCCACACCTTGCTGCTAGCTACAGTTGGACCTGCAGGTCTATGGGTGACAAGTGTCATTTCAGTTCTACGACGCCTGAAGAACGTCGTTTTCAGGCCATCTAGGTCATAGTATGGTTATGATAGCTCACATGTGGTATTAAAAATCATAAGATTTACGAGTTCTAACCTTAAATTAGCGAGTTAGATCTAATTAGCTCACTGAAATTACTTTAAGTATGGAAAAATACTCGTACGCTTTCATATCAAACAAAAAGGGTTTTATGTCGATTTAGAATCACATTTTATATCAAAAATTACATACTATATTGTATACTTTTGGTTTTGGTATTTAGGACTACCTAACTTTTGTAAGGAAAATATTGGATTTTTCTTGGTATCATACATCTCTTTACAAAGATCGATTTTCAAACTCTTACTGTCAAAAGCTTATGAACTCACCAACCTTTGTGTTGACACTTTTCAAAACGACTTGTATTCTCAGGAATTCAGTGAAACAGGAAATCAACCACATTTTGAGGATGGGACGATAAATCGTCGAACAGTTCACTTTGTATCATAATGTAATTGATTTGAATCATGTAAACATATACTTTGGTGAAACTTTTTCAATTATATTTATGATGGTTGTACTTACTTTGAGCACTATTATACTCGTTGTTGTGATACTTTACATGAAGTCCTCCACCCCCGGACGTTTCCGCCATCCTCGGTTTGGGGGTGTGACAGATTGGTATCAAAGCATTGTTTATAGTGAACTCAGTATATCGAACCACATAAGATATACAAACTATAAATGCATTGGGACTAGAGTCTCTGATTTTATGTTTTCAAAACAACTATACTTTTAGAAATAAGTAGTTTCTTATTAAAAGTATACATGCATGCATACATACTAGGGTCAACGTCGTTCTAGAACAAAACAAAAGTAATGATTGTTGGATATCACAGGTAAGCTCGGGGATGTATGGTTAGTCTTGGGAGTGGCATAGCCTGATCAACTATGCCCGTCCGAGGAGTGATTAGCACATGCCCAAGAATGGTTGTGATATGACAACAAGTCTAAAAACTTACCAACACTACCACAATGAAATACCATAGGGGTATTTGGTGTTATTATAATTACTTATCTGAGAACTAAATAGATTTTTATCAATAGGCCAATAATTGCCTAGTGGATACATTAAAATTATATGTATCCAGGACGTCATAGACTTAGAATCTGTGGATCTTTGCTTTACTTCCTGTTCTTGTTGGATTGGGGATTTAGAGTTAGGATCGCTTATTCGAAGGTCTATCCTATCCCAAATACATATGACTAGTATGCACTAAACAATGTATTGAAGTACCTGATAAAGATCATCTTATAATTATCTAATTAGTACATCTACTTAGTTACTTCTTATATCCCCATTTCTCGCGAAGGTATCATGGCTGGATTTCATCCCCACGACGACCCGTACTACCCTAACCACAACAATACTGAATGGCTCGGAGAGGAGGCAGAGAATGATCACCCAATCCCTGTGGATGGTCACTAAGTTGAAGGTCTTGCTGACGGTTCTGACTCCGAACCTGAAATGGTGAACCTATCCTCGATGACCCGTGTTCCAAATCCCAATCCTCGACCGGCTTTTCAAGGCCCGATGCCTCCTTGGGTAGAGTGCTTGGAAATCTGGAGCGAAGAGCAGGACCAACCTATGTCGTTCGATGGAGATCGAAGCTTCTACAACATAAACGAAGGAACCCCAGCAGATAGAATTTTTCCAATCCTGGTCCGTAGAGCTGCCCGAGACGAGATTCAGGGCAAAACAACTCTCCATAGTATCGCAGAGGTTGATGCAAATGCAAGAATACATACAATCCGCATCAATCGCCTAGAGCACACCCGTGAAAAGTCTGAGGAAGACTATGAAACCTTGCTGCAAGCACTGGCTGAAACACGAACCGATGTCATAAAACTCCGAGTACGCCAGAGGGTGTACGAAAGGCACGTGCTTGTTATGGAGCGGCAGCTAGCTGAACTGAGAGATCAAAAAGAAAAAAAAAATAAAAAAATGACCGCCGCCAGTAGTAGATGCCTTACTTCAATTCATGTTAGAAAGGAATCGTTTTTCCTATCTATGCCCTATGTGGCATTCCCTAGGAAACTATCTTGTACTGTAGGTACCTTTAGTGAGGCCTCTAGGCGGCCAAGACACCCCTGCTTCGATATGATATAAGACCCTCTACAAGGTCAATTTCCCCTAATTTGTTACATCTTAAACATCAATGACGTATCAATCAGCCGAGTTTTGTGTCACCTTTTTGTTCAAACACTCCCATCATGCTGCCATAGGAGCCTACCTAAAACCCACTCTATTCAAGTTGTAAGACTAGAGTAATCTAGCTCCGGAATCGTCCCTGATCTTCTCTCCAAGGTTGGATCATGTTATTCACCAACCAATGGAACCCGGTTTCAAACAGCCAACATCAAAAGATCACTACCTGAACTTACTTCTACTCTGCATTAGGACTGCATCATAGGGATGCAGGTCAAATCTTCAAGAACATGCTCCAATCAGTCGTAATAAGGACCTAGCCTGGGTCAACTATAAGGCTCCACTTGGATGCTGAACTACTAAAAATTCATGGGTTACCATATAAAGACTCCCGTTATGAATTGTTTTCAGAACGCCCTTAACGACCAAATTACGTTACAAATCGATATAAGATAAAACTTAGTTAGAAACTCGCGACGTATAGCCATTCTAAAAACTCATTATCATCTCACCCTTAAGCATTTTGTTGAGAAGTTCCTTCATCATAGACTTATGAGTGCGATCATGCCAACACTAATGCACTGGGTCCCATCAAAACTCCCCAGCCAAGCGTGTTTGGACACACACGATCCTAAGGTGGGTAAAGCTTGACGCCCGTATGAAACCTACCCCTACCCACTGCTGTAACCCTATTTCAAGAATGTTAGCGGAAACACTAGGAGTAGAACAGTAATGTGCAAAAATTTATATGCGTTAATATAAATTGTAAGGATGCACTTAAGATAATCATTTCCACTAACGAAGATGTTTTTCATCGTGAAACAGAACTATGTCTTCACCAAGAGGAAACCAACCAACTAGTAAGGAGCCAACTTTGCAAATAGACGCTGCTACTTTTCAGGCTGCAGTCACGGCAGCCGTGGCAGCCGTCATGGCACAGTTCAATGCTAACAACGCCAACAGAAATGGAAGCGGTACTGACAATACAGATTATGGTAACAATCAGGAGCGCCAACAGGTGCCTGCTAGCGAAAATACCTCGGGCCATAAACCTACGAGCAAGAAGAGAAAGTTTTGGAACATGAAAGAGCGCCACCAATCTCAAAGATCCACTAAAAGACAACAACCTATGGCCACTCCCACCATCGCAACAGCAGTCACGACACATGCCCCGATACTAGCCACAGGATCTACCACCCAAACGTCGGCCAGACCATATGAGGGATCTCTCCCGAAGTGTGTTAAGTGCAGCTTCCATCACACAGGAGCTTGCCGAATCTTAAAATGTGATAACTGCAACAGGAAAGGACATACCACCCGTTTCTGTAAGGTCCCGACCCAGTATCTCCCTTCAATCACCAGCACCAGGGCGGACCCAATATGCTACTCATGCGGTGAAATGGGACACTTCAAGAGAGAGTGCCCAACCAAGAAGAATGACGGAGGAGCCGGAGGAATGTAACAAACGAACCGGCAGGATCAGTAGGAAACCATATTAGGACTTTTGTAATATTTCCCAACGACAAAAACGTTTAAGTATTATATGTTTGTAATGAATTGTTATATGCTTACTAAAATCCATGACTCTCTAAAAGTAGTTAAAATACTCTCCCGTTTAAATCGAACCAAATACATTCATATATGATCTAAAGATCATTACCTCTAAGATGTGATGACCTTGTACATACATCGGGGTTAATTATAATCGAAATACTGAAGTTTTGAAACAAATAATTTCATCCCGACTCCTAATCCGTGTCTAATAGTAAGAGTTGAGTGGGGCCACCCACTCGACGATTCCCCAACATCAGATCACATACGCCGTTCATATACCATTTGATCATAGGGAGACCGTCAGGGATCACGGTATCAAGTATCATTACTGATTCTCGAAACACACCCACCGCCAGTGCTAGACACTGTGGTATAAATCATCTACGATAATGATAACATCAAACAAAGTTTATCACCCTAAAAAGAAACATCAGATACTCTATCACTCTAGTGATCTCTTCTTGCGAATACAGCTTAGCTAGTTTTATCTAAAAAGGTATTGCTGTCGTCATCCAATTTTCATTGATATAGCCCTCATCTTCCCAATTTAACATATACAAAAGGACCTTTCACCTAACCCCTCCAAACACCGAAACCTTCGTCTCTCATAAACATCCAGCTCAAACCTACGGATTATCTTTTGCTACGGAACCCCAAAACACGCAAATCAGAGGAGTGTTATACTTCCGAAACCTTATCACAAGTACTTACAGGAGACCCTTGGGAATGTCACGCATGTAGCAGACAAGGTCCAAGCACGGAAGCCTAGGAAAGACATGGTACGAGTTCTGCCATGAACTTCGGACCAAGGTAGCCCAGGAGGGCGAGTAAATGTCCTACCATATAAGAAGGCCTAGTCGTGTAAACCAAACCCACATGCTTCCTACCGAGCTACAAGAACTCTTAGGTCAAACCTGTCGAACTATTCAACAATAAAATTGAAGAACCAAGCTTTTCACCCTAGAAAGCTCTGTTCTTATTCATCAAATAGAAAGGCAAATTGCTCATAGTTCCATTAACTTTAGAGGCCCTGACAATACCTCCAGTAGAAACCTTCGCTATCTGCCTCACACAAGCGAATAGGCCGACCAACCACAAGGAAAGAGGTACCCTCTAGGAATCAGACCTGAGATCTGAATATCACCAGTCGCGAGTATTGGATAAGGATGTCCGAGGACAACCCTCTAAATTCGATGCGGACGCTGCAAGTCTGTAGTGATACCCCTCGGATAGGACCAACCCGTTCGCAGTATTCATAGGATGTGTCATTCTTACTAGGAATCAGTTCATCATTGTCGTTGTAAGTGACTTGCTTATCTACCCCCGTAGTAAGAAGAATTACTAAGTTATTTGCTTTGATTTCCTCACTTATACATTCCCTAGTTATATATAACGAATACCTGGTAGATAATAGCATGTGAGAATTCTGACTTAGTTTCTTTTCCTCGTTGGGATGTGAAACTGAAGTAGAATCACACATTTTACTATCCGCCCAGTATTGGTTATATCATAATGTGTATGAACTAATATTTAGTGTACAATAACTCATCTCTTAGTCAGAATCAAAATAGTGTAGAGCCGACCTTAGTCATTTACCAACTCCTTGCCTAAATTCGAATTTCGGGACGAAATTCCCTCTAACGGGGGGATGATGTGACAACCGTCAATTTTCGGTCAAGTCAAAGTCAACTAAAGTCAACAAGTCAAACCGGTCAACCCAATTCGCCGTGAGTACTAGAGTTTACGTTATATAACTTCTAAACAACTCTCTATTCTAATGAGAGATCATAAATCGAAAAGTGCGTTCACCTAAATCTCCTTAACCTAAAACTGTGGTACGTGGCGAGCCAAACCGGTAAAACAATGTCGCATACTCATCGGGAGTATGCAAGATCCTTAAACAAGGCGTAACGGGGTTTACGGACCTTGCAGTGCGTAGCCGGACACTCAAAAAGGTCACCAATGAAACCTCTCTCAATCGTTTTCACTCTATCTCCTTTTATGTCAAATCTCTCCCAAATCTCTCCAAGTATGTGAAATCTCTCCCACATATCTCTTTGTATGAGAAATCTCTCCAAGTATGTCAAATCTCTCCCAAATCTCTCTAAGTATGAGAAATCTCTCCCATATATCTCTCTGTATGTGAAATCTCTCCAAGAATGTCAAATCTCTCCCAAATCTCTCTAAGAATGTGAAATCCCTTCCAAATATCTCTTTGTATGTGAAATCTCTCCAAGAATGTCAAATCTCTCCCAAATCTATCTAAGAATGTGAAATCCCTTCCAAATATCTCTTTGTATGTGAAATCTCTCCAAGAATGTCAAATCTCTCCCAAATCTCTCTAAGTATGAGAAATCTCTCCCACATATCTCTCTGTATGTGAAATCTCTCCAAGAATGTCAAATCTCTCCCAAATCTCTCTAAGAATGTGAAATCCCTTCCAAATATCTCTTTGTATGTGAAATCTCCCCAAGTATGTCAAATCTCTCCCAAATCTCTCTGAGTATGTGGAATCTCTCTCAAATCTCTCTCGAAATCTCTCCCAATATTCTATAATCACTCGGGGCATCCCGACCCTCGAATTTGGCGAAAACGACCCAAAAACGGAAGTCTACGCGAAAAACGGACCTTAGGAACCGAAACCCCTCTTAGGAACCGAAACCCCTCTTAAGGAACCGAAAGTACTATTCATGAACCGAACCGAAAGCACTATTCATGAGGGTCCGAACCGAAAGTACTGTTCATGAGCTGAACCGAAGTTACTGTTCATCCGAACCGAACCCAGCACTGAAGGAAGGTCCGAACCGAACCAGCATAGAAGGAAAAATCCGAACCGAAAGTACTGTTCATTACTGTTCACAACAGTTCCTTCGGTTCTAGCCTCACTACGGACCGAACCCTCGCCTTCGCTTCGGACTGCTTCTCATCGGGCCGAGCCTCCGCTTCGCTTCTTCCTTCTGGCTCGCGCCTTCACCTCCGAACCGTGCACCACCTGACCGAACTTCGGCCCAGAGACCGAGCCTCGGCCGAGATCCGAGGAGTCTCGCTGGGAAAGTTCATTTTTCACCCGTTTTTGCGTATTTTTGCGTTTTAAACCCATTTTTAATTATTTTAACATAGGATTTTCATCCAAAACTTTATTTTTAATTAAAAGACCCCTAAATTAATGATTTAATCATATTTTTAGGGTAAAATCTTATCCAAATAAGAGTTGGTAAAGTACAAAAGAAGAGTGTTGACCTTACCTTAGTTTATGACGCAAGCAACCCCCACACCCACTCCATGACAACCCACACTCCTCCCCACCATACCTTGTACATTTTACTCTCTTTCACAAGTCATCCCCACGTTCTAAGGGCTGATCATACAACCTCTCTCCTCATTCTCTTCAAACACTCTCATTACACCAAAGATTGAACTCCAACTTTTTCTCTCCAACTTCTCTCTCTAACTCACGAGCTCAAGGCTGATCATCAAGTGTCCTTCCACTCTTGGTAAGTGTAATCCACCCTCCTTGTGATTCTTACACTTCATTCTACTCAAATCATTGATAGCTTATACAAACTCCATAACTATCATGCTAGAATTCTCGAAAATCTTCAAGACATTTCCAAGTGTCCTTGAGTTAAACACCTCCATTCTTCAACAATCATCTACTGAAAACACTTAAGGTGAGTTCATACCCCTACTTTTTCATGATTTCTTAAGTTTTTAGGGGGGAATACAAGTTAAAACACCAAGAGCATAACTAAAATTTTCTAACAGCTTTCATCAGAAAAGTTGGACTCCATTCACGGACTGTTTTGGACACCTTAAACATTTTAGTTTTCAAAACTGTTTTAGGTCCATGTAGTTCCACTTCTTAACTTTAAAATGACTACTTGCACATCTCCATACGATTTTTCTACAATTTATGGTGATTTTTACAAAACTGCCTATCATTTCAAACACCAATCCGGACCAGTCTGTGATTATGGACTTTTTCACCTAAGTTGCAGGTCATTAAAAATCATGATAAAAATTATGAGTAAACTAGACACATTTTGGGAACTCCCAGAATTTTACGGATATAGTTTTCGACTTCGTATGATTTTTCTATGAATTTTCAAAAACAGTGTAGAAAGGCTGAAAATTTGTTAACAGCTTGTAATTTTTATAACACTTTGTATTATGTTGAGCAAAGTGTATAATGTCAAGTTCTAAGTATTGAATGTGATACGTAGTAAATTTTATCATCATAAACTGAAAATAAGTCATTCATGATAAAATTATTCATTCATTTAGAACACGCATATATATATATATATATATATATATATATATATATATATATATATATATATATATAAACTATAATAAGCATAGTTTAATGGATTTCATAATCCTAACGCTTTTTCATAAAAGAGTTCTTATATATTACAAACGTTTTGGATAAACTATAACAGGTATAGTTTATGTATCATTTACTTCTCAAACTTATTTACCAAAGGTTTTCCGTTTAGTTCACGTAAATCTGTTAATGAATAAATTTGTGAGTCATTCCCTTCGGGTTACTTCCAAAGTAACCAATTTATAAGTCCTGTATTGTAACCAGAGTCTCCAGGAGGGAGAGCGTGATAGTTGTATATAGATCTATATTGGGTTTGACACCCCACACCTTGCTGCTAGCTACAGTTGGACCTGCAGGTCTACGGGTGACAAGTGTCATTTCAGTTCTACGACGCCTGAAGAACGTCGTTTTCAGGCCATCTAGGTCATAGTATGGTTATGATAGCTCACATGTGGTATTAACAATCATAAGATTTACGAGTTCTAACCTTAAATTAGCGAGTTAGATCTAATTAGCTCACTGAAATTACTTTAAGTATGGAAAAATACTCGTACGCTTTCATATCAAACAAAAAGGGTTTTATGTCGATTTAGAATCACATTTTATATCAACAATTACATACTATATTGTATACTTTTGGTTTTGGTATTTAGGACTACCTAACTTTTGTAAGGAGAATATTGGATTTTTCTTGGTATCATACATCTCTTTACAAAGATCGATTTTCAAACTCTTACTGTCAAAAGCTTATGAACTCACCAACCTTTGTGTTGACACTTTTCAAAAAGACTTGTATTCTCAGGAATTCAGTGAAACAGGAAATCAACCACGTTTTGAGGATGGGACGATAAATCGTCGAACAGTTCACTTTGTATCATAATGTAATTGATTTGAATCATGTAAACATATACTTTGGTGAAACTTTTTCAATTATATTTATGATGGTTGTACTTACTTTGAGCACTATTATACTCGTTGTTGTGATACTTTACATGAAGTCCTCCACCCCCGGACGTTTCCGCCATCCTCGGTTTGGGGGTGTGACAATATATATATATATATATATATATATATATATATGTGTATATATATATACATATATATATATATATATATATATATATATATATATATATATATATATATGTATGTATATATATATATATATATATATATATATATATGTATATGATACTTAGCCATATTTGTCACTTTTCACTCTTTCAAGAACAAGAACCGAAATCCTCTCAAGTATCATCCGATTTTTCCTTCTAAATCTTTAAAATGTAAGTGTTTCTTACCCTATCTAGTTGATTCCTTCCATATTCAAGTGTTTTTACATGATTTCATCCATGAAATCATTCCATTTTTGTAGATCTTCAAGTGTTCTTAGTTACACCATGAACACCATGAACACAAACTAGTGTTTTGGGCCGAAAACACCTTTATTTGGTTCCATATTGTAAGTATCTATCTCCTATACTTGTTACCTAGTAAGAATACTTGATTTCGGACTTGAAATCGGCAATCATCCATGAAAAAGAGGAGTTTTAGGTCTAGTGAATCTGCTTAGACCGAAAACCCTCATGAAGGGTGCAAAATGGCCTTAAACCCTTCCTAAGGCTAAGCATGAACCCTAGAGACCGATCCCATTGAGCAAGGCTCCTTGAAGAACATCATTTTTACAAGATTAGAGGAGCTTTCGGTTGAATCTCCTTAGACCGAAAACCTCCATGACCGAAAGGTCATTTGGACCGAAAACCTCCATGACCGAAAGGTCATTTGGACCGAAAACCTCCATGACCGAAAGGTCATTAGGACCGAATACCACTTGGACCGAAAGCTCCATTTGGTAACTATACAACCCTTAGATGTAACCCTTGGCACTTCTAGCACTGGAATCAAAGTGTTTTCCATGTCCTAGGGTGTCTTAACTTGGGTAATTAATTTTTAAATGATTAATTGGTTACATATATGTGTTATTATATGTTATATAGGATCCGTGTGTGTGTTCAAGTCCTCACTTGACACCTAGCATCCTATATCATCTGTTCATCCAAACTACTCAATACAGGTGAGTTTATACCCCTTAATTAACCTTTGAAATGTTATTAAATGTTTTGAAATGCTTTTATGGGGGGGGGGGGGGGGAGGGAATACAAGTTGAATCATGTTAGTTATTAGATCAATCACATGTGATTAATAACTAGCATACAAATGGAATTTCTATACTTTAAACTGTTTTACCAAACAAATGACTCCAAACTGTTTATCAAACTACTTTACATGCCAAACTGTTTATCAAACTGCTTTACATGCCAAACTGTTTATCAAACTACTTTACATGTCAAATTGTTTATCAAACTACTTTACATGTCAATCTCTTTATCAAATTCACTTTTGTATACTAAACCTTTCTTTTACAGTTTTTTAAACTTATATATTGTTAAAACCATGTCTACTACATATATAGTTATATAAATAAGGTTTGAAGGACTTATAATTCATAACCCACTTTACTTCCTGTCCTTGTTTGGTTGTGGTCTTAAAGTACCCATTTGTTTGTCCGAGTGGCGTTGAATCCTTACTTATATATTATGTATATGTGTATAGATATAAAGACTTTTATCTCAGTTCAATACATTCAGTCATGCAAACAAGTCTACTAATAAACTATAATAGGTATAGTTTAGGGTTATACTACTTACTACTTTTAGTTCAATGAAGCATACAAGAGTCCGTTCATTCATGAGTCATTACTTACTACTACGAGAACTTATACAACTATACTATTATGAGAACATATACAACTATACTATGACGAGAACTTATACAACTATACTACGATGAGAACGTATACAACGATACTATGATGAGAAACAATACATTCATTACACAAGTACATACATTACATATACAAGTATACTATAACATAAATGTGATCCACTGTATCGGAGCACGCCTTCGTTATCGTGGCCCGAGTTGTAACCAGAATCTCCTGGAGGGAGAGCGTGAGTTTGCATATAGATCTATACTGGATTGACTATCCTACACCTTGCTACTAGCTACAGTGGGACCGACAGGTCTTCAGGTGCCAAATGTCATACCTTTGACGACTTACATAGTCCTTTTTCATAGTCGATAGTATGGTACAATTTATCACATAATACCTTGATATAAATTCAGTTTAAGGTAGTTAGTACAACAGTAGTTCCTATAATACAACACTACAATACTACATTAATTTACCCTTTACATTTATTTGGTGATTACTTCACTTGACATTAATGTACAAACTATATTTTGATAATGATAGTTACACTTGGGAAAATTACACACTATAACAACAAACAAACATACAAAACAGTTGTGCCTTGGTAGAAGGCTACTTTTAGTAGAAAATATAGGATTTTCTAGGAGTTATAAACTTTTACAAACACTTACAAGCATATTCATACTTTTACTACAAACGTTTACAAATTCATACTTCAAACACTGTTTCAAACATTTTGATACAAACATAAACACTAAATACTTATGAGCTACCAAACTTTAATGCTCATAAACTCTTTCAAAATAACTTGTATTCTCAGGTCATCAGTAGACAAGTACCGATGCCAGCTTTTGAGAAGATGGAGCGCATACAAGACTCATCTTATATTTTGATTTATATTTTGGTGTCTATAACTGTACATAACACACTTGTATTAAAATTATATATTTAATGAAATGGATGATGTTGTTTACCTGTTTACTATTATACTGTGTTGTGATACTGTGCATGACGTCCTCCGCCCTAGAACGTTTCCGACATTCTTGGTTTTGGGGTGTGACATAATCATAATCGAATTTTGAGAATGCAACATATATAGCATTTCCTTATATTGAACCATTCGAACATAACCTTCATATATATCTTTGACTAAAGTTGATTAAAATCTCAATCTAAGCTTGTGAATTGGAATGAAGTATAAAATCCTCTCCCTTAATTAGACCAAAACAACTTTTCAAAGCTAATTGAAACTTTTG
Source organism: Lactuca serriola (assembly GCF_051521515.1). Classification (NCBI taxonomy): domain Eukaryota; kingdom Viridiplantae; phylum Streptophyta; class Magnoliopsida; order Asterales; family Asteraceae; genus Lactuca; species Lactuca serriola. The sequence goes on along the minus strand of NC_136411.1, from coordinate 250,010,438 downwards.
TTTTCTATAATTAACATTGCTAACTTGCAACACGTAACATAATAATCAAGCTCCCACTAACATGATAATTATAATTTAACTAGCATAACACTTTATGCTCCCACTAGCTTTGACATGTACCCAGAAATCAACTGGACTGCTAGAAATCAATACTTTATGGACTTTCTTACCAAAGTTCGGTTTTCTAATACGAGATGCTTTGTTAAGACTTTATCAAAATCATACACCTTTCCTTAGATAACTTACATGTGTGTCTAAACAATTATAGAAGTATGAAAAGGGATGTCGTGATCATAGTCTCAATTGTTTAGACCTTTTCCATTTCTCACAAGTCTATGTTAGTGTGCCGATTACCCATACACGCTCCACTATTGACTTTGAGAATGCAAATATCACAATTGCTATCTACTTAAAAGCAACTTAGTGAAAGCGTTTTCTCACCATCATTTTCATGAATCGGAGAGAAACCTTATGACACTTATATTTTCTGGTGTATGTGTTCCAATCCATGTGAATTTGTCATAACCATAATCTCAAGACAAGGTTAGTGACAAATCCAAACTCATTTTCTTGCCACCCGGAAGCACAAGGGCCTACCATTGCTTCCAGGTTGTTATGCAAACAATTGAGAAGTTATAAAACTCACAAGCATAGTCAACTTTTACTGGAGTGGGCACAGAAATATGCCAACACAATGGGCTACAGACCACGAGTTATGTGCTAGCGATTAAACAATGGGTTTTATTCTTGATTAGTTCTTGAAACTTTTCCTAGATCCTTAAGACTCCCACTGTCCTCTTGAGATATAAGATTCTCTTGTCAAGAACAATTCCGTGACAAAACAAATTATTCAAGAGTTAGTGCGGATTCTTATCAAGATAAACACTTCTTCCAATTGGTCTTAGTTGGGTTTTGTCTTATCCAAAACATCACAACTTACCAATCTCAAATGTACAAGAGTAAGAAACATATTACTCTACATTTGATAAGTGTTATAAAGCTTACTTAAAACTATGTCACTCAAGTTACAATCGTAGAGTATGACTCTAAGACTTTTTTTGGAACGAAGTATGATTTATCTTTTGATTTAACCATTTCAACAATTCATGATTCCTCTCCTTAGCCTAACAAATGAACTAAGGTGTCTTTAGAGGATCAATTATGATATGGTTTTTAGAATCACTAAGATAATCATAAAACAAGATACTCAAGTACTCTCCCATCTCTTAATATTGGAGAAACTTTTATCTTTCTGCCTAATTTGATTCTTCTTATTCATTCTACCAATCATTGAAACCTTTCCAATGTTTCAGAATTACACTTAAACTTGTAAGCATAACCATATTTACTAAACTTTAGTAAATCATAATGAATAACCTTATTAGCCTTTGTGGTGGACTTGACCAGAGCACAAACTAATGTACCCGATCCTTTAGTCCTTCACTTGACTCACATGTAGATATGAACAAGGAATTAGTCTTAATTTAGAAATGATGAAAATTCTCATTCATCATACAATACAAATTGCATGCTTCCAAGTTTCTATCCAACTGAAACTTGGGTGATGAGAATCTTTCCGTAATTGGTAAATTATGACACTACCACAAATGAAAGAATCAAATCCATTTTCCAATATTGCTAAAATCATATAAACGACGTTTTTCACAAATGCCATTGTAAGGATACATAAAATAAATAAAATCAAGACTTTTATTTTATTTTAAAACTTGTTGAAATAACTTATCCTTACAATGCAAATACATATGAAAAACATGTTGTTATCTATTCCTAAGCAATCTATCATAACTCTTTAAGCAGCAGCTCAAAATTCTGATCACCAAACCATGCAATTGAAATCCATCTCTTCACGATCAGAATCAACATACTCTTCTTTCAAGCTTCCTTTGATTCTCCAAAACATCAAAATGTAACTACATTACCTCACGTATTAGGAATCTCCAAATAAGAACTTAATAGAGTTAGATAGTGGATTTTAGCTGAAGTAGAGTCAAACCTTTTTGAATTTACCATCCTTATGATCTTTCAGGTAAAATGGGCAGCTTCGCAACCAATGTCCCTTCTCTTGGAAATAAAAACATATGGATGCTTTGGAAGTGGTGCACAAGACTATCTCAGAATTAGCCTTTCTCTTTACCATTAGGTGAAATGACTTGACCATGGCTGATCCCTTTCCATTGGGAAGAGAAAGCTTTTCTAGACTTTCAATTTCACCATTACCAATCTCCATGGAAGCATGGGAAGTAGACGTTCCAATCAAATTTGCTTTACCATTTCTCCAAATAATTGTTAATTCAGTAGCATCGAGCAAATATGTAAGATTATTAAGGTTCATGTCATGGTCTGTCACATAGAAATCCTTAAAGAACTCAATATATGACTTGGGAAGTAGTTGAAGAGCCTAGTCAATAGTCAACTTCCTAAAGAATTTGACACCCTACTCTCTCGGCTTGCCAATATGTGACTTAGTCTCCAAGATGTAAGCACATATATACTTTGCTTGCCACATTGGGATTGAGTGACCTTGAACTTTTGGGTTAGGGAGAATTATTGGAGGAGGTGGAGGAAGTGAAGTAAGATGCTAGACCTATTAATGCACAATAATGGGATTGATCTTTCACCTTGATTGCCATTTGGGATATCATATTCTTTAGGAAAGCTCTATCCAAAAGAATGAGGCAGACCATAGTTTTCTGAACTTAGACATCTATGAGGGAGTAATTCAAGTTTCAGTTGATTTAAGTCCTTAACATAACACCCAATACAAAATATTAAGGCTAGGACCTAACAAACTATTTTATAACCTAGAAGAGGGATGTCGTAATCCAAGCTACAAAATATTTCAAGGTAGGTAAATGACGATTTACCAATTTCCATCATGAAAAACAAAATATATCATTAAGTTTTAATTGGATTTGAAACTCCTAAATCTTTTGAGATTCATTGAACTTTCAATGGCATGTTTAAATCTCGATTGTGCCCTCTCAAGTTTGTGACTGGGATGCCGAGGATCACAAACAAGGTGTAAATAACCATGCAAATTGACTTGGTACCCTTAATTTTATCACCCAATCGATGTGCCGATCAAGCACACGCGCTCCACTATTCTATGATAAAACTTAAGTCACCCTTTGCCACACATTGTAGGTCCCATGTTAGTGTTTCAGTTAACCACACATGCTCCACTAACGACTTAACATGGGTGCAAAGTGTAATTTCATGGGTTAGCACCAAATTTATATTTTCCTAAGTAACTAAGATGATGGGTTTTAACCAAAACATCAACCCTATGGTGTACATGCAAACCCTAATAGCTTTTTGATCTACTTTGTCTAATGAACATGCAATTGAATTAGGGTTTAGATAATTACCTTTGATTATGATATAGCAATAACAATCAATTCCTTGCTTTGATTAGCCTCAGAAAGCTTAGTGCCTCAAGTGCTGCACCTCTAATGGAGTCACAAACACCACTAAGCAACTAGATGAAGAGGAGAAGAGAGGAGGCTACCCAAAACGTCTAGAAACCATAGAGGAGCTCCTTACCACGTTTTTGGGGCCTTAGGGATCTATATATACATGTAGGATGTTAGGGTTTTCAATTGGGAAACCCTAATCTGACTGCTTAGGCCCTAAGCAGCCCATGGATCCCTTTCTTTAGAGTCACGGACGAAATCTTATGGGCTTCCCCATAAATTTTGTCCACTCCACTCTATGGAGTCCATTAGCCCACTCTTGAAATTATCTTATAATTACAATTCCAGTCCCCTAAGTTTAATTAATCTCTTTTAACCAGAAAATTAATTTTTAATTAATTCTTGACTAATATTAATTAAACATTATGACTTATCCTTTAATATATTATTCTTATAATATATTAATAAATCATAATTAAACCTTTCTCTCCTTAATTCATCCTACATATTGCTATGGTGAAGGCAACCCAAAAGGACCATGCTCATAATCGGGTCAAGTACATACCAAAATAGTTATGGACTTAGACACTAATCCAATAGTCTCCCACGTGGATAAGTCTAATAACTATCTCCTGTATGGCTTCGGAACCTGATCAACAATCTTTGCTTTCAAAAGCCGTTGTCAACTCCGATCTTATCAGATAGCGTGTCCATTAGATAAGGGATCATATATTCCTCCATTCTTAAGATATCATATAGACATAAGAAATGAATTTTAATCGTTCTCTCTATAATGTTTCCTGACTTCCGATTTATGACGACTGACAACAGACTACAATTGAATACATCATCTTCGTCCCGGCTTGGCCAAGCGCTTTATGTGTCATCATTAAATCATCGAGGGGCCCTTAGATATTGCTTTTATCCCACATTGGGTAAAAGGAATGGATAAACTTCGACTCAAATGCTCGTTTGCAGTTCCTAATCGAATCACACACAATAATAAGTTTTATAACACCAAGTTACTGGTGTGTTTACTTATTATCAATGTGCAACCGGCCAACAAATAACAACTCACATGTCTCGGTTTCAAGAATATACGATATTATCGTCTCACTAATCACTCGTGATAAATCCATGAAGTGATCCAAGTGATCGTGGGTTTAATCAAATACTCTAATCTTATCAAAGCACTCATGAACCCTGCAACAATGTTGTGCTATGTCTAAACTCTTTAGACAATCTACAGACTCTTCATGACAGTCTTCCTTCATACTTACTTCCAACGTATGACTGACTGTGGAGGTTCGAATAACCCAGTTATTCTGGAAGTCAAAACATGCAAACTGAAATACAATAATAATACTCAATCCTATATGGCCCCAAACTTGTGGGAGTAAATAAAACACTTCTATTAAAAAACCATATTGATTACTCATTATTCATCGTTTACTGTTTCAGAAAATCAACTAATTACTAAAATTACAACAATAGATGTCCCATGTACAAAGCATGCACACTATGTTTCCTATTGTCCTTACTTTGTGAAATAGATCAATTGAAAAACTTTTTGAATGATGCTCATTTCACAATTCCCAATCCTTATCATTAGTGTTAGAACACAAGGTTCTTGCCACTACTAGAATATGCTGGATTCTAACATTTTATGTAATGATCCTTTCGCAAAGTCATAGCACAAAAGTCACCAAGACTTGGCCAATGAAATTACAAAGTACTCTATCGGAAATTGTTACAAGACAATTCCATAGACGTGAAGTCTCACATTCAAACTACATTCCTTTCCATATTTGTCATATGACAACTCATTCTTTGTAGAATCTTATCTATTCATAATAATGTCAATATGGTCCATTCAATACCATACTTCCAAGTACTCACAAACGACCAATCCTCAGTGAACTTTTGATCGTCATTTGATAGTTGTTTAATTATTTTAGTCAAAACCGATTGTAGTCCTTTTTCTCTCTTAATGCGCTAGACATTTGGAAAATTTTAGAATGGTCAAATATTATAGCATTTGCAATTGATCCTATATCTGAAGCATACGGGACACGATGCATAATGTCTTACATAAAGATATGATACTTTATCAATCTTCTGCCATAATATTTTATGTGTCACGGTCTCATAATTCGAACTATGAAAAGGGATGCCGTAATCATAATCGAAATTTAAGAACACACTATGTATCCTTTGACTAAATTTATTAAAATTTCTCAATCTAAGCTTTAGATTTTTGAAACGAAGTATAATATTCTCTCCCTTAATTATAGCAAAACATCTTTTCAACCCATGCAACTTTGCAAATTGAATCTTTGTTTTTTCTATAATTAATATTGCTAACTTGCAATAGTTGCCAAAATAATCATATAAGAAAAACACTTTTGCTCCCACTATCATGATGATTATTACCATATAAAATAACACTTATGCTCCCACTAGATTTGACATGTATTCCGAAAATAGCTGAACTCCTAGAAAACAATGCCTATTGAATTTCTGAAGTTCATATTTCTAATACCAGATGCTTCGATAAGACTTTATATAAGCTTCTTAAACTTATACACCTTTGCCTTAGATAACTCATATGTGCGTCTAAACAATTCAGAACTTATTTCAAGGAGTCCCAAATGTTAGACTAATTGCCAGATCTCACAATTCGAACTATGGAAAGGGATGTTATAACCATAATCGAATTTGAGAATACAATTTTCACAATTGCTATCTTCTTAAAATCTCTCTTAGTGAAAGCATTTCCTCACAGTCATTTTCATGAAGGGGGGAATCTTATGACAATTAGATTTTATGGTGTATGAGTTCCTATCCATGTGAATTTGCCAAAACCAAGTTTGCGACAAATCCAAACTCATATGGATTGAACTTTCTTGACTTCTAGCCTTATGGTAACACGAGTGCCCACCATATCTTCCAAGTAGTGTAGCAACTTGTCCTTACATATCAATGTACTTTCCATCGATCAAGGCGCTTTGTCTTTATGCATTCAAATGAGAGCTCATAGAAATCACATACATAATTCACTCAATTGGAATGGCATAGAAACAAAATAATGTCAACACGATAGGTTGTAAACCTCAAGTCGTGTGCTAGTGATGATTGATAAGGTTTATTCTTGATTTGTTCTTGAAACTTTTTCAAGATCATTAAAACTCCCACTGACCTCTTGACATATATGATTCTCTTGTCAGAAAAATTTTCTAGACAAAACAAATATTCAAGAGTTAGTGTAGTTCTTATCAAGACAAAACACTTCACATAATTGGTCCTAGTTGGTCTTTGTCTTATCCAAGACAGCACAACTTACCAATTTCAAATGTGCAAAAATAAGAGAACTTTTCCAAATTCCACATTTGTTGAGTGTTATAAACCTACTAAGACTTGTCACTCAATTCACAATCTTGGAGTATGACTCTAAGATTCGATATTGGAACGAAGTATGATTGACTTCTTGATTTAATCAATTCCATAATTCCCGATTCCTCTTCTTAGACATACAAATGTACTAAGACTCAATTAAAGAATCAATTGAGATATGGTTCTTAATCATTACGACTTATCATAAAACACAATAAAAGGTACTCTCCTTTCTTCTTAGAATAGAGAAACTTTTATCTTTTTGCCTACTTGATTCTTCTTATTCGTTCTGCTATTTATTGAAAACCTTTCAATCAACTCAAAATTATACTCAATCTTATAAGTATAACCATATTTACTAAACTTTAGTAAATCATGACGAATATCTTCTTCACTCTGGTGGTAGACTTGATCAACGTACGACCTAGCGTACTCGATCTCCTAGTCCTTCAATTTACACTTTGTCAAAGAATTAGTCTAAATTTCCTAAATGTGAAAGTTTTTTTTTCATTCATCATACAATCCATGTTGCATGATTCCAAGTTTCTGTCCAATTGAAACTTGGGCAATGAGAAACTCTCCCTATTTGGTAAACTTTTCGACATTTCCAGAAATAACATAATTAAGAATGAAATCCATTATTGCTAATAAAAGAAACTTTCAAACATCAATTTTTCATACACGCCATTGCAAGGATAAGTAAATAAGATAAAATCAAAATTTTATTTTATTGCGGAAAAAATTTGTCCTTACAATGCAATTCAAATGAAAAACTATGTTATTACGTATTTCTTAACAATTTATTCTAACTCCAAGTAGTAGCTCAAGAATCAAATCTTCAAGCAATGCGATTGAAATCCATTTCTTCACGATTAGATTCAGCTCACTTCTTCTGTTAAGCTTCCTCTCGTTTCTTCGATCCTACAAAACATCAAAATGTAATCTTATCACATCATGTATTAAGAATCTAGAATAGGAACTTAAAGGAGTTAGTTAATGGATTTTACCTGAAGTAGAGCCATACGTCTTTACTCTCCCATCTCTTAGATCTCTCAGGTAAATATGGCAGCTTCTTCTCCAATGCCTCTTCTCTTGGCAATAAAAGCGAATGGACTCCTTACGTACAACACATCGGACAATCACAGACTTAGTAATTTCTAGACTTCCAACGTTACCAGTGTCCATGGAAGCTTGGAGTTTGATTCACCAGACAAATTTGCTTGACCAGCACGCCAAATCATTGCTGATTCAGAAGTTATAAGCAAATAGGCGAGATTAATAAGGGTCATGTCATGGTCCATCATATAGTACTCTCTAACGAACTCACTATATGATTCAGGAAGTGACTGAAGAACCCAGTCAACAGCCAACATCTCTGAGATATCGACACCCAACATCCTTAACCTATCAATGAGTGACTTCATCTCTAAAACGTGTGCACACACTGATTTTCCATCTTCATGCTTAATTGCCAATAGGGCTTGAGTCAGCTTGAACTTTTCAAGCCTTTGAACTTGTGGGGTAGGGAGAACAATAGGAGGAGGTGGAGGAAGTGAAGCATGATCTCTTGTTCCTTGATCATATCGTGAAACATCATCTTCATTTGGAAAGCTTGTTCCATGGGATGTGGGAAGACCATGATTGTCAGAACTAGACATCTACAAAACGGGAGAAAATTCAAGTTAAGTTGATTAGAATTCTTGATGTAACATCCAAATGAAACATCAAGCTAGGATCCAACGCAATACTCTACAACCTAGAAGAGGGATGTCGTAATCTAGTCGTAGAATATTTGAAGGTAGGTAAATGACGATTTACTAGTTTCCAGCATGAAAAACGAAAACAAAGTTGAAGTTTTAAATGAATTGAAACTCCTAGATCTTTTGAAATTCATTGAACTTTTCAATGACATGTTTAATCTCGATTATGCCCTACAATTGTGATTGGGATGTCGAGGATCACAAATAAGGCGTGAATAACCATACGAATCACGTGGTGCACCCAATGCTACTATCACCTAATCAATGTGCCGGTTAGCCACACACACTCCATTGATCTATGATAAGAATCGAGCCACCCTTCGCCACCAATGTCATCCCCAAATTAGTGTGTCGGTTAACCACACACACTCCACTAACGTTTGACAAGGGTACGAAGTGTAATTCCATGGGTTAGCATACAATTTCACATTTTGCCTAAAGTAACTATGATTTGGGAATTTGTATAAGCATTTAGTTACTTTGTACTTCATTATACTTATAATGGAAGGTTTCTGTCCTATCCTACCCGTTCAGCTAATGACCCTCCACTAGTCAAGAGTGCGGTGGGTAAGAGTGAATATCCATTCAATTGTCATTTTATAGGCAATTTCCTTAAACACCCCTTATAGACCAGCTTCGTGAATGAGGCCTACTAACGGTAAGGCTAAATTTTACTCATATATATATATATATATATATATATATATATATATATAATATTAGACTTTTAATGTTATATATATATAGTATAGGGTGTATTTTACCCTTTTAAAATACTAGGTGGTTTAATTTAGTAAATTATACTTTTAATTTAATTAAATGTAAACCAAAACTTTATGGGTTTATTAAATCGCTTTTAATTATACACTTTAATTATGTAATAAAACCATAAGGGTGTGATTTGAACTTTTCAAATTACTAAGTTTTTAGAATTTAACATTTCAAAATTAACCTTTTAATCAACTTTTAAATTCCAAAACTTGAGGGCAAGTTCTGAAACATTTCAAAGCATTAGGGTTTAACTTATTTAAATTTTAAAAACAAAACTTTTAAGTTCAAATTTAAACTACAAACCTAAAGGGAGTAATTTGAAACTTTTCCAAACTTTATCAAGAACATTCTAGATCACAAAATTCATATAAGGCAATTATCTAAATTTGACCTAGTCCAATTTCATGCAAGATAATTCACCAAATAATTCGAATAATTAAATTTTATCATATAAGGAAATAATTATTTAACTAATATGAAGTTATCTTTTATTTTGGCAAGAATAATCATCCATTATCATAAAAATCTGATTTATATCATTAAAAAACGTTTTGGTAAATATCTGACAGCCAAAGGAGCACAAAATCCCGAAATTAGCTCTTTCTGACCAGTTGACTCGTTGAGTCAAGCATGGACTCGTCGAGTTCACTATGGACTCGGTGAGTTCAGCCATGGACTCGGCGTGTCCAGCCCCTAGAAACTCTAATTTTCGATTTTAAAGCATGAATAATTAACCAAAGCATCAAATACATCAAACAAACAACCCTAGGCTCTAATACCACTGATTGGTTTTAGGCAAAACATCAACCCTATGGTGTACATGCAAACCCTAATACCTTTTGGATCTAGTTTGTCTAATGAACATGCAATTGAATATCCAAAGCTATAAACCCTAGATCTAACATATAATAAACTGAATTAGAGTTTAGAGAATTACCTTTGATTATTATATAGCAATAACAATCAATTCCTTGCTTTGATTACCTTCAGAAATGTCACACCCCAAAACCGATAACGGCGGAATACGTTTCGGGATGGAGGACGTCATGTACAGCGTCATCACACTTGCATAATAGTAAAAACAAGAAGCAACAACCATTTCATTTACATAGTAAGTTTAATTACAAGCGTGTTCTGTAAAGTTTCAATAGACACCCAAATATATCAAAAATAAGAGATGGCTCTTGTATGCTCCATCTTCTCCAAAATGCTGCACCGGTACTTGTCTATCTTTGACCTGAGGATACAAGTTATTTCGAAAACGAGTATCAGCATAAAGCTGGTGAGTTCATAAGAATTTAGTGTCGTTGATGTATATAAAAAGGTTTTAGAACTTATAGTGTGAAAAGCTGCAATTTATGTTTATCAGTAATAGAAAACCCTAGAAAATCCTATATTTTCCAGAAAGTACATCGTAAGTGAAATCCTTTAATTTTCATGTAAGTTTTATCATTGAAAACCTTTAGTTGTAAAAGTATAGTTGTAAATCTCAATTATGTAATGTAGATAAGGAAAAGTTATGCCGGTTGACAGTAGTAGTGGTGCAAACTTCCATTAGTAATAGATACTTACTTACTTCGGGATGTTAGCTTAGATTTTAGTCTTAGTGTATTAATATGGATATACATGTATTCCTTTATGTGACCAATAGTGTGGGAAATAGAGAGTCTGATGACCTTCCCCGTCATTCGTAGTGTAGTGAAGTAGTGCCACCCCTGAGCCTGGTCGGCTCGAACTGTAGTTAACAGTCGAGATATAATAGTATCTGTCGCGTATAGATCTATACATGTGGTGTCGCCTTCCTTCTGGAAGGCCCTGGTCACATGATGTAAGCGCGGTAGAGTGACTTATAGAGGGATAGTGTGTTATGCTCTGGATTAGTGTTTTCTCTTGTATTCTAGAGTAGTAGTCTTTTGTATAGTTCATAGAGCGTTCTTTTATACATGTATCATCTTGTAATAATAATAGTTATAGTGTGTATAGTAGTAGCAGTAACGAGTAGTAGTAGCCTTAACTATACCTATTATAGTTAACTTAGTGTGTATGGTTCTCGACATTTGTATAACAAAGGTATTGAATATGATGAAGACTTTTATATCTAACACCAATATACATGATATATAACTAAGAAATCAACGACAGTCGGACGGATAAAAGTTCCCCTAAGACCACATCAAATAAGAACAAGAAATAAGGTGAGCTATCGGTCCTAAGTCCTTCAAGTCTTACTTATATAAATATATTAATGTAGATATATTTATATAAAAAGTAAATTTAAACACAATTTGAAAATAATTTAATAACAATTTAAGAAAAAGAATGCATTTAGGTATTTTCTAAAAATAGTTTTGTTCTCAAAGCTGTTTTAAAAATGTAGAGATCTTTTGTAAAGAATGGCGATAAATCACATATGATTGGTACTATGATTTGTAAATCAAATGTGATTGATCTCCATAAATTGTACATTTGACTTGTATCCCCCCCCTCGTAAAACATGTAAAAACAGTTGAAAAGGTTCATTAAGGGGTATGAACTCACCTAAAATGAGTAAATCGGGTGAATGTGTCGGATGAGCGTTTTGTGTCAAGTAAGTACTTGTACACCGTTTATGACCCTAGTTACATATGAAGATATATGTTTTACAAGTAATTAGTGACTTAAACTCTTATTTAAACATATAGATATTCTAATGTGATTAAAGGTCTTATGGTTGAGTGCTAGAAGGTTAATGGGTTGTATGGAAGGAGTGTATGACCTCACTTTGAAGATTACTCTCCTAGAACCCACTCTAAGTGAGTTCACGGTTGGAAGGCCACATCCTTCATGATTTTACGGCCGTAAACTCATGGGAGGAGTGTTTTTGAATGATTTCAAGTCTCATGTGGTTCTAGAAATGGTTCTATGGAATTATACAAGGCTATAAGGGTGTTTAAAGGTCCAAGAGTATACTCCCTTGGAGTTTACGGCCCAAAGGCCACTCCTTGGGAGTTGACGGCCGTAAACCCTAGGGTTTATTGTAGTAAACTCTTGTACACCCCTTTCTTTGATTTCTAGGTCTTTGGTTTCATTCTAACAAATTCTAGTGAAGGTTATAAGGCTTTTTAGGGGTTTAAACTCCCATTTTGCATGATTTAAGGGGAGTTTACGGCCTATGCACATGCTTGGGCCGTGAACTCTATTTTACCCCTCAAATGTTTGTGTTTAATTGTTCCAAACCCGAAATAGCAAGTCCCTAATCCATATCTTAAGCCTAAGGGTGGTTTGGAAGTGTTTTTGGACATGATTTGCATGGTTAGAGGGTGTTTACGGCCTAAGCATGTGCTTGGGACGTAAACCCTCTTTTATGCCCTAAAAATTGTTGTTTTGAGGTTCAAACGCTTCTAGGTTAATTCCATAACTAGTTTCTAAGCTCAAATGAAGGAAAATTGGGACTTTTGGCACCATTTTAGGTATTTACGGCCTAAGGAGGTTCTTAGGCCGTGAACTCCTTTTTGATGGCCATTTTGTGATTTTTGAGCTATTTCAACAATAAATTATGTTTAGAAAAAGTTAGGGTAGAAGATCTTACGTTTTGGAGGCGGAAACTTGTGGTTTTGAGTCGAAAACGAGCTAGAGAGAGAGTAGAGAGAGAGAGAGAGGGGGTGGATCTAGAGTGGTAAAATTAAAGCTTCTATGAAGTGTTCAACTCCCTATATATAAGTCTCGGGTGTTGCACCTGGTATATGACTACCCGATGCTAAAGCTTAACGAGGTTTAAAAATTTTACCCGGGTTAAATGGTTGTAATAAAAATAACATTTTCCAAATAAATGGAAATGAAATTCACTAGTTTTATTTAATTTGTTACGACAATAACAACATAAGATATAAATAAATAAATAAACATTTATTTATTTGACGATCCCAATATTAACGGAACTTTTATAAAATGACATATTCCATTAGCGGAAACGGTTTAATTTAACGAAACAAACTTTGGGTTGTCACATCATCCCCCCGTTAAGGGAATTTCGTCCCGAAATTTAGAATTGAAATAGTTAAGCTATTACAGTACTACTAAGAGAAGAGATGGGGATATTTGAGTTTCATTTGATCCTCGCACTCCCAAGTGAACTCCGATCCTCGTTGGGCGTTCCATCGAACCTTCACAATTGGGATGCGGCTTTGTTTCTTTCGTTTTACGTCTCGGTCCATAATCTCCGCAGGCTCTTCAACGAAGTTGAGGCTCTCGTTGACTTCGATCTCGTCAAGAGGAATTACGAGAGTCTCGTCGGACAGGCATTTCTTCAAGTTTGAAACGTGGAAGGTAGGGTGTATGTTACTTAGCTCGTGGGGTAGGTTGAGTTTGTAAGCTATGGGGCCGATTCTAGCGAGAATCTGAAAAGGCCCTATATACCTTGGGTTCAGCTTTCCACACTTTCCGAAGCGGATCATGCCCTTCTAGGGTGAGACTTTCAAAAGGACACGGTCTCCTACTTGGAGCTCCAAAGGCTTTCTTCGTTTGTCTGCGTAGCTTTTCTATCGATCCCTAGCAGCTTTTAATCGTTCGCGAATTTGTACAATCTTCTCGGTCGTTTCTCTGATGATCTCCAGACCCGTGAGAGTGCTATCAGGAACTCGTCCTTTAGCTAACTGTGTGTCACCACCTCAGCCCAACACAGAGGGGATCTGCACTTCCGACCGTAGAGGGCTTCAAATGGAGCTGCCTTGATGCTCGTATGATAACTATTGTTGTAGGAAAATTCCAGAAGTGGCAAGTGTGTATCCCACAATTTACCAAGGTTAATCACACAGGATCGCAACATATCTTCTAAGGTTTGGATCGTCCTCTCACTTTGTCCGTCAGTCTGCGGATGGTAGGCTGTACTCATGTCCAGCCTCGTCCCTAATGCTTTTTGTAGCGATTTCCAGAACCTCGAAGTAAACCTACTATCTCTATCAGAGATAATGGATATAGGGACACCATGTAGCCGTACTATCTCCTTAATGTATGTTCTTATGAGTTTCTCCATCTTGTCTGTTTCCTTGATGGGTAGGAAGTGCGCGGACTTGGTCAATCTGTCGACGATGACCCAAATGGTATCCAATCCACCCATTGTCTTGGGTAGCTTGGTTATGAAATCCATAGTGATCCACTCCCATTTCAATTCCGGTATCTCCGGTTGTTGGACAAGACCCGACGGCTTTTGATATTCGACCTTGTCCTTTGCGCAAGTAAGGCACTTACTCACGAAGGTAGCAATTTCTGCTTTCATATTAGGCCACCAGTAAAACTTTTTGAGATCCAGATACATCTTATCTGAACCTGGGTGAATGTAGTATCGAGTGTTGTGTGCTTCCTTCATGACCAAGTCTCTGAAACCTCCGTGGCACGGAGTCCAGATACGGCCCATAAGATAATAGGCTCCGTTACCCTTTACCTCCACGTTCTTATCCATTCCATGCAGGGATTCTCCCGTCACATTCTCAGGCTTTAAGGCTTCGAGCTGAGCCTCCTTAATTTGTGCGGATAGATGTGAATGGATAGTCATTGTTAGCGACTTGACTTTCCGACCAGAATACTCTTTTCTACTCAGGGCGTCTGCTACTACATTCACTTTTCCTGGGTGATAACGAATCTCATAGTTGTAATCATTGAGTAGTTCGACCCATCATCGTTTTCTCATGTTGAGCTCTTTCTAGTTTAGTATGTGCTGGAGGCTTTTATGATCAGTGTATATTATACTCTTCGTTCCATACAAGTAATGTCGCTAGATCTTTAGAGCGAAGACGACCGCCCCTAACTCGAGGTCATGAGTGGTGTAGTTAACCTCATGTGTCTTTATCTGTCTTGAGGCATAGGCGATGACCTTACCTCGTTGCAACAAGACACAACCGAGCCCTTGGTTCGACGCATCGCAGTATACCACAAAGTCTTCTGTTCCTTCGGGAAGAGATAACACCGGTGCGGTGCATAGAGCTCGCTTCAAGATCTGGAATGCCTTCTCCTGCTTCTCTTCCAAGTCAAATGTTACGCCCTTCTGTGTCAACATGGTGAGAGGTTTCGCAATCCGAGAGAAGTTTTGAATGAGTCTGCAGTACTAGCCAGCGAGGTCTAGAAATTGACGAATTTCTGTAGGCGTCTTCGGTGCTGTCCAGTTCTCGATAGCTTTAATCTTGGAGGGATCCACGTGGATTCCTTCTTCACTCACCACGTGTCCTAAGAATTCAACTCTTCGGATCCAAAATTCGCACTTAGAGAACTTTGCATATAACTTTTCTGATCGTAGTGTTTCTAGGACTTGTCGTAGATGATCCCTGTGCTCTTCCTCGCTCCGAGAGTAGACGAGTATATCATCAATAAAGACGATGACAAACTGATCTAAGTATGGATGACACACCCTGTTCATCAAGTCCATGAACACTGCGGGCGCGTTAGTCAGTCCAAAGGGCATCACTACAAACTCATAGTGCCCGTAACGGGTTCGGAAGGCTGTCTTCGGGACATCCTCCTCAAGCACCTGTAACTGGTGGTACCCGGACCTAAGATCAATCTTGGAAAAGTAACTCGCCCCTTGTAGTTGGTCGAATAAGTCGTCGATACGGGGAAGAGGGTAGTGATTTTTGACCGTGAGTTTGTTGAGTTCCCTATAATCGATGCACATACGGAACGATCCGTCCTTCTTCTTCATGAACAAGACCGGAGCTCCCTAGGGTGAGAAGCCTGGTTTTATAAAGCGTATGTTGAGCAGCTCGTTAAGTTGACCGGATAGTTCATGCATCTCTGCAGGCGCTAAACGATTGGGCGACTTAGCTACGGGGGTAGCTCCTGGGACTAGGTCGATTCTGAACTCAACCTGATGTTTGGGAGGTAGACCTGGAAGGTCCTCTGGGAAGACGTCAGGGAAATCGCATACAATAGGGATGTCTTTTGGATCTCTCGCTTTCTGGCTTGTGTCAACGACGTGTGCAAGGAAGGCGCGATATTCTTTACGCAAGTATTTTTGGGCCTGAATACTGGAGATGATACGAAGGCTCGTACCGGGTTTGTCTCCATAGATCATCAGAGTACCGTGATTCGGTGGATTTAGGTGAATGGCTTTGTCGAAGCATAGGATATTGGCGCGATGAAGACTCAACCAATCCTTGTCAACAATGACATCGAAACTCTTGATTGAGACTGGGATGAGGTCGATTGGGAATGAGTGATCGTCTAACGTGAGGGTACAACCTATGTAGATTTTGTTAGAGCTTTCGGTCTTCCCGTTATCCATTTCTACGACGAATGTTTCTTTTAGTGGTTGCAGGGTTTGTTTAAGTAAGTGTTTAAAGTTTTAGTTTATGAAGCTTCTTTCTGCACCACTATCGAGTAAGACACAGGCATAAGAGTCGTTGAGAAGGAACGTACCCGTGACTACTGCGGGATCCGCTACTGCTTCGTTGTGGCCAATAGCGAGTAGTCTTCCTGTTCCTCCAGCATTCCCAGCCTTCGGACAGTTTTTCTTGAAATGGTCCGCTTCACCGCAGCCAGAACAGGTCTGGGTCACTCGCGAACCAGGAACTTGCAAGATAGGTTTGGGTGGGGCTCTGCAAAATAGAACAGTATGGCCCTTCCAGGCGCAGTTGGTGCATTGCAATTCACGGCAGGGGCCGTTATGATAGAAGGGGAACTTGGGACACTTGGGCAGGTTCCCAACATAAGCTTTTGCCGGTGCAGGAGTAGCAGGTGTGGTGGCAGCATGGACAGCCACGATCTGTTGGTTTTTGGAAGGAGGTTGAGTTCTTTTGTCCTTCTTTCGATCCCCTCGTTTCCTCTTGTTGTCGGATGAATTGGGTGGTGCAATGGCAGTTGTAGTTGCTGTTGTTGGAGTGGAAGAAACCTCATGATTGATTAAACTCTAGGCCAATTCCTTGGCGTTGTCAAAGGTCGTAGGGCGTGAGGCTAGAACGTTTCCTCAATACAGGGGCATTAAACCCCAAATGTACCGTTCAATCTTCTTGCTCTCCGTAGGGATCATGTTGGGACACATCGCCGCCAAGTCGCAGAACCTAGCTGTGTAAGTTGTTATGTCGGTCCCTTTCATCTTGAGATTCCAAAGTTCCTCCTCAAGTTTCTGAATTTTGCCCCTAAGGCACTACTCTCTTCTCATGAGGTCCTTCAGTGTGTCCCAACCCATGGTGTTGGCTGTTATCAAAGAGAGTGCACTGACATGGCCGTTCCACCATGTCAGGGCCCTGTTAGTGAGGGTGGCAGTAGCGAACTTTATTTTGCTCCCCTCGGGGCATGAGCACATTTCAGAGACAGCCTTAGTTCTCTCGAATCACTGAGACAATGCTAGGATTCCTACGGTACCATCGAAGAAGGTAGGTTTGCAGTTCATGAAGTCCTTATAAGTACATCCCTACACTCTTTGATGGACTTCACCAAATCTAGAGTTGCCACCACTTGCATCACCAGAGTTCATTTGAGCCATGGCTGCCGTCACAGCTGCAGTTACAGCTGTTTGAAACAACACTGGATCGAACTGCAAATGAGGAGGTGGTGGAGGAGGGATTTGAGTTGCTGGTCTACCTCTGTTTGGACGTTTTCGTGGAGGCATATTTCACTGGAAAATCATAGAAATGATAGCAATAGTAAGAGTCTATTGCTAGTATGATAGGAGTGTTTTATGGGCTACATCAACATAATCCAAAGATCAGAAAGAGAGTCATAGCAATAGAGTAGTTAACTGCCAATTTACTGGTATTAATGATGTAATACAGTTCATGAAAAGTGACCTAACAGTAGGTCTTACATCAAACCATAAGGAAAATATTGGCAGTCTAGATGCCTAATTAGAGTACTTCCAAAGCTAGGAATGTTTACAGACAAGTTCTCTACTGAGCATAGAAAGGAAAGGCTAGTACTTAAACAAAAGAGTGAGATGATTAGACATCTTTTATGGGCGATGAACACTCGTTGGAAGAACCCTCAAATTAGCTAGTTGACGTATAACTTCCTGAAGATGTCGTCCATGAGCCCTTTGACGTGCTCGGAGTTCCCTAACTTCGGCTCGTGATGCTGCTAGCTTTTGCTGCAGAACCTCGTTGGTCCTCCTTGTCCTATCCATAGCTTCTTCAAGTTGCCGGATGCGAACAGTGTTGAGATTCGAGTTGGCATCCACTTCTACAACTCGGCCTACAGCTGCTTGACCCTGCTCGACATTCCTGGCGATCCTTCGGATCATGATGGGCAGAACTCGGTCCGCTGATCCTCCCTCGCTTATGTTGTAGAAACTTCGGTCTCCATCGTAAGGTAAAGTCTGACCCTGCTCCTCGCTCCATTGGTTCAACGTTATTGCCCACATGGGAGTGGGACCCTGAAATGCCGGACGGGGGTTGGGATTTGGAGTTTCAGGGGGTAGGTTGTTAACTTCTGGTTCGAAGCTGGAGCTATCCGAGAAGCCTTAAGCATGATGATCATCCAAAAGGATCGAGTGATCATCTTCTGACTCCTCATCGAGCCATCCTACATTGCCCTGGTTTGGATAGTACGGATCATCGGGATGGTGAAAGCCAGCCATGCTATCTACGCGAGAAAGGGGGGAAAGAAAGGTTAATAGACGTACTACTCTAAGATACTTATAAGATGAATTGTTATTAGTCGACCCAATACTTGCGTAGTGTATACCAATTACATGCAACCGAAGCAAGATAGTCCTTCGAATAAGCAACCCTAACTTCAGATCCCCAATCAAACAAGAACAGGAAATGAAGCAAAGGCCACAGATTCTGAGTCTATAGCGCCCTAGTCACATGTAACCGTGGTGTATCCACTTAGCAACTATTGTACTACCAGTAACAACCCTTTTAGTTATCACATATGTAGTTAGTGGTATACAGAATACTCCTATAGTATTCTTGTTCTAACGTTCTTGTGGTAGTGTTGGTAAGTTTTTAGACTTGTTACAACACCACAATCACTCTTAGGCACATGCTAGTCACTCCTGGATAAATGCAGTTGATCAGGCTACATCCCCCCAGATGTGACTATATGTCTCTAAGCTTAATTGTGCTGTTCAACAATCTTAATACTTTTGTTTTGTTCTAGTATGATACTGACCCTTTTGAGTGTATATATATACTTAATTAAATTCTTTAGTATTTAGAAGTATATATTCTTGGTCAGAGTGTTTTAGTCCCGAAGTGTTTATAGTTCGTATATCTTTTATAGGTTGATACTTGATTCACTATAAACAATGCTCTGATACCAATCTGTCACACCGCAAAACCGATAACGGCGGAATACGTTTCGGGATGGAGGACGTCATGTACAGTATCATCACAATTGCATAATAGTAAAAACAAGAAGCAACAATCATTTCATTTACATAGTAAGTTTAATTACAAGCGTGTTCTGTAAAGTTTCAATAGACACCAAAATATATCAAAAATAAGAGATGGGTCTTGTATGCTCCATCTTCTCCAAAATGCTGCACCTATGCCTATCTATCTTTGACCTGAGGATACAAGTTATTTTGAAAACGAGTATCAGCATAAAGCTGGTGAGTTCATAAGAATTTAATGTCGTTGATGTATATAAAATTTTTTTAGAACTTATAGTGTGAAAAACTGCAATTTATGTTTATCAGTAATAGAAAACCCTAGAAAATCCTATATTTTCCAGAAAGTACATTGTAAGTGAAATCCTTTAATTTGTGTGTATGTTTTATCATTGAAAACCTTTAGTTGTAAAAGTATAGTTGTAAATCTCAAGTATGTAATGTAGATAAGGAAAAGTTATGCCGGTTGACAGTAGTAGTGGTGCAAACTTCCATTAGTAATAGATCCTTACTTACTTCGGGATGTTAGCTTAGATTTTAGTCTTAGTGTATTAATGTGGATATACGTGTATTCCTTTATGTGACCAATAGTGTGGGAAATAGAGAGTCTGATGGCCTTCCCGGTCATTCGTAGTGTAGTGAAGTAGTGCCACCCCTCAGCCTGGTCGGCTCGAACTGTAGTTAACAGTCGGGATATAATAGTGTCTGCCCCGTATAGATCTATACATGTAGTGTCGCCTTCCTTCCGAAAGGCCCTGGTCACATGATGTAAGCGCAGTAGAGTGTCTTATAGAGGGATAGTGTGTTATGCTCTGGATTAGTGTTTTCTCTTGTATTATAGAGTAGTAGTCTTTTGTATAGTTCATAGAGAGTTCTCTTATACATGTATCATCTTGTAATAATAATAGTTATAGTGTGTATAGTAGTAGCAGTAACGAGTAGTAGTAGTCTTAACTATACCTATTATTGTTAACTTAGTGTGTATGGTTCTCGGCATTTGTATAACAAAGGTATTGAATATGATGAAGACTTTTATATCTAACACCAATATACATGATATATGACTAAGAAATCAACGACAGTCGGACGGATAACAGATCCCCTAAGACCACATCAAACAAGAACAGGAAATAAGGCGAACTATCGGTCCTAAGTCCTTCAAGTCTTACTTATATAAATATATTAATGTAGATATATTTATATAAAAAGTAAATTTAAACACAATTTGAAAATAATTTAATAACAATTTAAGAAAAAGAATGCATTTAGGTATTTTCTAAAAATAGTTTTGTTCTCAAAGCTGTTTTAAAAATGTAGAGATCTTTTGTAAAGAATGGCGATAAATCACATATGATTGGTACTATGATTTGTAAATCAAATGTGATTGATCTCCATAAATTGTACATTTGACTTGTATCCCCCCCCTCGTAAAACATGTAAAAACAGTTGAAAAGGTTCATTAAGGGGTATGAACTCACCTAAAATGAGTAAATCGGGTGAATGTGTCGGATGAGCGTTTTGTGTCAAGTAAGTACTTGTACACCGTTTATGACCCTAGTTACATATGAAGATATATGTTTTACAAGTAATTAGTGACTTAAACTCTTATTTAAACATATAGATATTCTAATGTGATTAAAGGTCTTATGGTTGAGTGCTAGAAGGTTAATGGGTTGTATGGAAGGAGTGTATGACCTCACTTTGAAGATTACTCTCCTAGAACCCACTGTAAGTGAGTTCATAGTTGGAAGGCCACATCCTTCATGATTTTACGGCCGTAAACTCATGGGAGGAGTGTTTTTGAATGATTTCAAGTCTCATGTGGTTATAGAAATGGTTCTATGGAATTATACAAGGCTATAAGGGTGTTTAAGGGTCCAAGAGTATACTCCCTTGGAGTTTACGGCCCAAAGGCCACTCCTTGGGAGTTGATGGCCGTAAACCCTAGGGTTTATTGTAGTAAACTCTTCACACCCCTTTCTTTGATTTCTAGGTCTTTGGTTTAATTCTAACAAATTCTAGTGAAGGTTATAAGGCTTTTTAGGGGTTTAAACTCCCATTTTGCATGATTTAAGGGGAGTTTACGGCCTAAGCACATGCTTGGGCCGTGAACTCTACTTTACCCCTCACATGCTTGTGTTTAATTGTTCCAAACCCAAAATAGCAAGTCGCTAATCCATATCTTAAGCCTAAGGGTGGTTTGGAAGTGTTTTTGGACATGATTTGCATGGTTAGAGGGTGTTTACGGCCTAAGCATGTGCTTGGGCCGTAAACCCTCTTTTATGCCCTAAAAATTGTTGTTTTGAGGTTCAAACGCTTCTAGGTTAATTCCATAACTAGTTTCTAAGCTCAAATGAAGGAAAATTGGGACTTTTGGCACCATTTTAGGTATTTACGGCCTAAGGAGGTTCTTAGGCCGTAAACTCCTTTTTGATGGCCATTTTGTGATTTTTGAGCTATTTCAACAATAAATTATGTTTAGAAAAAGTTAGGGTACAAGATCTTACGTTTTGGAGGCGGAAACTTGTGGTTTTGAGTCGAAAATGAGCTAGAGAGAGAGAGAGTAGAGAGAGAGGGTGGATCTAGAGCTAGAGAGAGAGAGAGAGAGAGAGAGAGAGAGTAGAGACGATCCCAATATTAATGGAACTTTTATAAAATGACATATTCCGTTAGCGGAAACGGTTTAATTTAACATAACAAACTTTGGGTTGTCACAAGAAAGCTTAGTGCCTCAAGTGCTGCACCTCTAATGGAGTCACAAACACCACTAAGCAACTAGATGAAGAGGAGAAGAGAGGAGGCTGCCCAAAACGTCTAGAAACCCTAGAGTAACTCCTTACCATGTTTTTGGGGCCTTAGGGATCTATATATACATGTAGGCTATTAGGGTTTTCAACTGCGAAACCCTAATCTGACTGCTTAGGCTCTAAGCAGCCCATGGATCCCTTTCTTTAGAGTCATGGACGAAATCTTATCGGCTTCCCCATAAATTTCGTCCACTCCACTCTATGGAGTCTATTAGCCCACTCTTGCAATTATCTTATAATTACACTTCTAGTCCCTTAAGTTTAATTAATCTTTTTTAACCAGAAAATTAATTCTTAATTAATTCTTGACTAATATTAATTAAACATTACGATTTCTCCTTTAATATATTATTCTTATAATATATTAATAAATCATAATTAAACCTTTCTCTCCTTAATTCATCCTACATATTGCTATGGTGAAGGCAACCCAAAAGGACCATGCTCATAATCGGGTCAAGTACATACCAAAATAGTTATGGACTTAGACACTAATCCAACATAAGATTCGGAATTTATAGTGTTTAGTTACTTAATATTTATCATTATACTTTTAATGAAGGGAGAATTATAGTCATTTCCTACCCGTTCGGCTAACGACCATCCACCAGTCAAGGAAGCGATGGGTGAGAGTGGACACCCATTAAACTGCAGTTTTATTGGCAGTAACCTTATACCCCCTTTATAAACTGGCTTCGTGAATGAGGCCTAGTAACGGTAAGACTGACTTTGTTCTTATACATATATATATAAGTATTAACTTTTAATATTATAATAGTATAAGGGTGGATTTTACACATTTAAAATACTTGATGGTTTAATCTTATTAATTAAACAATACTCTTAATTTAATTAAACATAAACTATGTCATTATGGAACTATTAACTCTTTTAATTAAACGCTTTAATTAATTTAATGTAGTCCATAAAGTTGGAATTTTAACTTTTAAAGTTCTAGAGTTTGGAATTAAAGCATTAATGTGTGTGAGACTTTACAAATTTCAAAACTTGAGGGCAAGTTTTGAAATTATTCAAAACCTTTCATATTCATAACATAGGAGTTTAATGTTCCTTTAATGTCAAGACTCTTGAAAATCCATAACATGAGGACAAGTTATGGAGATCATAAAACAATTTATGGAAAAGAGATTCGTCAAGTTCTATAACTTATGACTTTTAATGTTCCATTTAAAAGAAAAACCTTTGGAATTCCATTACTTGAGGACAAATTATGGAGTCCATTAAAATCATCAAAAACAACAATTCAACCAAGAATGTTACCAGTTCTAGATTAAACTCATATGAACTAGTAATTCAAGTCAAACAAATTCCATTCAATTAGACTTGTTCATATAAACTAATAGAAAACATGAAATTTTGACAATCACCTTTTAAATGGATTAGCATGATCATTTGTGACAACCCAAAAATTTCCGTTGGTTTTAACGTCGAAATTAAGCATGTCAAAAATTAGACAAATTTATCCCAAAAATATTTTTGACCGGACTTAAAACCGTTGGAATATTTTAATAATATTCGTCAAGCGAACCAAATTTTAGGAGGTATAATTTTAAAATTTGCCGTGTTTAACGGTAGTCGTGAAAAACCCCGTTCGCGGTTGGTGTCGGGTGAACCCCCAACCAGGCCATAAACTCCACCTTATATAAGGGTTGAGTGGGTTTCATCCCACCCTTTTCCCCACCTTAGACACTTTCTATCTCTACTTTCTCTCTTTACAAATCGGGTTTTGGTCAAAAATCGCCCCTTCGAGCTCCAAACCGGTAAGTTAACCTTCCTAGCTTGTTGTTTAGCTCTTTTAGCTTGCAAATTCGTGGCTTAAGCATCAAAAAACCCAAAGAACAAGATTTTATGGTCTTGGGAGCATTCCAAAACCGTAAACACCTTGAAGGAGGGTTTTGGTGCCCAAAAACCCTTCCAAACCACTTCTAATGCTTAGCAATGACTTAGAGGCTTACATGAAAGGACTTAGAACACCAAAATCATAACAAATGGGGAGTAAACATGAGTTTACAGTCTAAGAACATTCTTAGACCGTAAAACCATCTTCAAGGACCATAAACACCTTTTTGGGTGTTAAACTACCCCTTAAACACCTCCAAAAGCTTCCATGAGTGCCTAGAGCTTTGTAATCCTTCGTTTGATGCACCAAAACATAGGATTCATGGACAAACATGAGTTTACTGTCGTAAACTCATGTGTTTAAGGTAGTAAACTCCCCAAGAACACCTTCATAGACCGTAAACACCTTTCCAAGGTGTTTAAGTGCCTTTAACACCTTCCTATGCTCTTATAAGTGACTAGAACCTTGCATGCATGAGTTAGAACCACCAAACAACAAATGGAATGGGATAACATGAGTTTATGACCATAAAATCATGTGTTTACGGCCGTAAGCTTCTCAAGGAGTGGTCATGAACTGTAAAATCCCTAAAATGGTCCATATGAGGCCTTAAGCCCTTCCTATGACCTAGAATTGAACCTAGCCTAGTTCCACAAGTGTTTTAAGACGTTAATGCATCCAAGAAAACAACACCCATGAGTTTACAGCCGTAAACTCATGGGGATATGGTCTTAGGGCCATAAACTCTATAAATAGTTTACTCTTGAAGAATGAACTCCCTATCTAGGCCATACACTCGCTTAGATGTTACCCGGGACACTCCTAACACTTAACCAAAGTGTTTTCCGCACTTTAGGATGCGTTTATGTGTTTAAATTAGTATTATAATTACTAATTGTATGTAAACATATGTCATCATATGTTAATAGGTCCCTAAGTGTGTTCAAGTCTTTATGTGACATCGAGCACCCAACCGGCACCTTCATCTGATCCACTTACAACAGGTGAGTTTATACCCCTGAATTAACCTTTTAGATGTTTTCACATGCATTTATGGGGGGAATACAAGTTAAAACAAGCTAGTTATAATATCAATCATATGTGATTTATAACCCGCATGCATAAGGATTTATCACACTTTCAGTTGTTTTACCAAGTATAATACCATAGATGGTTTTTCCAAAACGCTTTTACTTGCTTAAATCTTTCCTCAAATTGTCTCTCGCGTTGTGTGTTTTACTTTAAAACCAGTTATAGTAGTATTTTAATCAAAGGTTTTCTTTACTTATATTGTTTTATCAAAATTTATATATTCAAAACTTGTTTATGAAAGGTTTTCAAAGGATTTCCAAAGGTCTTCAAGCGTATTTTTACAAAAAGGATATCAAGTCACATTTTTCTTAAGTGTAAAGTTTTTCCCAAAGTTTTCGCCAATGTTTTCTTCCATGCTTCTATGCCTCTGCTTCGTTAAATGCTTCTACTTCGTTAAGTGCTTCTACTTCGTTAAATGCTTCTACTTTGTTAAATGCATGCTTGTACTTGTATAGTTATATAAATAATTTTTAAAGGACTTAGGAAGGCTAATTTGCCCTATTTCCTTTTCCTCGTTTGGATGTGGTCTGGTGGGTATCGGATATCCGTCGGAAGGTCGTTTAATCATTAATTATATATCATGTATACATGTATAGACATAAAGGATTCCATCGGCCAGTTCATGTTCCTAGGGTAGCAAGGGCATCCTCCCACTCGTCACTTGTGGATCAGGGACACTAGTAACTATTATAGGAATAGTTAGGAAGCTCTATTTACTCTTTCTAGTATGAGAATTCCAAAGGAGTCAGTTCAATATGAGTCTCTATCATCAGTCCAGTACCTAAATCAGAATTCATTATACGAGATGGATCTTCAAGACACGGATCTCCCCATCGTCGAGTTGGTAACCAGAGTCTCCTGTAGGGAGAGCGGGCATTGTGTGTATACATCTATACGGGACTGACACTCCCGCACCCTGACTGCTAGCTACAGTCCACGGCTTACCAAGCCAAGGGGTGACAAATGTCATATTTATTCCGACGCTTGCAGGGCGTCAAGTACTCTAGTGTCAATCAGTATGGTTACGAGTATCTCCATGTTTACCTTATAATTCATGGCCTTAAGGTAACGAGAATTAACACTGTATTCTTAAAACAACACTCTTTGGATTACTCTTTGTTTTAGACCTTGCTAGCTGTATCGTTCATTTGATACAGCCTGGGGTCTGTGTTTCTTTGTTTTAGACCTTGCTAGCTGTATCATTCATTTGATATTGTCTGGGGTCTGTGTTTCTCTGTTTTAGACCTTGCTATTTGTATCTTTCATTTGATACTGTCTGGGGTCTGTGTTTCTTTGTTTTAGACCTTGCTAGCCATATCGTACATTTAATACCTTCTGGGGTCTGTGTTTCCTTTTATTAGACTGACCCAGGCATGTCATTCATTCAATACCTCCTGGAGTCTATGATTTCTTTTGCCTTAGTCAGCAGTATTTTCTGCTGAGGCATATGTTATTTTCCCATAGTATTTTTACTTGTGATATTCTCCTACTTTCTTTAAAGTCAAATACCGTCTTTTGGCAATGATAATATTTCAGGGAAAATTTCTCTTTAAAACATAACACTGTCGAGTCTTGGTAAAAGACTGCTTTTAATTAGAAAATATAGTATTTTATGGAAAGGATGCTAATACACCGTAGATTCTAAACTACTACTTTTTATAAAGTTATTTTGGGTAAAATACTTACTTACACAAATGACACTAAATACCTTATGAACTCACTAGCATTTATAAAAATGCTGATACTCAGTTTCAAAATAACTTGTATTCTCAGGTCAGTATTAGACAGGTACATCCTGGGAGCTTTTGAGAAGCCAGCCTAGAACCAAGTTGCATCTATATTAGTTTCTGTATTACTTTGATGCTTCTATGCAATGTAAACTATGTAAAATTATTACTATTAATGCAATGGTTGTTGTACTTTGATTACTATACTGCATATGTTGTGATACTTGACATGACGTCATCCACTCCAGAACGTTTCTGCCGTTCTGGTTTTGGGGTGTGACATCATTATCATATCTTATATATATATATATATATATATATATATATATATATATATATATATATATATATATATGATACAAAGCAGTTTGGAATAATGATCTTATCCATTTGGTGGCCAAAAAACGTTTTTCTACATTCTGCCCAGCTAACGCGGCGAGTCCATGAACATGACTCGTCGAGTAGCACATTTTGTATATGGACTAGTCGAGTCCAATAGTGGACTCAGCGAGTTCATCACCCAGAACGCAGAAAACTCGAATTTTTCAACTTTAAACTGCTAGTAGCATCAAGTGTAATTGAAAACAGCCCTAGGCTATGATACCACTGTTGGGTTTTGAGCATTCTAACACTCCTAAGTTGTACATGCAACCCTAGATACATTGGATCTATGTTTTCTCTATTATACGTGCAAACTTGAATATTCCAAGGTATTACCCTAACTAGCCTATAATCATATGTTACTTGCATAATAAAACTAGATAGAATTACATACCTTTTTCTTGTGGTTGATTCCTTGGAGCTTTAAGAGCCTAGCACCACTAATGTGAATGCCTCAATCAGAATCACAAATCACCAAAACAACTTGGAAGAACTTTGAGAGAATATGGAGCTCACTAAAATCGGTCACCTTTTCTTTCACACACACTAGTGTCAATTTTGTGAGCCAAGGGCCCCTTTATATATTATGGAGGATTAGGGTTACATCCATGTAAATCCTAATACCAATTTCCTTTCATTTACATAGGATCCATGGGTTAAAATTGTAACAACCCGAAATTTATATCCCTAAATGTAACCCTTCTCGCGACTCGTTCCGATCATCCAATCGCCGTTTCCGATTTCGTTTCCAATTTCGGCATTTTATTAAGTCATTAATGTGTATTTTATTTTATGACTTAATAAGTGTCTTAATACCCTTAGAACTCATTCTAACGTCTCATATTAATGATCGGAACATTTCTAGAATCAACCATATCGGGTTACGGCAAATTGGTCGGGTGCGACCAAAAGCCCCGTCTAACACCGGTATCGGGTAGAATTCTACCGTGTCCCGAACTTGGACACTATTTAAAGTGATCCAATTCTTCATTTTGAAGCTTTTGCTCCATTCTACAACTTTCACTCCAACCTCTCTCCTCAAACTACAATTAAAGGTCCAAATCTCAAGTTTAAGGTCTCAAATCTTCAAGGTACCTTCCTATACTCATTTTGCATCATATTGAGCCTTCAAATTCGAGTTTAAACCATGGATTAGGACCATTATCATGAGTTTACGGCCCTAGAACAGTCCTAGGCCGTAAACTCATATGAATGGGGTTTTTGAAGCAACAAAACCCTTCCAAAACACAATTAGACCTTGAATATGGCTAGATGACTTTATGAAATGGAATTAGAATGCCTCAAACCATGATTTAGAGCCTTATATATGAGTTTATGGCCCAGGATGGTGCTTAGGCCGTAAAACCATATTTAAAGGGTTTTTAAGCCCTTAAACCCTTCCATGGCTCAAATAAGACTTAGATACGACTTTTAGAATATTGATTATGGACCTAGAACACCTTAGACATGAATTTTGAGGGGTTTGTGTGAGTTTACGGGCAAGGCATGTGCTTGGGCCATAAACTCCTTAAACATGGGTGTAAACTCATTTTCAAGGTGTTAGAAAGCCATCCAACACCACCAAAAGCCTTGGAATAAATCATAGAACCAACCAAAAATAGTTTAAGGGCTTTAAACACATCAAAAATCTTCATTTGAGAGTTTACAGCCATAGAAGGTGCTCCAAGGCCGTAAACTCCAAAAAGGATGTCAAATTGTGCCCAAAAATCATTTCAAGGCTTGTAGGAATTTTTAGAATCACATGTGATTAACTTTGGGACCTTAAAAACACATATTCAAGGGAATATGAGAGTTTACAGCCATAGGCTCCATGCCAAGGCCGTAAACTCCCTTAAGTTTTGTATTTGGTTATTTTAATTCATTCCAAGCCTTAGGTAAAATTATTCCAAGCATTTCCAAGTGTTAATAGCCATTTGTGACCCATTAAGCACCATAAAACACCCGGACATGAGTTCACGGCCGTGAACTCATGTGGTTATGTGTTTAGAGGCCGAAAAATCATTAGGAAGTTTACTCTCGGGGAGTAAACTCAAATCCCAAGTCCCTCGCTTCAATTCCCGTCCGTAGATGTCACCTAGGTGACTCCAAACACCCATTTTGAGGTGTTTTCGTTCATTGGAGTGTAACTTCATATCTAATTAGAGTTTGTGAATCTAATTAGATATATTTATATGCCATTTCCTGTTACATAGGAACCTCGCGTGTTATCAGGCCTCGATTCGACGTTTAGCATCCGAAATCGACACACTTCCGCATCCGGTGAGTTCATACCCTTACCCTTTTTCAATGGTTTTTCAATGTTTTCAGGGGGGAATACAAGCAAAAGTACAAGAATATCTTGTACTTAATCACATGATTTCAGTTAAATGGTTTCATAATTGTACATTTTTAAGAATTGAAAACCTTTTTACAAACTGTTTTAACTTGCAGTGTTGTTTGTTTTAACCCAATTTTCAATTCTTATCATACACTGTTATATTGTACACTTTACATATGATTGTTCACACTTATATTGATAGGACACATAAAATATTGTAATGTCTGTAATAAAACACTTAGGTTCGAGTGTAAAAGATAGACACCATTAGAAAACATAAAACATCTATATGTTCTTAACAATACACCTAGGCTCGACTGTGATAGATAAATACCATCGTAACACACAAATCAATTGTGACGTCCTTAATAATACACCTAGGATCGAGTGTAAAGGATATGTAATCATTAAATAACTTAGAACAACTATAATGTCCTTAATAAAACACCTAGGCTCGAGTGTAAAGGACAATCATCATTTAGATAACACCTAGGTTCGAGTGTAATGTCCTTAATAAAACACCTAGGCTCGAGTGTAAAGGTCAGGCACGTTAGAACTTAGTTAGTCGTAGATACTACTTCTCTAGGCGAGAAGTAAAGAGTAATCTTAAAGATTGGAGACACGTCCTCTGTAACACTTCCTCGACACGAGATAGTGGGGGACTGCCCCTATAACCAGAATCTTCGTACGTAGGAGAGCGTGACTTGAGTGTATAGATCTATACGGGACTGACAATCCCACACATGGCTGCTAGCTATAGCCGAACCGAAAGGTTCAAGGGTGACGAAAGTCATAGAAAGGATATTGACCACGACTCGAGTCATATCAGTTTGAGTATGGTTAAGGACTCGCAATCTAGATTATTAACGCTTTAGACTCATTTATTAGTTTTATGTACGTAATAAAACTAATGTACGATCAAGGATGACAGGCACACACACATTTAGGAAAACATGGGGTTTTCCTGGGAAAAACATCGAACATAATCAGAATTGGTAATAGTTCACACACACAGTCAGGAAACCATTGGGTTTTCATGGGGACAACATTGAACATAATCGGAACCGGTAACAGTTTGTACAAACAGAATCAGTAACAACTCACACACACACATATAAGAAAATATAGGATTTTCCTGAGTAACAGTAGTATGTAATCAGGAAAGTATAATAAGTTAAATAACTGAACTACAATTCATAATAAACAATCATGTTTTTCATTGTACATCGTTTACTTTACTTTTCAGATTTGGAAACTAACTTTACATAAGAAAATATGGGATTTTATTGGATAACCACGTTTTCAGAAAACTAAGGGAACTCGTACCTTTTCAGAAAACAAAACCGCTTATGAACTCACCAACTTTATGCTGATTTTCAAACCGCTTGTATTATCAGGTCCATGTTAGACAGGTACCCGAAGATCCTTTTGTGCGAAGTCGGAGTTCTCAGAAAACTCGTTTCGTGTTGTTTATATATACTATGTATCACATGTATAACTTTTGCTTTTAAAACAAATGTAAAACATTCATATATGTAATGTAATGGTTGATTTACTTTACTTACTATGTACATTGGATTTGATACTCAACGTGGAGTCAACCACGGAATTGTTTCCGCCTTTGGTTTTCGGGGTGTGTCAAAAATGTCCATGGACTTCCATACACTCTTAGCCCATCGTAAATAAACCTTGGCCCATTCTATATATATATATATATATATATATATATATATATATATATATATATATAAGAATCCATATTTAATTTGCCTCTTTTGATCACTAATTTAATTCCAAATTAATTCTTGATCAATACTAATTAAATAATATGATTTGATATTAATATATTATCACTTATAAGATATCAATAAATCATAAATATAATTTTCTCATATGTCTATCCATACAAATTGTTCCGATTAAGTGCAACCCAAATGGATCATGTCGGGTCGGGTCAAGTCATACCAATTATAGTTATGGACTTAGACACTAATACAATACCATGCTACTCTTGGGTCAAGTACATACCAATTATACTTATGGACTTAGACACCTTATCCAACAGTTTCCCACATGGAGAAGTCTAATAACTATAGCTTCCAGTACGGCTTGAGGAACCGACTAGCAATCGCAGCTCTAAAAAGCCTCTACCACACTATGACATGCCATTTAGATAAGGGATCATATAATCCTCTGTTCTACAAGATATCACCTGGACAAATACATGGAACAACGTCAAGCTTATTGTCTAGCAGATTGTTTCTCGATTTCCTAGTTGTTTGACATAGAATTTAATTGAACACATCAATAGAGTTCTGATCGGGTCTTGACACATAAGTCAAAACAAAATCATGAAGGGGCCCAAGATATCGCTTTTAATCCTCCAATGACTAAAAGGAACAGATAAACTTCGACAACATATGCTTGTACTAACAACTTGTTAAATCATACACAATAGTGTGTTTATAACATCAAGTTACTAATGCGGTTTAGGACTATCAATGTACAACCAACTCATAGTCAACAACTCATATATCTTGGTTTGAAGAGTTATATGATATTATCGTCTCACGATAACTCGAGATAAATTCCATGAAGTGATACAAGTGAGCATGGTCTTATTCCAATACTCAGACCTTATGAGCACACATTAATGTTGTAGCAAACTTTTCTATGTCTAATACACTTTAGACAATCTACAAGCCAAATTCATGATACTCTTGCCTCAATACCTACTTCCAAAGTATGATCGATTGTGGACAATTTTAATAGTATAATTATTCTGGAAGTCAAAACACGCAAAATGAAACAATGGTAAATGATTGACACAAGATAGTAACATTACCTATAAATAAAAAAACACCTTTCATTTAATCATCAAATGTCAATTACATTCCAACTATTAAGGATTTCTAAAATTTTATGTAATCATTAAAACTAATATCGTCCTTCGGCCCGATGCTCCTCGTATATTGTAAGTGTTAAACCCTACTCAGTCCCTTCGTGAGGGGATCTGATGGGTTCTCCTCTGACGATACCCTCTTTGCTACGAGGAGTCCTTCTTTTTATTCGATGTCTTATGAAGTAATACTTTATGTCGATGTGCCTGGATCTGCCATGATCCCTTGGTTTGTTGGCTAAGGCAACCACACTTTCGCTGTCACAGAAAATCCCCATAGGCTCCTTTATAGTTGGTACAACTCCAAGGTCTCCGATGAAGTTCTTCATCCATATTGCCTCCTTCTCCGCCTTGCTTGCTGGTATATACTCTGATTCACATGTTAAATCCGCTACTTTCTCCTAATTGGAACTTTTCCAAGTTATTGCTCCTCTATTCAAGGTAAATACCCAGCCCAAGGGTAAGGACCCAGTCCTTAGTCCTCTGTAGGTACTTAAGAATGTTCTTTACCGCAGTCTAGTGAGCCTTACCTAGATTCCCTTGATATCTGCTGACCATGCTCAAACCAAAGGCCACATCAGGGCAAGTACAAGTCATAACATACATGATCGAACCAAATACAGAAACATATGGTACTTGACTCATCTCATCTATCTCAGCCTTTGTACTCAGACTTTGTGTTTTACTCAATTTAGTATTGCCTAGGATGGGTAAGTCACCTTTCTTTGAATCCATCATGTTGAAGCTTTTCAAGACCTTCTCCAAGTCTCTCAATATCCTTATCCCCAGAATATAGACAGCTTCTCTAGGGTCCTTCATAGCAAAACACTTCCCAAGCCAGGACTTAACCTCCTACAAGGTTGGGATGTCATTTCCTATAAGTAGTATGTCATCCAAATACAACACCAGAAAGCTAATTGTACTCCCACTAGCCTTGACATACACACAGGACTCATCCTTGCTTCTCATAAAGCCAAAATCTTTCACTTTCTCATTGAAACAAATATTCCATCTATGAGATGCTTGTTTCAGTCAATAAATAGATTTCTCAAACTTACATACTCTATTAGGATACTTTGCATTGACAAAACCCTCTGGCTGACTCATGTAAACTTCCTCAACCAACTTTCCATTAAGGAAAGCGGTTTTTACATCCATTTTCCGTATTTCATAATCAGGAAATGCAGCTATGGGTAGCACAACCCTAATAGATTTAATCTTCGCCACTGGTGAGAAGGTCTCATCATAGCCAACTCCTGGAGTTTAAGTAAAGCCCTTCATAACCAGTCGTGCCTTATATGTGTGTACTTTCCCATCCATGTCGGTCTTCTTCTTGAAGATCCATTTGCACCCCACTATCTTACAACCCGGTACATTGTCAACCAAGTTCCAAACTTGATTGTCATACATCGACTGAATCTCGCTGTCCATAGCCTCTTTCCACTTCGCAGACTCGAGGCATGCCATGGCTTCCTTGTAGTTGTTAGGTTCATCACAATTTATCAGTGTGTTTATCACTGATAAATGTATCACCCTCAGATGTTATATGGAAACCATATAACACAGGTGGAACACTAACTCTACCGGAACGCCTCAGAGGTACAAACTTGTCAATCAGCTCAACAGGAGTTTCCTCCTCAGGTTGATTGCTTGTGTGTGAGGTTCCTTCACCGCTTGACTCTTGAAGCTCTTCAAGGTCGAT
Organism: Lactuca serriola; assembly: GCF_051521515.1. Lineage (NCBI taxonomy): Eukaryota > Viridiplantae > Streptophyta > Magnoliopsida > Asterales > Asteraceae > Lactuca > Lactuca serriola. The sequence goes on along the minus strand of NC_136411.1, from coordinate 249,975,973 downwards.
TTTCCTCCCACTTTCTTTTTGTCCTATGAGTTCTCTCTTGCGAAAGATTGTTATCCTCGCAACAAAGACAACATTGTCACTCGGTCTGTAAAAGAGATATCTAGAGGATTTATGTGGGTATCCGATGAAAATACACCGCTCAATACGAGATTCGAGCTTGTCGTGAGTCTCGAGTCTCACGAAAGCCTCGCAAACCCAAACCTTGATGTGTGCTAACAAGGGAACGTTCTATATCAACATATCGTGAGGTTTTTTGGCAACCTTCTTAGTTGGGACTAGATTAAGGATATGGGTGGCAATCTCTAAGGCATACCCCTAGAATGAGATAGGTAACAAAGCTCGACTCGTCAAGGAACGAACCATGTCCAATAGGGTATGATTGCGCCTATCAGCCACAACATTAAGCTGTAGTGTCCTAGATGGCGTCAATTTGTGAAATACTTCCACATTCCTTAAGATAGTCTTAGAACTCGATACTAAGATACTCACCACCTCAATCGGATTGGAGCATCTTTATCTTCTTGCCCAACTAATTATTCACTTCTTGTTTAAACTCTTTGAATCTCTCAAAGGTTTCTGACTTATGTTTGATTAAGTAGATGTAGCCATATTTGTTGTAATCATCAATAAAATTCACATAGAAGCAGTTAGCATCCCTTGTGGTGGTTCTGAAGGGTCCACACACATCGGTATGTATGAGATCCAACAAGCCTTCACACCTTTCACAAGTACCAATGAAGGGTGACTTGGTCATCTTTCCAAGTAAACAAGATTCGCAAGAGTCATCCGACCTTAAGTCAAATGACTCTGAAACTCCAGCCTTTTGGAGTTAGCCTATGTGCTTCTTGCTAATATGTCTAAGAAGACAATGCCACAAGCATGCCTCATCCAAATCATTAGAAGAAACAATGTGCAACACATTATTTCCTAAGTTGTCTATAACCACCACAGTTTCATATACACCATTACAAGGAAATGCTTTAAAATAAAAAAACACCATTATAAAAAGAATTAGTAGCACCAATTTCATTCTCAAATGAAAAACTAAAACCTTGTTTGTACAAACCTTGAAAGGAAATAATATTTCTCGCCATTTTAGACGAATAGCAACAATTATTCAAATCTAATTCTAACCCACTACTATGCGATAAATAATAAACTCCAATCTTTGGGACAGGTGAAACTTTCCTATTCCCCGTGATCAAGTTCATCTTCCCGTGCTCCACATCCTTACTTCTTCTTAGTCCTTGCAAATAAGAACAAATGTGAAATCAACAACCTGTATCAAGGACCCAAGAACAAGAATGTGATGAGTTATTAGATAGAATAGTATAAATACATGCATGGGTGGCCTTAACCTTGCCATCTTTGACATCCTGCAAGTATTTGGGGCAACTTCGCTTCTAGTTCCCTTTCTCTTGACAATAGAAACACTCTGCTCCCTTAGGAATGCTAGAGGGAGCAACAGAACTAGCCTTGGTCCCACTTAAATAGGATCCATGAAGAGACTTTCACGTGTGGCCATTAGAGTGAGCCTTCCTCTTCTTCCCCTTCCCGTGTCCAATTGCCAAGACAGGGGCAATAGTTGTAGGAGTAGAAAAAACAAATTTACCCTTGAGACTACTTTCAACCGTCCTCAAAAGGCCTTAAAGCTTGCTAAGAGTGACCTCTTCCTTGTTCATATGATAGGTCATTCGACACTGATCATAACATGGAGGTAAGGAGTGTAGAATGATATATATGGTCAACTCATCATCGAAGTTCACATTCAACTTCAGCAAGTGGTCCCCAAACCGTTTCATTTTCTGCAATTGGGCCGTGATGGGTTCACCATCCTTCATTTTTGTTGTTATCATGGAGGTGATGATTTTATACCTCTCTTGACGAGCACTCTAATGATATCTTTCCATCAGGTCTTGGTGCATCTCAAAATGGTAGACGTCCTCATAGGACTTTTGGAGTTCAACCGTAATGGTGGCCAACATGATACAAGACACCTTGGTGGCATTCTTCTCGTGAGTCCTAAACTCAGCGATCTCCTCAGGATTAGCAGAAGACTCATAAATTTCCTTAAGCTCCTTATCGAGGACATATTCCTTGTGCTCAGAACGAGTGACCATCACGATGTTCCTAATCCAGTCATTGAAGTTGGTACCATCAAAGATGACACTCCCACACAGGTTCATGAGAGGGAAGGAGCCAGTAGGGTTTGAGCCAGAAGCAATGTTGGAAGACATCTGAAAAAGAAAGACAGAGTTTAGATTAGAAAATAATCCTTAATATAACACCCCAAATGAAATATTAAGGCCAGGACCCAAAACAATATTTTACAATTTGGAAGAGGGATGTCGTACAAATGCAAAATATTTGAAGGTAGGTAAATGACGATTTACCAATTGCCACCATAAAAAACGAAATTGATTATTAAGTTTTAATTGGATTGAAATTCCTAGATTCTATTGAGATTCATTGAACTTTTCAATGGCATGTTTAAATCTCGATTATGCCCTTCAAGTTTGTGACTGGGATACTGAGGATCACAAACAAGGTGTGAATAACCATGCAAAAGTGCTTGGTACACTCGATGTCATTTATCATCTAATCAATGTGCCGGTTAACCACACATGTTACATCGATCTATAAAAAACATCAAGCTACCCTTTGCCACCCTTAGGAGTCCAAGTTAATGTGTCGGTTAACCACACACGCTCCATTAATGACTTAGCAAGGCGAAAAGTGCAATTTCATGAATTAGCATCAATTTCATATTTTTCCTAAAGTAACTAAGATTGGTAATTTAATAAAACATTTAGTGACTTTATAATTATCATTATACTTTTAACGATAATTAATCTCCTATCCTACCCGTTCTGCTAACGACCCTCCACCAGTCAAGGAAGCGGTGGGTGAGAGTGGACACCATTAAACCACCATTTTATAGGCAGTAACCTTATACCCTCCTTATATACCCACTTTGTGAATGAGGCCTACTAACAGTAAGACTGACTTTTCTTATACATATATATAATTATTAAACTTTAAATCTTATAATAGTATAAGGGTTGAATATTCAACGTTTAAAATTCTAGGGTTTGGAATTAAACTATTCGTAACAGTGACTTTATACATTCCGAAACTTGAGGGCATGTTTTGAAACTCTTCAAAATTTTTCATTTCCATAGCTTATAAGTTTAATGACTTTTTAAAGAAAAGACTTTTCATTTTCCATAACTTGAGGATAAGTTATCGAGTCCATTAAAGCCATTTAGATCATTATTTTAATTAACAAAATAATCAAAAAGTCTAACAAAATACTCAATACAGGATAATTCATATCAACAATGTTCAAGAAATTAGCCTAATCATGTAAACTAATACAAATATTGAATTTATGACAATTATCTTTTAATTGGATAAGCATGATCATTACCATATCAAAAAAAGAGATTTCATGGTTTAAAAAACAGTTTGGGGTAATGATCCTAATCTAATTCTGGCCAAAAACTCGAAATTCTGCACAAAGGAGCACCAACTCGACGAGTACATGAACTGGACTCGTCGAGTTGGTCTGTTTCTGAGTGGACTCATCGAGTCAGCCAGTGGACTCGGCGTGTTCACCAGTGAGAAGGGAGAAAATCGATTTTTTTAACTTTGAAAACCAATAAGCATCATGTATAATAGAAAACAATCCCAGGCTCTGATACCACTGATGGGTTTTGAGCACTCTAACAACCTTATGGTGCATATACAACCCTAAATGATTTGGATCTATGTTTTCTCTAATTATACATGCAATTTGATTTTCGAAAGCATTATCCTAACTAGTATACAAATCATGGGCACTTGAAAAATAGAAACTAGTTAGATGACTTACCTTTTGTTGTAGCTTCTTAACTTGCACCTTTAAGAACCTAGCACCCTAAATGTGATGCCTCAAATGCTTCACACAACATCACCAAAAATTAAGGACTTTAGAGAGAGTGTCTTGGACAAAATCGGCTCTTATGATCTTCCTTGAACCACTAGTGCCGATTTTAGGAGCTAAGGGGCTTCTTTTATAGTGTGGCAAAGTCTAGGGTTACATCCATGTAAACCGTAATGGACATGACCTTTCATATTACTTAGGATCCATGGGTTAAACCTCCATGTACTATCGATGGACTACCATATTTGTTTAGCCCATCCCAAATAACCATAGGCCCACACTATAAGAATCATTGATTTACCAAATCAATCCCCGTACATTTAATTAGTCTCTTTTGATCACTGAATTAATTCCAAATTAATTCTTGACCAATACTAATTAAATAATATGATTTCATATCAATATATTAGAACTTATAATATATTAATAAATCATAAATAACCTCTTCTCAAAAGCCATTGTTACAAATTGTTTTGATGAAATGCAACCCAAATGGACCATGCTACTCTCGGGTCAAGTACATACCAATTATAGTTATGGACTTAGACACCTTATCCAACAGAACAATGACGTTGAGAATTCCGATTTCAATCAGCTTGATTTTCCAATCAACCACATGTTGTTTACCTCTTCTCAATCTAGGATTGTTGAGAATTTCAATGATAAAGAAGAATTCAAAAGACTGAAGAGTCGTTTTCATGCAGTCTTGGGGAAAAACGAAGAAGATATATGGTCGCCTGTGAAGATAGTGAAGGTGATGACCATCATTTGTAACAAAAATTTTCAAGATCTACTGTAAAACTTTCGTTAAGTGGTATCCAAAAGATCTGAGTCTGTAAAGAGTTGATATCCAAAAGATTTGGACTTTCTATCTATTTTAAAGGCACTTTTAGTTTCGATGTTAGAACTTTTAGTCCTTGTATTTTTTGATTAGTCTATTATACCCTATAAATATGGTAAGCACTATAGTAGAGGGTAACCTTTTGAGCACTGCTGATTGTAAACACTCTCGTTACTTTGTACTCATTTCAGACTAAATACGAGCCAGCCATATTATATTTACATCTTGTGTTCTTTATTGTTTTTCTTGGATCAATTGTGTTCGTAATCAAACTTAACACTCATTACTTCTCTACAAAACGCCTTTAATAACCTGCTAATCCGAGAAAGCTACATATTTCTGATGGATTTTTTGGAGGGTCCCATTTCATTACCGCTTCTATTTTTGTAGGATCTACTTGTGCACCATTTCTACTAATAACATGGCCAAAAAACTGCACTTTTCTAAACCAAAACTTGCATTTAGAAAATTTAGCGAACAACTTTTCTTTCTGCAAAATCTCCAAAATTTATCGCAAATTCCCTTTATGCTCCTCTTGACTTCATGAATATATCAAAATATCATCTTTAATATAATCTTGAATTTGAGTAAAACTAGGTGATAAATCCCATTCATCAGATCCATAAAAGTTGCATGTGTGTTTGTTAACCCAAACGACATTACCAAAGTTTCATACTGAATGTATCAAGTTCGAAAAGGAGTTTTTCAAATATCAACCACTTTCGCCTTTAGTAGATGATATCTAGATCTGAAGACGATCTTTCAAAATAATAAATCGCCTTGAAGTTTATCAAACAAATCATCTATGAATGGTAACAGGTAACAATTCTTTATCGTGGTCTTGTTCATCTCTCAATAACCAATACACATACACATGGTACCATCCTTTTTCTTGACAAATAAGATAGGCGCACCCTTCGGTGACGAACTAAGACATATAAAACCCCGATCTATCAATTCTTGCAAAGTGTTACAAATCTATTCTATTTCTGATGGTGCTAGCAGATAAGGCAATCAAGCTACATGGTGTGATTCAGGTACTACACCAATAGTGAATTTTACTTGTCAATCAGGTGGTAATCTTGGTACTTCATCCGGAAATAAGTCACGATACTCTTTCACAATCTCAACACCAGTCATCTTTCGTTCAATCAATTTTGGTTGCAACACATAGGCATCATAAATTATTCCTCCTTTGTGAATATCTTTTTTAACTCTTTCCATATAAATTATCGGGACCCTCTCTAATTGCCTTTCTCTTCGTATGGGTGTTTTGCATCTGCCCAGAGGTTCAATAATAAGTAATTTCTCATTACAAATAATATGGGCGTTGTTCGGCACTATCATTCCATTCGTACGGCAAATTCAAAATCTTTAGTAGTTATCGGTTTCAAATTGATATGGTAAAAATTCTTGTCAATTTCAAATCAACAATCTAAATATTGACGTTGAACTAAAACTTGATTCATGTCAATCATTTCTACTATATTGTTTTTGTTAAACAGGACGAACGATATATCTATTTTTTCTTTCCAAATCGACTCGATACAAATGAGAAAGTTGTAGCCAAATCGAATAAAAAATGTACTGGGAGTGAGTTTATATTGAAAGTTCCTAAGACAACATCATATTTGTCTCTAGCCTCTTTAGCAGCCAAATCGAATACAACATGTACTGGGAGTGAGTTTCTAACATCCCGAGATTCTCCATGATCAATTTGGCCAACATTCTTCAGCACATCTATTTTTGTCTTTGGGATATTTGCAAAAAAGTGGCCGCTTTCCTTGCAACTAAAACAAAATCTTTTACTCGCTAAACAATTTTTGGCGGTGTCCTGACCTCCCGCACTGGAAACATCTGAATTGAATATAAACACTATCGTCATTTCACTTGTGTCTTTTGTGACACTTTTCACACTATTGTCCTTCACTTCTCCTAGACTCAATGGCATACTATTTTCTTGACATCTTTTCCCTTTCTGAGGGTCCTTCATATTTTCCTTCCCAATGACGCTTCAACTCTGACTCATTGGCTATATATATATATATATATATATATATATATATATATATATATATATATATATATATATATATATATTGTTCTTTCTTTCTCTTGGTCTTGACGCTTCAACTTTGACTCATGATCTTTCACATCATCTACTACTTGTTAAAAAGATGTATATTTAGACTCTCAAATAAACTCACGTACCTTACTCCTCAATCCCCATCTATATTTATTAGTCTTTCATTCTTATGTATCAACCAAATGTTTTGCAAATCGAGCTTTATCGATGAACTCCAAAGTATATTCTTGAACCAATTTTGATCCTTGAACAAATTATGAGAATTCTTGCTCCAATTAGCAAACCGTAGTTTGCGAACATTATTCTTCACAAAATTTCTCTTTGAATTACTCCCATGTCAGCATTCTAACAAACTCTTTGCCCAAGGTACTACTGATCATATCCCACCAGTAGTCAGCTGCTCGAGTCTGCAAATTGTTGGCAAAATCCACCTTATCTTTTTTCGCACATTTATTGGTGCGAAATTTCTTCTCAGTGTGAGTCAACCACATTAGCTAGCAGATCATATTTTCCTGAAATCTCTATGGGCTTACAATCCATGAACTATTCAAAATTACATCCCACCTTTTTAGAACTTTAAACTCCTTGATCCCAACTCCATTCTCACCTTGTCCTTCTTTATTAACAACTTCCAAAATTTTAACTTGTTTTTATTTCATACTTGGCTCTTCGCGAGCATCGAGGAGAGCAGGCAACATAATCTAAGTAAACAAATATAGTTCATGATCAACATAATATTAATATCACATCACTCTCGAAAAAACACTTAAAGGTTTGTATCGATCGGATACACTTCATGTATAAAGTACAGAAGCATAATCTAAGTAAACAAAGAACAAAAAATAAATAATAGATGGAGTTCTCTATATTGTGTTTCACCAAGAAAACAGGTTGTCACAAAGACGAACCCTCTACATTAGGGTTTACTCTAATATAGATATATACTAATCTATAAAAGTATATCCCTTGATTAAAGGGATTGCGTCTTATGTATACTAAGAACCTATCCTCATCACAAGGATATCGAATATGCTATCTATTCTATAATTATCTATATCATTACGTAATATACAAAAAGATAACATAGAATAACTATACTAAGCGTTGACGCTGATAGGCTTGATACGCTGGCACTGGCGGTGATGTAGACGCTGACACTGACAGAGAGTGTAACATCCCAAATTTCAAGACCAAAAATTTCATTTTTGAATTAATATTTTATAAAACATTTTACCAAAACATTGTCAATAAAACAACACATTACAAAATCATAATGTTGTGTCCTAACCCATGACATCAAAAGTAATGAAAAATCGGAGTACAATCCCAGAAACCCAATGTGGAAACCATGTGTATGTGTGTGTGATGCGTTACTATACCGCTAGCTCCTTCCCCTTCGACGAAGAGGTTCCTGAAACCAGAACCAAAGTTGTAATCAAAAAGTTTAGTGAGTTCCCCCATCATACCACATACAATATCATATCATTGGTATCTTTCAACCGGTAACTGCCATCGGTATCTTTCAACTAGTATCTGCCATCGGTATCTTTCAACCGGTAATCGGGAACTATTTCACCCCCTACTACTATCATACAATATCAAGATATAATCATACAGTCAGGCATATCTGGGTGCTAACCTACCCTTCGATCCTAATGACCGATGTATGGGAAAAACTATTCCTTACTGCTACCACTAACATAGACATTGCATATCATACAGGCATATCTTATGACCATATCACATAAACATGCCAAGATAGTTATCACAGAGACAATTATCCACCAAATACCCCTGATGGTGGGCCGACATTGTGGCCTTAGACCCACCCCCTACTGGAAGGTAACTCACCTCGATGTCACGTAGTGTCTGAACAATCTTTGGCGTACAAGTCGACTACCCACGACCCATCGGTCCCTACATGATAATACTTCAAAGTTATTCATTTGAGTATGCAACCCAAATCGGGGTCCTACCAATTGTCACACCCTGACACCCAGGGCAGAAACGTTTCCGGGGCGGACTCCACGTTGAGTATCAAATCCAATGTACATAGTAAGCGAAGTAAACAACCACTACATTAAATATATAGATTTACATTTGTTTGAAAACCAAGAGTTACAGTTGTTATACATGTTGGATTAGTGTCTAAGTCCATAACTATTTTGGTATGCACTTGACCCAATGGTGCATGGTCCTTTTGGGTTGCCTTCACCAAAGCAACTTGATAGGATGAATAATGGAGAGAAAGGATTAAATATGATTTATTAATATATTATGAGAATAATATATTAAAGGAGAAATCATATTGTTTAATTAATATTAGTCAAGAATTAATAAGAATTAAGTTTGTGAACCATTAGAGGAGTGACATTTGTGACTCTAAGCTTTCTAAAGGCATTACAAGGAGGATTTGAGATTGTTATTGCTACATAACAATCAAGGTATGATCTAAACCCTTATTCATATGTTATATTGATTATCATATGCTAGATCTAGAGTTTATAGTCTTGGATGAATTGCATGTACAATAGAGAAACCTAGATCCAAGCATTAGGGTTTGTATGAGCACATAGGATGTTCTTATGGCTAAAACCCATCAGTGGTATCAGAGACTTGATTGGTTTCTATTGTATTGATGCCTTGTATGTTTGTTCAGCTTGCAAAATCGAGTTTTGAGCTCCCTGCCTGATGAACTCGGCGAGTACCACAGTGTACTCGGCGAGTAGGCCTCAACTCGGTGAGTACAGTGTTGTACTCGGCGAGTTCGAGTGGCAGAAAGAGGGGCTTTTGGGATTTCTTGTTGTTTTTCTCATGGATGCTTGCCTTATTTGTTTTAGGTCATTAAAATCCGATTTTATACATATTTATGAGTATATCCTTGATTAAACAAAATATAATTACCAATTGATTAGATAATAACTTCCTTATATGATAAAGTTTGATTATTTGTATTAATTGGGTAACTTATTTTGCAAGAAATTGAAATTAGGTCAAATATAGATAATGATGAAATTAATTGTTTAATTTATATTATTTGTTATTTGATCCTTGTGTTATCATAAGTTTCAATTTTTCCCCTTTAGGTTTTATAGTTTAAATTTGAACTCAAAGGTTTTGTTTTGAAATTTAAATAGTTGAAACCCTAATGTTTTGAAATATTTCAAAACTTGCCCTCAAGTTTTTGAATTTAAAAGTTGATTAAAGGTTTAATTTAGGAATGTTAAATTCTAAAACCCTAGTATTGTTTTGAAAAGTTCTAATCATACCCTTATGGTTTTATTAATTAATTAAGGTGTATAATTAAAAGAGGTTTAATAAATCCATAAAAGTTTTGGTTTACAAATTAATTGAATTAAAAGTATAATTGTTAAATTTGACCACCTAGTATTTTAAAAGTGTAAAATACACCCTATACCATATATAACATTAAAAGTCTAACATTATATATATGTATGAGTAAAAGTCAGTCTTACTGTTAGTAGGCCTCATTCACGAAGCTAGTCTATAAGGGGTGTTTAAGGAAATTGCCTATAAAATGGCGATTGAATGGGTATCCACTCTTACCCACCGCACTCTTGACTAGTGGAGGGTCGTTAGCCGAACGGGTAGGATAGGACAGAACTTTCCATTATAAGTATAATGAAGTACAAAAGTAATTAAATGTTTTACAAATTCCCAATCTTAGTTACTTAGGCAAAAGTGAATTGATGCAATTCCATGAAATTACACTTTGTGCCCTTGCGAAGAAGTTAGTGGAGCGTGTGTGGTTTACCGGCACACTAAATGGTTCTAAGAAAAGGTAGCAAAGGGTGACTCAATGTTTGTCATAGTTCGGTGGAGCGTGTGTGGTTTACCGGTACATCGAATAGGTGAATGTAACATGTGGGGGCACCATGTAAGTTTGCATGGTTATTCACACCCGCTTTCTGATCCTAGGTATCCCAGTCACAAACTAGAGGGGCATATAGAGATTTAAACATGCCATTGAAATGTTCAATGAATCTCAAAGGATATAGGAGTTTCATAGATTTAAAACTTAAATTTCTTTTTCGTTTTTCATGGTGGAAATTAGTGAATGGTCATTCACTTACCTTCAAATATTCTGCAACTAGATTACGGCATCCCTTTTCTAGGTTGTAGAGTATTGTGTTGGGTCCTAGCCTTAATATCTCATTTGTGTGATTTATTAAGGATTCAATCAATCAACTAACTTGAATTTATTTTCTCCCGTTTTGTAGATGTCAATGTACGACAACTATGGTCTTCCCAAATCCTGTGGAACAAGCATTCCACATGAAGATGATATTCCACGATTCGATCGAGGAACAAGATATCATGCTTCACTTCCTCCACCTCCTCCAATTATTCTCCTATCCCACAAGATCGAAAAATTGAAAGGTTCAATGTCACTAAAGCCCTATTGGAATTGAAACATGAAGATGGTAAACCCGTGTGTGCCCACGTTCTTGGAATGAAATCACACATCGATAGGTTGATAATGTTGGGTGCGTCATTCCCTGATAAGTTGGCTGTGAACTGGGTTTTGCAGTCATTCCCTGAATCATATAATGAGTTCAAAAGAAAGTATTATATGATGGATCATGATGATAACCTAATTGACCTAACTTACACGCTCATTGCTGCTGAATCAGAAATGATTTGGCAAAGCAATGGAGCATATTTGTTGGGAAAGTCAGCCAACCATGATTCCGAAGACGTTCTAGGAGAACCGGCCTGCGTTTGCTGCCAAGAGAAAGGGCGTTGGATACAAGTCTGCCCTAAGAGCCTGAAGAGTCCAGAAGATGGGAGAGTCAAAGAGTATGGTTGTGCTTCAGGTAAAATCCACTATCTAACTCCATTAAGCTCCTATTCGTTGATTCTTAATACATGATGTGATAAGATTGCATTTGAATGTTTTGCAGGATCAGTGAAAAGAGAAGAAGCTTGATGGAAAAGAAAGATAAATCTAATCACGAAGAAATGGATCTCGATCGCATGGATTTGAAGATTAGATTTTGAGCTTAGAAAGTTATGATAGAGTTGTTAGGAATTTTTCTACATAGTTTTCAGTTGATTTTGCATTGTAAGGAAAAATGTTTTCCGCTGCTTTTATGAATAAAATAAATTTTGATTTAACTCATTTATTTATTTATTTATTTCCTTGCAATGAAATCGTTATGAAAGATTGACGTTCGCATATTTCTACAACAAATGGATGTGATTGTTAATAGTGGAAATGTCAAGAATTTACCAAATAGGGAAAGTTTCTCATCGTCCAAGTTTCAAGTGGACAGATGTCACACCCCCAAACCAGAACGGCGGAAACGTTCGGGGGCGGAGGACGTCATATTCAGTATCATAACAGTTCATAGATAGGAAAGTACACACCACCATACAAAAATAAGGGTTTTAAAAGTGTTTACATAATGTTATTCATTACATGTTCAAAAGATAAATACATAAACATCTTTTAAAAAGAAATAATTAACGCCAGCGCGTTAATTCCCAAAAGTTGATTTCCAACCTGCTTAGCGGTTCCCTGAGAATACAAGTTATTTTAAAGAGAAAGTGTAAACAATTAAGTTGCTGAGTTCGTAAGTGGTTTCGAAACATTGAATGCCATTCCAAAATGAGTGTATGTTTTCCAAGAAAATCTATTTTCTTATAAAAGTATGAAATGCATGAGAGTATTTGTGTTGAAAAATGTAGATAGTTGAACCAAGAAAATCCCTTATTTTCCTAATAGTTGTTTGGTTTGTATACAGGAAAATCCCATATTTTCCTAAAGTAATAGTTTGTTTAATGTCCAAGACTAAAAATTGGAAGCAAACCACATGCTTTAGAAGATTTTAAACATAGATTTATATAATAAACCTATCAGAAGATTTCTGTTTGTTAGATAAAGAATAGTTTTAATAGCTACTCGTTCATCAATCAGAAGTACTATAATAATTGGGTATCCGATGAGTTTTATAACCATACTAAACATAATATGCCTGTAGCGGCGTTCTTCAGGCGTCGTAGCGTTATGAAAAACTGTCACCCCAAAGGACGGACTGTAGCTAACAGTCATGGCGCGGGATCATGACTTCCCGTATAGATCTATACACATTTGACACGCTCTCCTAACGGGAGACTCAGGTTATAGACATGACTTTTAGTATTACCTTCTAACAAGAAGGTAGTATTTGAAGATATACACCTCTCATGGATTCTCAACTAAGTCTGTATTAAAGTAATAGTTTTGTATGCAAAGTTTATCCTTTTTCACAATGTTTGACAAAGCATAAATCATGAGTTTTTAGAATGTATAAAACGGCTTAGCAACGAAAGATACTTTGAAATCACTAAATACTTTGTATAAGTCTAGTTCATGCAAAGTATGACAAGAGCTTTCCATAGTAGTAATGAATTCCAAGTGATTCATTTGATAAAAACGAGTGAAGTGAAACTTTATAAAATACACGATAATAACTGTATGTTTACTTGTATTCCCTCCCCCCCCCCCCCCCTAAAAGAGTATAAAAAGCATTTAAAATGTATTTAAAGTGTGTTTGTAGGGGTATGAACTCACTTGATATATTGAAGAAGGTGTGACAAAAACCGAGCAGAACTTTGGCTTGAAAAAGCGGATTTTCTCGGGATTCTCGGGAATCTCGGGAGTACAAACGACCTTCAGAACTTGAGCTAAGCGACCAGGGCTTCGGGTTTGCACGGGCATGGAAAACGAGGCAAAATGAAAGAAGAACGAGAGGAAATGAGCAACTTTTCCCAGAACCCTCGCATCCCTTTTATAGCGGCTGAGAGGCCTCGGTACGCGGGGCGTACCCGTGCGTCATGCATGACCGAGTCCTCGACTGCCCCGGAGTTCGGATGGGACGGGGCGTAGCTCGCATAGGGGGTGACGTGGACGAACCGGGGCCAAGGCCTTGAGTACGCTGGGCGTACTCGTGTGACTCAGACTTCGGATAATACCGAAGTTTTCAATTAAAAATATATATTAATTATTTATTAAACTTCAAAAATATATATCTCCTTCATACGAACTCCGTTTTTGACGTTCTTTATATCCACGCGTAGGTGAGACTAAGATCTACAACTTTCGTTTAAATTCCGTCGGCAAAATCCGAATTTATTTTTATTATTTATTTTTAAAAGATCGGGGTAAGAAAATTCGTTAATAATTCATAACTTTTTCATACGATGTCCGTTTTGGGCGTTCTTTTTATGTACGTTTGTAGTTTAACGATATCTATGACTTTCATTTAGACACCTAAGGTCAAAAAGTATTTTATTGAAACTTTGCGTTTTTACGTAACTTCGTATTGCCGGTTTTTGTCAGAAAAATTAGAATGGTCATAACTTCTTCGTTATAACTCGGATTTTAGTGTTCTTTATATGATTGGAAATCTTAAGACGATATCTACTACATAGTGTACTCTAAATAGAGTTTTGAATACTTCATTTTTCGATGATATTCTAATTACTTTTTCAAAGAGGTTACAAGACTCGATTTTTGTAATGACCTAAAATGACGGGTTGTTACATCATCCCCCCGTTAGAGGGAATTTCGGCCCGAAATTTTAATACAAAAGAAAAGTTTTAGGGGCTGAGGAAGAGGTGTGGATACTTCTGTTGCATTTGATCTTCTCGTTCCCACGTGAACTCAGGTCCCCTCTTAGCATTCCATCGGACCTTTACTATTGGAATGCGACTCTGTTTAGTTCGTTTAACTTCCCTATCCATGATCTCGACGGGTTCTTCCACAAAGTTAAGATTTTCATTTAGTTCGATTTCATCGAGTGGAATTACAAGTGTTTCGTCGGACAAACACTTTTTCAGGTTTGATACGTGGAATACTGGATGTACTTTGTTAAGCTCGATTGGAAGTCGGAGTTTGTAGGCCACTAGACCAACTCTTGAAATGATTTTGAAGGGTCCAATGTACCTAGGATTTAGCTTCCCACGTTTTCCAAAGCATATCATGCCCTTCCAGGGTGAGACCTTCAGTAGTACACGGTCGCCAATCTGAAATCCCAAGGGTTTACGTCTTTTGTCGGAATAGCTCTTTTGCCTATCCCTTGAGGATTTCAGTCGTTCTCGTATTTGCACGATCTTTTTATTCGTTTCTCTGATGATCTCCGAACCAGTGAGGGTGCTATCAGGGACTAGACCTTTTGCCAATTGTGTGTCGCCCACTTCCATCCAGCACAGAGGTGATCTGCACTTACGGCCGTAAAGGGCTTCAAATGGAGTAGTCTTGATACTAGTATGATAACTATTGTTATAACAGAACTCGACCAAAGGTAAGTGAACATCCCATGCCTTACCAAAGTCGATTACACATGCTCGCAACATGTCTTCCAAGGTTTGGATCGTCCTCTCACTCTGTCCGTCAGTTTGGGGGTGATAGGCTGTACTCATGTCCAATCTTGTTCCCATGGATTTTTGCAATGATTTCCAGAATCTGGAAGTGAATCTGCTGTCTCTGTCTGAGATGATAGACATTGGCACTCCATGAAGTCGTACGACCTCTCGGATGTAGGTTCTCGATAACTTTTCCATTTTATTAGTTTCCTTGATCGGTAAGAAATGAGCGGACTTGGTTAATCTGTCGACGATTGCCCAAATAGTATCTTGGCCACCCTGAGTTTTGGGCAGTTTTGTTATGAAGTCCATGGAAATCTGCTCCCATTTCCACTCAGGTATTTCAGGTTGTTAGAGTGGACCTGAGGGTTTCTGGTGTTCTAGTTTTATCTTGGCGCAAGTCAAACACTTGCTCACATAGGTAGCAATCTCCGCTCATGTTTGTCCACCAGTAGAGTTGCTTGAGATCTAGATACATCTTGTCTAACCCTAGGTGTACGGAGTATGCAGTCTTGTGTGCCTCGCTCATAACTACCTCTCTAAATCCACCAAACTTGGGTGTCCAGATTCGGTTCATGAGGTAGCGTGCTCCGTCACTCTTGATTTCTAAGTTCTTGTCCATTCCCCAAAGGGTCTCACCTGTCACGTTTTCGGGTTTCAAGGCCTCTATTTGAGCTTCCTTGACTTGTGCTGACAGGTGCGAATGGATCGACATGGCTAATGACTTCACTCTTCGGCCCGAGTACTCCTTACGACTAAGGGCATCGGCCACGACGTTTGCCTTTCCCGGATGATAGCGAATCTCACATTCGTAGTCGTTGAGCAATTCGACCCAACGTTGCTGTCTCATGTTTAACTCCTTCTCGTCGAAGATGTGTTGGAGGCTCTTGTGGTCTGTAAAGATAGTGCACTTGGTACCTTATAGGTATTGCCTCCAGATTTTAAGCGCGAAGACCACCGCTCCAAGTTCTAAGTCATGAGTGGTGTAATTGACCTCATGCATTTTCAGTTGTCGTGAGGCATATGCAATAACCTTTCCCCTCTGCATTAGTACACAGCCCAGCCCTTGCTTCGAAGTGTCGCAATACACCACAAAATCTTCGGTCCCCTCTGGAAGAGAAAGTATGGGTGCACTGCAAAGGGCCTGTTTCAAAGTCTGAAATGCAGCATCTTGCTTTTCTCCCCAGTTGTAGGTCACACCTTTCTGGGTTAAATCGGTAAGAGGCTTTGCGATGCTGGAGAAATTCTGAATGAACCTTCGATAATAACCAGCAAGACCTAGAAATTGGTGAATCTCTGTTGGTGTAGTTTGTGGAGACCAGTTTTTGATAGCCTTGATTTTTGATGGGTCCACATGGATTCCTTCCTTGCTGACCACGTGACCCAGGAAGTCCACCTTTCTAATCCAAAACTCACATTTTGAGAATTTTGCATAAAGTCTCTCAGTCCGTAACGTCTCTAAGACTTGTCTCAGATGTTGACTATGCTCTTCTTTATTCTTTAAATAAATGAGTATGTCGTCTATGAATACTATCACAAAATTATCCAAGAATGGACGACATACCCGATTCATTAGATCCATGAATACGGTCGGGGCATTGGTTAGTCCGAACGGCATCACTACGAACTCGTAATGTCTGTATCTCGTTTGGAAGGCCGTCTTGGGAACATCACTCTCCAGGACTCGCAGCTGGTGATATCCCGACCTCAGATCGATCTTGGAGAAGTAGTTGGCTCCTTGGAGTTGGTCGAATAAGTCGTCGATTTGGGGTAGGGGGTATCGGTTCTTGATGGTAAGTTTTTTGAGTTCTCGGTAGTCGATGCACATCCTGAATGATCCATCCTTCTTTTTCACGAACAACACGGGTGCTCCCCATGGCGAGAAGCTCGGCCTGATGAATCCTTTTCCAAGTAGCTCATTCAGTTGGCTGGATAGCTCCTGCATCTCTGCCGGGGCTAATCGATAGGGTGCTTTGGCTACTAGGGTACCTCCGGGAACCCGATCGATTCTGAACTCGACTAGTCTCGCGGGTGGTATTCCCGGAAGGTCCTCGGGAAAAACGTCGGGAAAATCGCATACGTCGGGCACATTCTTGACGTCCTGGACTTCGCGTTTCACATCTACAACATGTGCCAAAAACGCGCGACACTCCTTGTGTAGGCACTTCTGAGCTTGGATACTTGAGATGATACGAAGAGTGGTACTGGGTTTGTCGCCCAAGACAATGAAAGTTTCTTCGGTTGGCAGATTAAGGCGAACGGCCTTATCGTAACATAAAATGTCCGCATGACGAGAACTCAGTCAATCCATGCCAATGATGACATCGAAACTCTTAATCGAGACTGGCATGAGGCTGATTGAAAAGGGATTATCGTTTACAGTTAGGGTGCAGTTTAAGTATATCTCCTTAGTGCCTTCGGTTTTCCCGTTGGCCATTTCTACTATGAATGGTTCACTTAATGATTGTGGTATTGGTTTTAGCAGGCCTTTAAAGTCGTGACTCACAAAACTCCTTTCCGCTCCACTATCAAATAAAATGCATGCATACGAGTTATCGAGAAGAAACGTACCCGTAACAACAGTAGGGTCCGCAACGGCTTCATCTTGTCCCATTGCGAAAACTCGGCCCCTTCCGCCGGTATTCCTGTTGTTTGCCTTCGGGCAGTCCCTGCGGTAGTGACCCGTGTCTCCGCACTCAAAGCAGGCATGGCTTACTCCGGTATTAGCAGTTGGGGCGGATGGTTGGGTTGGCTCTTTGCAATAGCGGGTTGTATGTCCCATCTTATTGCACCTGGTGCATTGAAGATCACGGCAAGGACCGTGGTGGTGGAAGTTGCATTGGTTGCACTTAGGAAGTTTCCCATTGTATGAGCTTGTGGGGGCAGAGTTGGTAGGTACAGTAATAGCGTGGGTCGCTACTACTTGTTGTTTCTTGGGGTTCTCCTGGAGGGTTTGTCCCCTCCTCTTGTTCCAAGGCCTACTCTGGCCCTGAGCCTCCTTAGATGGATTTGCGGTTGCTGCAATGGTATCCTGTTTTACTCTGTGGTCGATGAGTCACTGAGCCAGGCGTTTAGCGCTGTTGTAGGTAATAGGGTTGGAAGCTAGGACATGCCCTTGAATCTGGGGTGACAACCCCCAAATGTACCTTTCAACCTTCTTTGATTCTGGGTTGACCATGGTAGGGCACAATGCAGCGAGGTCTTTGAACCTAGCTGTGTAGGCGAGTAAATCAGACTGAGTCATTTTCAGATTCCAGAGCTCCTGCTCAAGCTTTTGCACTTCGCCCCTTGGGCAGTATTCTTCCAGTAGTAGAACCTTCAGATCCTCCCAACTCATGGCGTTGGCGACAGTGAGCGTCACCGAATTCACATGATTTTTCCACCAAGTGAGGGCTCGATCTATGAAGGTGCAAGCAACGAACTTAACCTTGCTTGTTTCTTGGCATGAGCAAATCTCGAAGTCTGTTTCGGTCTTTTCGAACCATTGAATTAGTGCATTGACTCCTCCAATTCCATTAAAAGTCTTTGGCTTTGAGTTGGAGAACTCCTTGTAGGTACATTCCCTTACTTGACCCTGGCCGGTGCCACGATTGGAATGATTCGTGCTGCTTCCTGTACCTCCATTTGCATTGGAGTTTATTTGCGAGAGAGCTGCTGTTACTGCTGTTGTGATAGCAGCCTGGACCATGGCCGGATCATAAGTTAGTGGTGGAGGTGGTGGTGGGGTTGCGTTTGTACGTGCTGATCTACGAGGAGGCATCGCGCTGCCAAAAGAAAGAAAAATGAGAGATTATAAGTTTCGGTGGTTGCGAGTTGAATGATATTGAGTTAACTTCCTTTAATAGTTTAAGAATTTGGTTTGGCCGACACAGGGTTTTGAGCTTGATTCATAAATAACGTTTGAATAGATGTACTTATGAATTGAACGGACTACACATAATTAAAACAAGAAAGAGATATGCCCTATATATATTAAACATATAGTTGTGTTACATCTGAGTCTAGAGAAAAGTTTTTGACCTTTCTAAAGGTCTCCGATTACAGAAAATTTTAAAGAAAGTAATACTTTTATCCGAAGTCCTAATTTATAGCAAAATTTGAGAGTCGGGCAGGTACTACTTGCGGCGTGGTTTGCGCTTGGAGCTTGACTCCGTGTCGGACTGCTTTGACTCCATGAGGCGCCTATCAAACGCGGCTTGTCGTTCCCTTATCTCTACTATTGCTGCTATCGCTGCATTCATTTGTTCTTGGAGGGCATTAGTGCGGTCTAGGCCATACCCTTGCAACTTGTCCAAACGACGGATGTCGGAAGTGTGCACTTGCACTTCCACATTAACCTCGCGGATCCGGTTGGCTTGAACTCCGGATTGATAGGACTGGTTGGCTAGTTTGCCAACCATGACCGGAAGTGCTCGGTCTGCTGATCCCCTGCCTCTGACATCATAGAAGTCTCGGCACATGCCGTAGGGAGGGCGTAAGCTTTGTTGTTGGCTCTAATGATGGAGGTGACTTCCCCACACAGGAGTGGGTCCTTGCAAGTTCCTCACGTGGACGGGAGGTTGTGGGATCGGTTGATTGATAACTTCTGGCTCTGAATCTGTATCAGAGTCAACTCCTTCCTCCAACTCTATAGGCTCTTCGTCTTCTACAGGATCTTCTTCGATCCATCCTCCATTACCTTGGTTGGGGTAGTAGGGTTCATTAGGGTGATGGAATCCAGCCATTGAGTCTGTACGAGAATAGGGTTAAGGATTTACTATAAGCTAGAGCACATGAAATTTACCCTTAAGTTTAATGGTTGATGACAACACAAAAACTCCCTTAGTATTATGTAATGATGTGCTTTTGGTAAGTTTTAAAATTGTTGTCCACTGCAGATACTCCTTGGCATACGTTAGTCGACTCTCAGACAAATATAGTTGATCAGGCTATATTCTTCCCAGTTCCGATTACATGTCCCAAGGCGTACCTGTACTGCACAACTTATATATAATACTTCTAAAATTATCCGATATGAAACTGTTATTAGTATGAAATGAGTGCATGCTTACCTTAAAAACTAAATAAATTTAATTTCAAAAGTATGACTCTTCTCAGAGTGTTTTTGCCTAGTTGAGTTTATAGTTGTATACCAAAAAGAAATGGTTTTGATATACTTAATTCCCTATAAACAAAGCTCTTATACCAATCTGTCACACCCCCAAACCAGAACGGCGGAAACGTTCGGGGGCGGAGGACGTCATATTCAGTATCATAATAGTTCATAGAAAGGAAAGTACACACCACCATACATAAATAAGGGTTTTTAAAGTGTTTACATAATGGTATTCATTACATGTTCAAAAGATAAATACATAAACATCTTTTTAAAAGAAATAATTAACGCCAGCGCGTTAATTCCCAAAAGTTGATTTCCAACCTGCTTAGCGGTTCCCTGAGAATACAAGTTATTTCAAAGAGAAAGTGTCAACAATTAAGTTGGTGAGTTCGTAAGTGGTTTAGAAACATTGAATGCCATTCCAAAATGAGTGTATGTTTTCCAAGAAAATCCCTTATTTTCTTATAAAAGTATGAAATGCATGAGAGTATTTATGTTGAAAAATGTAGATAGTTGAACGAAGAAAATCCCTTATTTTCCTAATATTTGTTTGGTTTGTATACAGGAAAATCCCATATTTTCCTAAAGTAATAGTTTGTTTAATGTCCAAGAGTAAAAATTGGAAGCAAACCATATGCTTTAGAAGATTTTAAACATAGATTTATATAATAAACCTATCAGAAGATTTCAGTTGTTAGATAAAGAATAGTTTTAATAGCTACTCGTTCATCAATCAGAAGTACTATAATAATTGGGTATCCGATGAGTTTTATAACCATACTAAACATAATATGCCTGTAGCGGCGTTCTTCAGGCGTCGTAGCGTTATGAAAAACTGTCGCCCCAAAGGACGGACTGTAGCTAATAGTCAGGGCGCGGGATCATGACTTCCCGTATAGATCTATACACATTTGACACGCTCTCTTAACGGGAGACTCTGGTTATAGATAGGACTTGTAGTATTACCTTCTAACAAGAAGGTAGTATTTGAAGATATACACGTCTCATGGATTCTCAACTAAGTCTGTATTAAAGTAATAGTTTTGTATGCAAAGTTTATCCTTTTTCACAATGTTCGACAAAGCATAAATCATGAGTTTTTAGAATGTATAAAACGGGTTAGCAACGAAAGATACTTTTAAATCACTAAATACTTTGTATAAGTCTAGTGCATGCAAAGTATGACAAGAGTTTTCCATAGTAGTAATGAATTCCAAGTGATTCATTTGATAAAAACGAGTGAAGTGAAACTTTATAAAATACACGATAATAACTGTATGTTTACTTGTATTTCCCCCCTAAAAGAGTATAAAAAGCATTTAAAGTGTGTTTGTAGGGGTATGAACTCACTTGATAGATTGAAGAAGGTGTGACGAAAACCGAGCAGAACTTTGGCTTGAAAAAGGGATTTTCTCGGGATTCTCGGGAATCTCGGGAGTACAAACGACCTTCGAAACTTGAGCTAAGCGACCAGGGCTTCGGGTCTGCACGGGCACGGAAAACGAGGAAAAACACAAGAAGAACGAGAGGAAATGAGCAAGTTTTCCCGGAACCCTCCCATCCCTTTTATAGGGGCTGAGAGGCCTCGGTATGCAGGGCGTACCCGTGCGTCATGCATGACCGAGTCCTCGACTGCCCCAAAGTTCGGATGGGACGGGGCGTAGCTCGCATAGGGGGCGACGTGGACGAACCTAGGCCAAGGCCTTGAGTACGCTGGGCGTACTCGTGTGACTCAGACTTCGGATAATACCGAAGTTTTCAATTAAAAATATATATTAATTATTTATTAAACTTCAAAAATTCATATCTCCTTCATACGAACTCCGTGTTCGACGTTCTTTATATCCACGCGTAGATGAGACTAAGATCTACAACTTTCTTTTAGATTCCGTCGGCAAATTCCGAATTTATTTTTATTATTTATTATCAAAAGGTCGGGGTAAGAAAATTCGTTAATAATTCATAACTTTTTCATACGATGTCCGTTTTGGGCGTTCTTTTTATGTACATTTGCAGTTTAACGATATCTATGACTTTCATTTAGACACCTAAGGTCAAAAAGTATTTTATTGAAACTTTGCATTTTTACGTAACTTCGTATTGCCGGTTTTTGTCAGAAAACTTAGAATGGTCATAACTTCTTCGTTATAACTCGGATTTTAGTGTTCTTTATATGCTTGGAAATCTTAAGACGATATCTACTACATAGTGAACTCCAAACAGAGCTTTTGAATACTTCATTTTTCGATGATATTCTAATTACTTTTTCAAAGAGGTTACAAGACTCGATTTTTTTAATGACCTGAAATGACGGGTTGTTACAACAAAAACTTGGAATCATGCAACTTGGTTACATGATGAATGAGAAATTTCGTATTTGGAAATTAGACTAATTCATTGGCAAAGTGTCAGGTGAAGGACTAGGAGATCGAGTACACAAAGTTGTGTGTTGATCAAGTCCACCACAAGGGTAAAAAAGATATTCGTCATGATTTACTAAAGGATTAGTAAATATGATTATACTTATAAGATTAAGGGTAATTCTGAATTGATTGAAAAGGTTTAAATCAATAGCAGAACGAATAAAAGAATCAAGTAGGCAGAAAGATAAAATTTCTCTATTCTAAGAAGAAGGGAGAGTACCTTTTATACTTTATGATATGTCGTAATGATTAATAACCATATTTCAATTGATCCTCTAAATAATTCTTTGTACAAATGTATGTATAAGAAGAGGAATCAAGAATTGAAGAAATGGTTAAATCAAGAAGTCAATCATACTTCATTCTAAAACAAGCCTTAGAGTTAAGATTGTAATATTGAGTGACAAGTCTTAAGAAGGTTTATAACATTCATCCAATGTAGAATTTGGAAAAAGGTTTTCTTATTCTTGAACATTTGAAATTGGTAAGTTGTGATGACTTGAATAAGATAAAGACCAACTAGGACCAATTTTATGAAATGTTTTGTCTTGATAAAGGCTACACTAACTCTTGAATATTTGTTTGCCAAGAAATATTTATTGACAAGAAAATATTATATGTCAAGGAGTCAGTGGGAGTCTTAATGGTCTTGAAAGCTTTCAAGAACAAATCGAGAATAAACCTTATCGATCATCACTAGCACACGAGTAGAGGTTTACAACCTATCGTGTTGACATTACCTTGTTTATGTGCCGTTCCAATTGAGTTAATTATGCATGTGAGCCTACGAGTTCTCATTTGAATGCATAAAAGGCAAGGACCTTATTCAATGAAATGTACATTGATAGGAAAGAGTGAGATGCTTAACTACTTGGAAGACATGGTGGGCAACAGTGTTACCATAAGGCAAGAAATCAAGATTGTTAAGAGTTCGGTCCATATGAGTTTGGATTTGTCACAAACTTTGGTTTTGACAAATTCACATGGATAGGAACACATACACCATTAAAATCTAAGTGTCATAAGATTCCCTCCTTCATGAAAATGACTGTGAGGAAATGCTTTCACTAAGGAAGATTTTAAGAAGATAGTGATTGTGAAATTGTATTCTCGAATTCGGTTATGGTTACGGTATCCCTTTCCATGATTCGAATTATGAGAGTTAGCAATTAGTCTAAATTGTTTAAGACACACATATAAACTATCTAAGGCAAAAGTGTATAAGTTTAAGAAGCCTTGATAAAAGATTATCAAAGCATTGGGTATTAGAAATATGAACATAAAGAAATTCAATAGGCATTGTTTTTCTGAAAATTTAGCTGTTTCTGAATACATGTCAAAGCTAGTGGGAGCATAAGTGTTATGTTTGTAATAATCATCGTGATAGTGGGAGCATAAATGTTATGATTACATGATTATTAAGGCAAGTATTGCAAGTTAGCAATATTAATTATAGAAACCAAGAGTCATACTTTGCAAAGTTGTAAGGGTTGAATAGTTGTTTTGCTATAATTAAGGGAGAGAACATTATGCTTCATTTCAAATCTAAAGGCTTAGGTTGTGGAATGTTAATAAACTTAGTCAAGGATACATAGTATGTTCTTAAATTTCGATTATGATTACGACATTCCTCTTCATAATTCGAATTATAAGAACGTAGCACATAAAATATTATGGCAGAAGATTGATAAAGTATCAAATCTTTATGTAAAACATTATGCATCGTGTCCCATACGCTTCGGGTATAGAATCGATTGCAAATGCTATAATATTTGACCATTCTAAAATTTTCCAAATGTCTAGTGCATTTAGAGGGAAAAGGACAAGAATCAGTTTTGACTAAGATAATTAGACAACTATCAAAGGACAATCCAAAGTTTGCCGAGGATTAGTCGCTTGTGAGTAGTTGGAAGTATAGTATTGGATGGACCTTATTGACATTATTATGAATAGAAAAGATTCTATTAAGAATGAGTTGTCATATGGAAAATATGGAAACGTTTCCATATTGGGAGTTGGATATTACGAATCAATGTCAGGATTAGAAACTTTTATGCAAAAGGATGTTCAAAGGAATGTACTTTGAATCAGAGACATCATATCTATGGAATTGTCTTGTAACAATCTCCGATAGAGGACTTTTTAATTTCATTGGCAATAGTCATTATGACTTTAGTGCAGTGACGTTACGAAAGGATCATTGCATAAAATGTTAGAATGTAACATATTCCATAAGTGGCAAGAAGTTGATATTCTTTTACTTATGATAAAGGATTGGGAGTTGTGAAATGAGTATGATTGGTAATGTGTTCATTTGATCTATTTCACAAAGTAAGAACCGTAAGTAAACATTGTGTAAATGCTAAGAGCATGGGACAAGTGTTGTAATAATTCAAGTAAGAAGTTGATTAAGCGAAACAACAAATAATGAGTAATCGATATTGTGATAAATAAAAGGTGTTTTATTTATACTCAAAGGTTTGAGGTCATATGGGATTAGTATTATTCTTGTGTTTCACTTTGCATGTTTTGACTTCCTGAATAATTTAATTGGTTTAGAACAGTCAAATTATTCAAACGGGCCACAGTCGTTTATATGTTGGAAATAGATATGAATGAAGACTGTCGTGAATTGGTGTGTGGATTGTCTAAAGAGAATTAGACATAAGAAAATGTTTGCTGCAACGTTCATGAGTGCTTATGAATATGATTTGAGCATTGGATTAAACCCTCGCTCACTTGGATCACTTCATGGATTTTATCACGAGTGATTGGTGAGATGATAATATCTTATATTCTTGAAACCGAGATGTGTGAGTTGTATCTTGTGAGTCGGTTCCACATTGATAATATGTAAACGCACCAGTAACTTGGTGTTATAAAACATATTGTTGTGTGTGATTCGATAAGTGAGTGCAAGCGAGCATTGAGTCAAAGTTTATCCGTTCCTTTTATTCAAAGTAGGATAAAAGCGATATATGTGGGCCCCTCGATGATTTAGTGATGGCACCTAAGTGCTTGGCCAAGCCGAGACTAAATTGATGTGTTCAATTGTAGTCTGTTGTCAGTCATCATAAATCTGAATTCGGGAAACAACACATAGACAGAGAGAATGATTTAGATCCATGTCTCAGTCTATACGATATCTAGAATGGAGGAATATATGATCCCTTATCTAAAGGACACGCGTATCTGATAAGATCAGAGTTGACAGCGGCTTTGGAAAGCTATGATTGCAGATCATGATCTGAAGTCATACGCAGAATAGTTATTAGACTTATCCAAGTGGGAGACTGTTGGATTAGTGTCTAAGTCCATAACTATTTTGGTATGCACTTG
Source organism: Lactuca serriola (assembly GCF_051521515.1). Taxonomy (NCBI): domain Eukaryota; kingdom Viridiplantae; phylum Streptophyta; class Magnoliopsida; order Asterales; family Asteraceae; genus Lactuca; species Lactuca serriola. The sequence continues at coordinate 249,949,891 of NC_136411.1, read as the reverse complement.
ACCCAATGGTGCATGGTCCTTTTGGGTTGCCTTCACCAAAGCAACTTGATAGGATGAATAATGGAGAGAAAGGATTAAATATGATATTATGAGAATAATATATTAAAGGAGAAATCATATTTTTTAATTAATATTAGTCAAGAATTAATAAGAATTAAGTTTGTGGCTAAAAGACATTAATTAAACTTTAGGGACTAGAACTGTCAATTGTATGATAGTTGAATATTGAGCTAATGGACTCCATATTAAAGGGGTGGACGAATTCCATGGGGAAACCCATTAGAAATCGTCCTAGGCCTTTAACGAAGGAACCCATGGGTTGCTTAGGGCTTAAGCATCCAAATTAGGTTTTCCTTGTTAGATAACCCTAATAGCCTCACTATTTAAAGAACCCTTATGCCCCAAAAACGTGGTGAACTAATTGGTTAGGGTTTCCACATGTTTTGGGCAGCCTCCTTCTCTTCTCTTCTTCATCCTCTTACTCTTGGTGTTTGTGAACCATTAAAGGAGTGACATTTGTGACTCTAAGCTTTCTAAAGTCATTACAAGGAGGATTTGAGATTGTTATTGCTACATAACAATCAAGGTATGATCTAAACCCTTATTCATATGTTATATTTATTATCATATGCTAGATCTAGAGTTTATAGTCTTGGATGAATTGCATGTACAATAGAGAAACCTAGATCCAAGCATTAGGGTTTGTATGAGCACATAGGATGTTCTTATGGCTAAAACCCATCAATACATATGTATATAAGAGCCAAAGTAAAGGCGCATCTTCAACGCACTCCGTCTTCACCAAAAAGGATCACTGGATACCTGTCTAATGTGGACCTGAGAATACAAGCAGTTTGAAAATCAGCATAAAGCTGGTGAGTTCATAAGTGGTTTTGTTTTCTGAAAATGTACAAGTTTCCTTTCGTTTTCTGAAAATGTTACACACCCAAGAAAATCCCATATTTTCTTAATTGTAAAGTTGAGTCATCTGGTTTGTTTCACGATTCTGGTTATGTACAACTGATATCCTAGGAAAGTCCCATATTTTCCTAAAAGTTGGTTACCGATCCGAATTGCAGTGTAAAAGATGTATACTGAAAACCTGGTTATCCTTGTAAAATGTATTAGTTTTAGCATGTCCATAAAACTAATAAGTGTAAAGTAAACTGGTTACTAACCCATTATTACTAACATGTAAATCTCTGTTATCCAAATTGCGAGTTCCGTAACCATACGTTAGACTAAATATGGCAATTACTAGTCCACATCACCTTATGACTTTCGTCACCCTTGAACCTTTCGGTTCGGCTGTAGCTAGCAACCAGGTGTGGGGTAGTCAGCCCTGTATAGATCTATACACTCGAGTCACACTCTCCCTCTAGGAGATTCTGGTTACGGGGGCGGTCCTCCACTCGTGTATCTCTGTGGAGTGTTACCGAGGACATTTCTCCAATTTATAAGAATAACAAATTTACTAGTAATAATGCTGAAAGATACTGTTACAAACGATAGTCCTCCACTCGCGTATCTCTGTGGAGTGTTACCGAGGACAAAACAATGTACTAGGTTTCATGCTCAAAGTTCAAAGTTTATGCTTTTAACTGTTATAATGTGGAAAAACCATTTGTGAAAATATAAAACACAACATTTTATAATGTTTTTCACAAATAATACGATAATGTGTTCTGCAAGTTCAGACTGTTATATGTTATGATTATCAGTGTTAAAAGCATATGTATTATGGAATGCACCTTATGTAAAAACAAGTTTAGAGTACAAGTATTCCGTGTACTTTGCTTGTATTCCCCCTGAAAACAGTGAAAAATATTGAAAAAGTGTAGGGGTATGAACTCACCGCTTAATGTAGGGTTCGAGTGTCAACGAATGCCCTGAACGCCTATGGCCCCTATTATTCATGTGATGACACATAAATGAGTTAGAACTAAGGTGTTTCATGACTAAACATGATGGGAAAACACCCTTAGGGCTTGGAATTTCTAAGAATAAGTGTCCTATGATCCAAAATTAATGATTTATGCAAGTTTAGGGCCAAATATGGGCATTATAGTGGGTGTATGGTCTTGAAAATGAGTGTGCGGCTGGGGAGTGCGGCCAGGAGTGTGTGTGAGGCAGCACACAAGAGTGTGCGGCCGTATAGAGGGTGTGTGCGGCTATACACAGGAGTGTGTGGCCATACACTCCTCATTTGAGTGCATATGTTGATTTTTGAAGTGTATGCTCTTCATACTTGGGAGTTTTGAATGTGTGCTGCCCCCATATGAAGGTGTGCGGTTGTACACCTTCAAGGGATGATGAATATGTTGAGTTTTAAGCTTGGGATTCAAGTGTTTACCACTATAATTAGCTTGAAGATGGAGTAGATCATGATTATGAGGCCTTCAAAGTGTTCTTGGTTGCTGATTTAGAGAGAGAAAGTAAAGAGAGGGAAGAGAAACATCTAAATGAATGAATGAAGGGGGTATCCATCCATATATTGAATTGGGTGTGAGGTTGAAGGTGTTTGCGGCTGGGTGTGTGGCCGCACACACCTTATTTGGTGAGTTTAGCCCGATTTTGTGATGCTAAACACTTTCCAACCCTTCCTAAGACTCATTTCTAGATTATACTAAGTCTAGAGCACCCATATGGAACCACCAGATTTAATAAAAGACAATGAATTCAAGTTTTAGTGCTGATACTCGGATCAGTTACATAGGTTACAAGTTTCAGGTTGTCACATTATCCCCCCGTTAGAGGGAATTTCGTCCCGAAATTCAGAATTAAGCTACAAATCATGGATTTGGAAAGAGATGTGAATACTTCTTTCTCATCGAGTCTTTGCGCTCCCAAGTGAATTCCGGTCCCCGCTTGGCATTCCAGCGAACCTTCACTATTGGGATGCGACTTTGTTTCGTACGTTTGATCTCTCAATGCATGATTTTGATTGATTCTTCCACGAAGTTCAGGTTTTCGTTGATCTCGATTTCATCGAGAGGGATCACAAGGCTTTCATCGGATAAACACTTCTTAAGATTAGAAATGTGGAAAACAGGATGGATGTTACTAAGCTCACGGGGTAATCGGAGTTTATAAGCTACCGGACCGATCTTGGCGAGGATCTCAAAGGGTCCAATGTATCTCGGATTAAGTTTCCCATGATTTCCAAAGCGTACCATGCCTTTCCAGGGCGATACCTTCAACAGGACACGGTCTCCAACCTGTAACTCCAGAGGTTTCCGTCGGTTATCAGCGTAACTCTTTTGGCGATCCTGTGAAGCTTTCAATCGTTCCCGGATTTGGATGATCTTTTCAGTGGTTTCGCGAATGATTTCAGGACCATTGAGAGCACTGTCGGGGAATTGACTCTTGGCTAGCTACGTGTCCCCTACCTCGGCCCAGCACAGAGGGGATCTGCACTTGCGATCGTAGAGGGCTTCGAATGGGGCAGCCTTGATGCTGGTGTGGTAACTGTTATTATACGAGAACCCACGACTTTCCGAAATTAATGACACACGCTCTTAGCATGTCTTCCAGAGTATGGATAGTTCTCTCGCTCAGTCCATCGGTCTGAGGATGATAAGTCGTACTCATGTGTAGTTTAGTTCCAAGAGCCTTCTGGAGAGATTGCTAAAATCTCGATGTAAACCTGCTATCTCGATCGAAGATAATAGACGTAGGTACACCGTGCAATCGAATTACCTCCTGGATGTAGATTCGCGTAAGTCTTTCCATCATGAATGATTCTTTGATCAGAATGAAGTGAGCGGATTTTATCAAACGATCGACAATTACCCAAATGGTATTGAACCCGCTCGGACACTTGGGTAACTTGGTGATAAAATCCATGGTAATCATCTCCCATTTCCACTCGGGTATTTCGGGCTGCTGGAGCAGAACCGAGGGTTTCTGGTACTCAACTTTTACCTTGGCGCAAGTCAAGCACTTGCCCACATAAGTAGCGATCTTCGCTTTCATGTTTGGCTACCAATATTGTCTCTTGAGATCCAGGTACATCTTATCCGAACCTGGGTAAATAGAGTATCTAGTCTTGTGTGCTTCCTCCATGACAATCTCCCTGAATACTCCGGATTTTGGAATCCAGATTCGGTCCATGAAACAGTAGACTCCGTCACCTCTGATCTCAATTTTCTTATCCATTCCCCTCAAGGCTTCGCTTGACACGTTCTCGGGTTTTAGGGCTTCTAATTGGGCTTCTCGGATTTGCATGGATAAATGGGAATGGATAGTCATCGATAGGGTCTTCACTTTTGCGGCTCGAACTTTCCTTTCTGCTAAGGGCATCTACCACCACATTGGCCTTGCTGGGATGGTAGCGGATCTCGCACTCATAAACATTGAGTAGCTCTACCCATCGCCGTTGCCTCATATTTAAGTCCTTTTGATTGAAGATGTGCTGTAGGCTCTTATGGTCAGTGAAGATCGTACACTTAGTTCCATAAAGATAATGTCTCCAAATCTTCAGTGCAAAGATTACGGCTCCTAACTCCAGGTCATGAATGGTATAGTTGACTTCGTGTGCCTTCAGCTGTCTCGAGGCATATGCAATCACTTTTCCCCTTTGCATAAGCACACAGCCTAAGCCCTGGTTAGACGCATCACAATAAACAACGAAGTCCTCTGTTCCTTCGGGCAGGGACATGACCGGTGTGCTACACAAGGCTCGCTTTAACTTTTGGAATGCGTTTTCTTGCTTTTCATTCCAACAAAAGGGTACACCTTTCTGTGTCAGAGTGGTTAGAGGTTTGGCGATTCTGGAAAATTTTTGTATAAGTCTCCGATAATAGCCGGTGAGACCCAAGAATTGACGAATTTCTGTGGGTGTCTTTGGTGCCGACCAATTCTCTATCGCTTTGATCTTGGATGGATCCACGTGAATACCTTCTTTGCTTACCATCTGACCGAGGAAAGTTACCTTGCGGATCCAGAATTCACACTTGGAAAATTTCGCGTACAACTTCTCGGATCTAAGGGTTTCCAACACTGACCTTAAGTGTTGCTTGTGATCTTCTTCACTTCTGGAATAGACAAGTATGTCGTCAATGAACACGATGACGAACTTATCTAAGAAGGGACGACACACCCGGTTCATCATGTCCATGAACACATCTGGTGCATTGGTTAGACCGAAGGGCATCACTATGAACTCGTAGTGTCCATATCGAGTCCTGAAAGCTATTTTGGAAACATCACTTTCATGAACTCGTAGCTGATGGTACCCTGACCTAAGGTCTATCTTTAAGAAATAGCTAGCTCCCTGAAGTTGATCGAAGAGGTCATCTATTCGTGGAAGGGGATATCGGTTCTTGACGGTCAACTTATTAAGTTTGCGGTAGTCGATGCACACTCGGAAGGATCCATCTTTCTTCATCACAAACAAAACCGGAGCTCCCCAGGGTAAGGAACTCGGTCTGATGAACCCTTTGCTGAGTAACTCGTTGAGTTGGCTGGATAACTCCTGCATTTCCGCTGGATCTAAGCGATATGGAGACTTGGCTACCTAACGTTCGGGAGGAATTCCTGGAAGCTCTTCGGGAAAGACATCAGGAAAGTTACAGACTTCGGGGATGCTCGCGAGGTCTTTAACTTCCTGTTTCTCATTGATTACATGGGCTAGGAATGCTTGAAACTCCTTCCGCAGAAGCTTTTGAGCTTTGATGCAGGAAATGATGCGAAGATTGGAGCTAAGCTTATCTCCATATATCATGAGAGTCTAACCAGAGGGAAGGTTGAGACGGACGGCTTTTTCGTAACAAAGGATATCAGCATGATTGGGACTCAACTAATCAATGCCAATGATTATATCAAAGCTCTTTATGGAAACTGGCATAAGATCAATGGGAAGAGAATGATCGTTTATGGTAAGGGTACAACCTATGAAGATATCGCTAGGGTTTTCTTTTTCACCGTTAGCCATCTCGACGGTAAATGTTTCGGTTAATGGTTGGGGATTATGCTTAAGATTATGCTTGAACGAATGACTAACAAAGCTTCTTTCGGCACCCGAATCGAAAAGAATATTAGCATAAGATTTATCAAGAAGTAACGTACTCAAGACTAGGACTCTCCCGGTGTTATCAGTTGTCGCCTTCTTGGGGCAGTTTCTCTTGAAATGCCCGACTTCTCCACAATTATAGCAGGCTTGACCAACACCTGCTCCAGAAGGTTGATTGGCTGATTGGGATGGTGCTTTGCAGGATCGGATCGTGTGCCCCTTTTTACAACAGTTGGTGCATGTAAGTTCACGCAAGGGGTCGGGGTTATGGTGGTATTTGCACTTTTCACATTGGGGAAGGTTACCAGCATACCTACTAGTAGGTGTTTGAGCTGTGGATCCTACAACATAACCAGCAGTAATGGGGATAGTAGTAGGATGGACCGCTACTGTCTACTGTTTCATTGAGGACCCTTGAGAAGATTGGCCCTTCTTCTTCTTCCAAAAATTCCTTTTCTCACCACTACTCTTGGTCAGTTCGAGGGTGGCGGTTGTTTCCTCAACATCATCACTGTGGTCAATTAGGGTCTGGGCTAAACTTTTGGCGCTGTCATAAGTATCTAGTTTTGCAGCTAAGACGTTTCCTTTTGTTGGTTGGGTCAATCCCCAAATGAATTTCTCCATCTTGTTACTCTCCGGGGTAACGAATCCCGGACAGAGTAGTGCTAGATCATCGAATCTAGAAGTATATGCGGCAATATCGGAACCCTTCATCTTCAGATTCCAGAGCTCGTGCTCTAATTTCTGAATTTCGCCCCGAGGGCAGTACTCAGCTAGAAGGAGTTCTTTCATGGCTTCCCAACCCATAGCATTAGGGATTTGATTCGGCCGTTCCACCAAGTCAGGGCTTTATCGATAAAGGTACAAGCTGCGAACTTCACTTTGTCAGATTCCGAACAGCCACAGATTTCAAAGATAGATTCGATTTTCTCAAACCATCTGGTGAGGGAAATGACACCTCCAGTGCCATCAAAGGATGTGGGTTTCGCATTCATGAAATCTTTATAGGAACCCTCTTTTCGATGTCCCTGGCTATCTTCTTGGTTTTGAGGCTGAGGACCACATCCTGAACCACCGGGGTTCATTTGAGACATCGCGGCTGCTACTGCGGCGGTAACAGCTGCCTGGAACAGCACAGGGTCAAATTGAGGAGGATGTGGTAGCGGAGGAGGATTGTTGTTCTTTGAGTCGGGTCTCTTTCTTGGAGGCATCTTGATCTATAAAGATCAACAAAGAGAGGATGGTAAGTCCTCTGAATTGAATCAAGAGATATGACAGATATATATTCCAAATAAGTGATAAAGTAGGAATGAATTATCAAAGCAAACAAATTATCGCTAAAAGAATGCTCGAGGAGCAACGCTTGAATGAGGATTTCTACAAAGGATTGGCTCGAGAAATACTCCCATAGTATTTCATGATTTGCTATGACCTTGGTTCGATGTTTGAGGTATTAGGGGAAATTTTAGGCATGTCGAACACTACAGTCACTCCCAAACACATGTTGGTCGTGTCTTGAATGAATATAGTTGGCCGGGCTATATTGATCCTAGACACGACTACATAACTGTCCAGGTTTAACCGTAGCATACAATACCCATTTACTTATGTTTTGTTCTACTTGTAAATACGGATCTCGACGGTTAGGTATACTTATATACTTTTTGAAAATACTTATATTTTTAAGTATACTTTTAGTTTAGAGCACTTAGGCCCCTTAGTGTTTATAGTCTTATACCATGTAAGGTTTGGTATACTTAGTTCACTATAAAAATGGGCTCTGATACCAATCTGTCACACCCCGAAACCCAGGGCGGAAACGTTTTCGGGGCGGACTCCATGTTGAGTATCAAATCCAATGTACATAGTAAGCGAAGTAAACAACCATTACATTACATATATAGATTTACATTTGTTTGAAAACCAAGAGTTACAGTTGTTATACGTATGTATATAAGAGCAAAAGTAAAGACGCATCTTCAACGCACCCCGTCTTCACCAAAAAGGATCACTGGATACCTGTCTAATGTGGACCTGAGAATACAAGCAGTTTGAAAATTAGCATAAAGCTGGTGAGTTCATAAGTGGTTTTGTTTTCTGAAAATGTACAAGTTTCCTTTTGTTTTCTGAAAATGTTACACACCCAAGAAAATCCTATATTTTCTTAATTGTAAAGTTTAGTCATCTGGTTTGTTTCACGATTCTGGTTATGTACAACTGATATCCTAGGAAAATCCCATATTTTCCAAAATGTTGGTTACCGATCCGAATTGTAGTGTAAAAGATGTATACTGAAAACCTGGTTATCCTTGTAAAATGTATTAGTTTTATCATGTCCATAACACTAATAAGTGTAAAGTAAACTGGTTACTAACCCATTATTACTAACATGTAAATCTCTGTTATCCAAATTGCGAGTTCCATAACCATATGATAGACTAGATATGGAAATAAGTAGTCCACATCACCTTATGACTTTCGTCACCCTTGAACCTTTCGGTTCGGCTGTAGCTAGCAGCCAGGTGTGGGGTAGTCAGCCCCGTATAGACTAGAGATGGACCGAACTTTCTTAATCTTGATTTCTTGCCTTATGGTAGCACAACTACCCACCATGTCTTCCAAGTAGTTAAGCAGCTCACCCTTTCCTATCAATGTACCTTTCATTCATTAAGGTGCTTTGCCTTTTATGCGTTCAAAATGAGAACTCATAGAACTCACATGCATAATTAACTCAATTGGAATAGCACAGAAACAAAATAATGTCAACACGATAGGTTGTAAACCTCAACTCGTGTGCTAGTGATGATCAATAAGGTTTATTTGATTTGTTCTTGAAACTTTTCAAGACTATTAAGACTCCCACTGACTCCTTGACATATACGATTCTCTTGTCAAGACATTTCTCGATAAACAAATATTCAAGAGTTAGTGTAGCTTTTATCAAAACAAAACACTTCATAACTTTGGTCTTAGTTGGTCTTTGTCTTATCCAAGACATCACAACTTTCCACAATTGATGAATGTTTTAAACATTCTTAATACTTTTCACTCATTGTCACAATCTTAACTCTAAGACTTGCTTTGGAACGAAGTATGATTGACTTCTTGATTTGACCATTTCTTCAATCTTTGATTCCTCTTCTTGGACATACAATTGTACCAAGACTCACTTAGAGGATCAATTGAGATATGGTTCTTAATCATTAAGACCTATCATAAAGCATAAAAGGTACTCTCCCTTCTTCTTAAAATGGAGAAACTTTTATCTCTTTGCCTACTTGATTCTTGTTATTCGTTCCACCATTGATTTAAACTTTTTTTCAATCAATTCAGAATTACACTTAATCTTATAAGTATAATCATATTTACTAAACCTTTAGTAAATCATGACGAATATCTCATTACTCTTATGGTGGACTTTGATCAACACACAACTTTGTGTACTCGATCTCCCAGTCCTTCATTTGACACTTTGTCAATGAATTAGTCTAATTTCCAAATACGAAATTTCTCATTCATCGTGCATCCACGTTGCATGATTCCAAGTTTCTATCCAATTGAAACTTGGGCGATGAGAAACTCTCCCTATTTGGTAAATTCTCGACTTTCCATAACATAATAAGAACCAAATCCATTATTGTTAATAATAGAAACATTTTAACATCAATTTTTCATACACGCCATTGTAAGGATAAATAAATAAAATTTAAAATCAAAATTTATTTTATTGCGGAAAAAGTTGTCCTTACAATGCAACTCATTGAAAAACTTATGCTAATACATCTTTCTTAGCAATCTAATTCTAACTCTAAGTACTAGCTCAAGAATCTAATCTTCGAGAAACACGATCGAAATCCATTCCTTCACGGTTAGATTCTGCTAAACTTCCTTTCTTTTCTTCGATCCTACAAAACATCAATTGTAATCTTATCACATTATGTATTCAGAATCTAGAATGAAGCTTAAAAGAGTTAGTCAATGGATTTTACCTATATTAGAGCCATACGTTTCGACTCTCCCATCTCTTAGGTAAATAGGGCAACTTCGTCTCCAATGCCCTTTCTCTTGGCAATAAAAGCAAATTGACTCTTTTGGAACATGACATGGAACTACTTCAGACATTGCCTTTCTCTTATGATCAAACTTTTCGATCATAGCATGTCTTTCGTTGCCAATGTCTATATCCATAGAGGTCTTGAAGGCAGATTCACCAATCAACTTTGCTTTTCTATTGCGCCAAATCATTTTTGATTCAGCATCAATAAGCATATAGGTGAGATCTATAAGGGTCACGTCGCAATTCATCATATAGTACTCTCTTACGAACTCACTATATGATTTAGGAAGTGACTGAAGAACCCAATCAACAGCCATCTCTTCACAGACAACGGATCCCAACATTCTTAACTTATCAATGTGTGACTTCATCCTTAGGACGTGTGCACACACTGACTTTCCTTCTTTATGTTTACTTGCCAAAAGGCTTGAGTGATCTTGAACTTTTCAAGCCTTTGAACTTGTGGGTTAGGGAGGACAATTGAGGAGGTGGAGGAAGTCAAGCATGATCTCTTGTTCCTCGATCGAGTCGTGGAATATCATCTTCATGTGGATGCTTGTTCCACGGGATTTGAGAAGACCATAGTTGTCAAACTTTGACATCTACAAAACGGGAGAAAACGAATTCAAGTTAGTTGATTGATTGAGTCCTCAGTAAATCACCCAAATGAGGTACTAAGGCTAGCACCCAACACAACATTCCACAACTCGGGAGAGGGATGCCGTAACCCTAATTGCAGAATATTTGAAGGTAAGTGAATGACGATTCACTAATTTCCACCATGAAAAACGAAAAGGAAATTTAAGTTTTGAATCTATGAAAACTCCTAGATCCTTTGAGATTCATTGAACATTTCAATGGCATGTTTAAATCTCGATATGCCTCTCTTGTTTGTGACTGGGATGCCGAGGATCACAAAGCGGGTGTGAATAACCATGCAAACTTACATGGTGCCCTCACATGTTACAGTCACCTATTCGATGTTCCGGTAAACCACACACGCTCCACCGAACTATGACAAACATTGAGTCACCCTTTGCTACCTTTGCTTAGAACCATTTAGTGTGCTGGTAAACCACACACGCTCCACTAACGTCTTCGCAAGGGCACAAAGTGTAATTTCATGGAATTGCATCAATTCACTTTCGCCTAAGTAACTAAGATTGGGAAGTTTATGAAAACATTTAGTTAGTTTTATACTTCATTATACTTATAATGGAAGGTTTTGTCCTATCCTACCCGTTCGGCTAACGACCCTCCACTAATCAAGAGTGCGGTGGGTAAGAGTGGATACCCATTCAATCGCCATTTTATAGGCAATTTCCTTAAACACCCCTTATAGACCAGCTTCGTGAATGAGGCCTACTAACGGTAAGACTTACTTTTACTCATACATATATAATGTTAGACTTTTAATGTTATATATATAGTACAGGGTGTATTTTACACTTTTAAAATACTAGGTGGTCAAATTTAACAATTTTACTTTTAATTCAATTAATTGTAAACCAACACTTTTATGGATTTATTAAATCTCTTTTAATTGTACACCTTAATTAATTAATAAAACCATAAAAGGTGTGATATGAACTTTTCAAAACACTACTAGGGTTTTAGAATTTAACATTCCTAATTAAACTTTTAATCAACTTTTAAATTCCAAAACTTGAGGGCAAGTTTTGAAACATTTCAAAAACTTAGGGTTTAGAATTTAAATATACATCAAAAATAAACTTTTAATCAAAATTTAATTCCAAATCTTGAGGACAAGTCTTGAAACCTTTTCAAAACATTAGGGTTTCAACTATTTAAATTTCAAAACTAAACTTTTGAGTTTAAATTTAAACTATAAAACCTAAAGGGCAAAATATGAAACTTATAATAACAACAAGGATCAAATAACAAATAATCTAAATTAACAATTAATCACATAATTATCCATATTTGATTTATTTAATGATTTCTTGCAAAACAGTTTATCAATTTACTCAAAATAATTAATCAATTATCACATAAGGAAACAATTATCTTATTAATTGATAAATATCTTCAATTAGATCAAAATTATAGTCAAATATATCATATAATCGGATTAATATTGATCTAACATGATAAGGTAACTATCCATAAGCAAAAACAGCAAGAAATCCCGAAATACCCTCCATCTGACGAGCCGACTCGTCGAGTCAGGCATGTACTCGTCGAGTCACCTTGGACTCGGCGAGTTCATCTATGGACTCGGCGAGTCCAGCCTCCAGAAAAACAAAATTAAAAATTTTCAAACATATCAAGCATCAATACAATAGAAACCAATCAAGGCTCTGATACCACTGATGGGTTTTGATCATAAGACATCCTATGTGCTCATACAAACCCTAATGCTTGGATCTAGGTTTCTCTATTGTACATGCTTTTAATCCAAGACTATAAACCCTAATTCTAGCATATGGAAATCAATATTAACATATAATTAGGTTTAAGATATTACCTTGATTGTTATGTAGCAATAACAATCCTAATTCCTCATTGTATTGACTTTGGAAGGCTTAGAGTCACAAGTGTCACTCCTTTAATGGCTTACAAACACCAAGAGCAAATGGAGAAGGTATAAAGAGAGAGGAGAGGTGTTAGAATTCGTCTCTAGGACTTCTTGGGAAGGGTTAGACGAATTCATGAGCCTTAGGGGGTTTATATAGGTGTAAAGATTAGGGTTTTAGTCCTTATCCTTATCTAGTTGCTTGCCCACCAAGCAACCATAAGATAAGTCTTAGAAACCCTTATCCTAGTCGAATTCTAAGGCATTATCTCCTTAAATTCATTCACCCTATATTCAAGATAATCCTTACCTTATTTTGTAACTATCACATAATTACAATTCAGCCCTTCTAGTTTAATTAATTACACTTGATCACAAAATTAATTCTTAATTAATTATTGACCAATATTAATTAAACAAATATGATTTCTCCTTTAATATATTATTCTTATAACATATTAATAAATCATAATAACCTCTCTCTCTATTTATTTCTCCAATCAAGTTGCTTTGGTGAAGGCAACCCAAAAGGACCATGCACCATCGGGTCAAGTACATACCAAAATAGTTATGGACTTAGACACTAATCCAACAAAAAGCATATGTATTATGGAATGCAACACATGTAAAACAAGTTTAGATTACACGTATTCCTTGTACTTTGCTTGTATTCCCCCCTGAAAAGAGTGAAAAACATTGAAAAAGTGTAGGGGTATGAACTCACCGCTTAATGTTGGGTTCGAGTGTCAACGGATGCCTTGAACGCCTATGGCCCCTATTATTCATGTGATGACACATAAATCAGTTAGAACTAAGGTGTTTCATGACTAAACATAATGGGAAAACACCCTTAGGGCTTGGAATTTCTAAGAATAAGTGTCCTATGATCCAAACTTAATGATTTATGCAAGTTTAGGGCCAAATATGGGCATTAGAGTGGGTGTATGGTCTTGAAAAAGAGTGTGTGGCTGGGGAGTGCAGCCAGGAGTGTGTGTGAGGCAGCACACAAGAGTGTGCGGCCGTACAGAGGGTGTGCGGCCGTACACTCCTCATTTGAGTCCATATGATGATTTTTGAAGTGTATGCTCTTCATACTTGGGAGTTTTGAATGTGTGCTGCCCCCATATGAAGGTGTGCGGTCGTAAACCTTCAATGGATGATGAATATGATGAATATGATGAGTTTTAAGATTGGTATTCAAGTGTTTACCACTATAATTAGCTTGAAGATGGAGTAGATCATGATTATGAAGCCTTTAAAGTGTTCTTGGTTGATGATTTAGAGAGAGAAAGTGGAGAGAGGAAAGAGAAACATCTAAATGAATGAATGAAGGGGGTATCCATCCATATATTGAATTGGGTGTGAGGTTGAAAGTGTTTGCGGTTGGGTGTGTGGCCGCACACACCTTATTTGGTGAGTTTGGCCCGATTTTATGATGCTAAACACTTTCCAACCCTTCCTTAGACTCATTTCTAGATTATACTAAGTCTAGAGCACCCATATAGAACCACAAGATTTAACAAAAGACAATGAATTCAAGTTTTAGTGTTGATACCCGGATCAATTACATAGGTTAGAAGTTTCGCGTTGTCACACCAATCTAGTCAAAGTCAACTTCCAGTTGACCTGACTCACCGAGTTGGTCTACCAACTCGTCGAGTCCATACCCCTCAACTCGATGCAAATCCCCGTCTCTACTCGTCGAGTGTGGGAAGAACTCGACGGGTTCTTCTTCGATCTTACCCTCAGGCCCAACTTCATCTGACTCACCGAGTTCACCTTGAACTCGTCGACCCCACCTCCCTCTTAAGAACACGTCCAATATATGACTGGCCGAGTTATATGAACAACTCGTCAAGTCCTTAGGAGATTACCTTGGACTCGCCGAGCCTGCTCTAAGCACTCGTTACGTCCCATGACTCCCAGGCCCTCTAATGAGCTTGAATAACTAAGGGACCTTCCTTGCTCTCATCTGGTCCTTCGACAGAATAATTTGATGGTTATTACGCTCCGACATGTCGAGTCCAAGAACGACTCGCCGAGTTCACTCTTGACCATCACCATACAGTCGATCTAAAGGGGTCTTAACACACCAAAACCATATATCTGGCCTCCTAATGCCCATTTTACACATAAAGTCCCGAACTTGATGCACATGCAAGGGGTTTTTGGCTCAAAAAGCCATTAGAAGTGACCTACAAGAAGTATGGGGCTCTCATGGTCATAAAGTTGGCAACTTTATGCCATGTGACCCCTCCTAAGGCCCACATCTGAATTCAAACCCCATTCAATCCCTTCATAATCCAAAAATGGCTTAGAAAGCCCCAAAAAATCCCAACTCCAAAGATGAATAATCACATAGAAGACCAAGACAAGAGATTTTTACCTTGAATGAATTGGAAATGCAACAAATCTCTTGGATCTTTAAACCCCAACTTGTATTCCCATGCTCCCTTCCTCTTCTCAAGCTTCATAACCCACCAAAATACACCAAAATGGCCTTAGAGCTCACAAACAAGGCTAGGGTTTCGATATACTGTCTTATGGAAGTGATAGGGACAAAGGAGGTTGGGATAAATTGTTTAAATAGGGTGCAAACCCTCATATTTAGGGTTCCACCCAAATAGTACCTACTCATCGATTCAGGCTCATGACTCGTCGAGTAGGCCACTTAAACTCTCCCGCGGTCACAACTCTACTCGACGAGTTGGGCCATCAACTCATCGAGTCCCAGAAAAAATACAAGAATCCTTGAATTAATACATACTGGGAATCAGGCGTTCCAGGTAGCTTATAGAGTGTTTGACTCATTAGATCATACTGTATGAACTTACAATCTCCCTATCTGATGATATCAAAACTAATCTTCTTCTTCAGAGTCATCAGAAGAACCATTGTAGAACTTGTCAGTTTCTTTCAAGATCTCACGCTTAACCCATCTGAATTCATTGATTTTAAGTTCATCCAATCTTCTAATAAGCTCCAGAGATATCAGCACACAATATCCTCTTTCCAGTTCATAATGACTAAGTCCTTCCATGTGAAGATGAAACGAGTGTTTAGTGGGAGCATCACGGACATCATCAGTGCGTTGAAACTGCATTTGATTTTGACTATCAAGATAAAATATGCCATACTCCCGTTCTAGGATGAACATATACTAGAATGGTTAAACAACCGCTGACAGTTCATTTTTGATGTACCTAGTGCCATAAAGAAGAAAAAACTTGGTATTCATGGTCTATTTGGGAGCGCCTATTCTTCCTGAGGAAGATGGTCTAGATGGATCAGCTGATGGCATAAGGTTCAACTTCTTGAATTTTTTGAGTAGCTGCTGAATTGCCTACTTCACTTCCTGAGCATGAATACCATTGTGTTTGTCAATAATTTCTTGAATTTTCATCCACTCGTTGTAACCAAATTTGACTACTTCATGAGCAAATACAACTTCGTTGCATTCATATTCAGTATTCTTCGTAACCAGATGAAGCTTTAGTGACTGGTTCCTTGGTTTGGTGCATCTCACTCTGATAATGGGATGAGGCTTTGTTCTTCAAGTCATCACGTCTGCAAACTTCTTCTTGTTGATCCGGTCATTTGGTTCTGAAACGTTATGTTGTTTATCCACATTGTTATTGAAGATTTTACTTTTCTTGACTTGATCATTAGTGCTTTCATTAGTGGAGGCAAGAGCTGGAGCAAGTCTGGCAGATAGACATTCTCATTTTCTAGCTTCCTTCTTCTGTCGAATATCAACATTATTCTTTATCGTGATCGTTCTTACTTCTCAACAGTTAACCTCTATGTTTTAGCTAACTCATTCAGATAAAAAAATGAGCTTGCTCTTCTTGCTTTTCTTGGACGGAGGGATGTTGAAGGATCACCAGTAGTAGAACTTCCAATTTCAGCATCATGAGCTCCTCCTGAGGAGAACACCTTCCACTTTCGAGGATTAAGCTAATCATTATCAGAATCAATGTCACTATTCGTTCCTTAAGGAACCTCCCCCTCAAAGTATAAATTAGGATAGACAACAGCAGAAACAGCTTGTGACGCAAGATGAAGACACCCTTCATAGTCATCAATCTCTGATTGATCACCAATTTCTAGAATGGGCTGATCATCAACTGTTTCACCATCATCTAAAACAATTTCCTTTTGAAGCTAAGTTTCATCTGTTCCAGTTTCTGAGATCTTAGGCAAAGAATGAGTTGGTGCAATCATCACCCTTTGCACTTTTTGATCAGGACTTCCTTGATTATTCTCTCCCTTTTTGGCGGCATTAGATTGGGGAGGAGAGCCATGAGGTGGTGAAGGAGTGTGAGGAGGAGGATGAGATGGTGTAGGTGGTGGAGGAAAATTTGATGATGGAGGGGGAGGTGGACGAGGATTATCATTTGGTTTGGTGGGGTGTCATCGACAACCATATCACCAGCATCATCATCACCCAAGGCCATAAGTCGCTTCATTGCAACCACATCCCTTTCAACTTTAGTCAACCTTTATCCCAGTGATTGAGTTATTTGCACTATTAGAGAGAGTAGAGAAAGTACAATAGTTCGAAAGTTGGAGCTAAATTCTTCCTGATTATCCTGATGAAAAGAAGTAGTCTTGATAGGATTTTACATAAGAGGAACAGTCTCAGCTTGTGGAGAAGGAGATGCTTGTCTTGGAGAAGTTACATCTTGGATCAAAGGCTTAACAGTTTCCACTTGAGTTAGGGTTGATCCACGTTATACAATGTCATCAACGGATAGAGTGGATGAAGAATTTATTGAAAAACGAATATGATTGTTCATCCTTGGACGAGAGTTTATCCCTGAGCAAAGTCTTCTCCCTTATCAGAGGTTGATTCTTCTTCACCTTTATTAGTGTCTTCCTCTTCATCAACCCCTTCATTATTATCCTTATCATTATCTTTAGAGTAAGAGGATTCAATAACATAGGGTTTGCCAATCCACTTCTGCATCTTCTCAGTAATAACCAAGTCCCCTTTAGATGTAGCGACATTACTAATCTTTGAAGAGTGGGTAGGAACTGGGATAATAATTTCATGACTTTCAATATAGCCTTCATCATGAGATAAGATCAGACCTAGCCAATGGGGATATGGAACATGTACTGGCTTTTTGTTCCCAGTGATGCAATCAATCATCTGATCAAGAAAAGGTTAGGCTAAATCCAGTATTTTGTTCTACGCAATAGAGAAAAAAATCCTTTCCTCAAATAGATTCAGTTGATCCAAACTTCCAGTCTTGTGTCCAAGACATTTGCCAATAACACTTGTTAAATACTTCCATCCTACATTAAAACATTAACAAAGAGTGCTTTTCATTGGATCACGAGTGATGCTCTAAAGTTTTAAATTATAACCTAATTTTTCATTAACAGACTTGAAACTTTTTTTCGAGGGAGTTTCAGAGTAATTTTCAAATCGAGGAAGACGAAGATCAGTTCGAAAAGCTTCCACATCAATAGTGATCCTATATTGACCATCTCCAATGGTCCCAGTAATTGTTCGAGCATCAGAATCAACAGAGCATGAATAATAGAAATCATATACTTGTGTTGGGTAGAATGGGTCTTGGAAGTCACAAAATGCATATCTAAGAGGACAGCTTTTGACATAATCAACAAAATCTTTGATTCCCGGGTTGTTGAACTACTTTGGTATGTCTTCAAAGAACACTACATTGGCTTCTTGAATGATGATGGTAAAGTCAGGGGAATGAGGTCCTTTAACGACATTAGCGTTGGGGGTAAACTCGTAGAGAGATTTCGACATGGTGAGAGCCTGAGGAGAATGATGGTTGAGAGATCCTTTTTCGAGAGAGAGGGAATCAATTGCTTGAATAGCTTGTAAAAGTGATCTACGATGGAGAATCCCCAATTTATACCAAAAAGTTTCTTCCTTTTTAAGTAATCATGACTGAAGAGATCTTCGCCGTAAAAATCTCGTATGCAAAGACATGATGGATCTTTTGGTCATCATCCAAAAAGTTATAGTTAAGATAAGAAAGTTAGATCAATGACATGTCATCATCGGCAATAAACATCAGTGGAAGCAATCAACATATCAAATTTTCCGATTTTAATCTAGGAAGATTGTGATGTCTCATGATAGTCTAGGTTTAAACTACCATTCATGGACATAGTATTGCGAGATCTCATGAGCATGTGGTTTCATACGCTGTTGGATCAAGAATATGGTTTATACTTTGCTTTTCTAAGCATTTATTGTATTTCTTATTTGGGCCGAAAATAGTATTAGATTATTTGTATTTTGGGCTTGGCCTTAGGTCCATATATATATATATATATATATATATATATATATATATATATATATATATATATATATATATATATATATATATATATATATATATATATATATATATATATATATATATGGTGAGGAGTGCATGCGAGGGTAAGAAAAGAGCCAAGGAGCTTAAGTGTGTGCATTCTATGGTGTGAGAGAAACAAGATAGAAGAGTGTATGTGAACTATGTGTATTGTTCATCATTCCTACCTTTGAGTACATCATAGATTCTTCTTCTTCTTCTTCTCCTTCTATTCTATTAGATCTGACATCATCCGTTTGATTGGGATTCCACACCATCAAACGGATCTGATTGATACACAAGCAGATTTGGGGACTTACAAGTGGTATCAGAGCTTGGATTGTATCAATCAATTTTTTCAGATCTGGAGCTTATTTGATCTTATTTTGAAGGGAATTTTGTGTTTTTGGATAGATCTCTGCAAAATAAGGGGGGGGGGGGGGTTGTTCTTCGCGTTTTACGTAAAAGCGAGTTTTTGATCGAGTTTTGGAGCAAAAAACGCTGTTTTTCATCGTAACCAGCGATTTCCGAGGTTCTTGGTCACGTTTTCGGTCGGAGTTTACGGCCCGAAGTCACGCGTTCAGTCCGAGTTTATGGTTCGAGTTTTCAGTCAGCCTTGGATTGTCAATCCGATTTTCGGTCCGAGTTCTCGGTCAGCAGCATCCTCGCGTCGCATCATCCTTTCCTTGCACAACAACGTCCATTAAAAAAAGGGAGAATCAAAGTTGGGGGTGCCGGGGATCGAACCCGGTTCTCCTCCAAACACAGCCACATGCCTTAACCAACTCCTCTAGCATCTCCTTTGTTCCTTTCCTTCGCATTCTTTATTCAAAAATTGTCCCTTCTTGGTTCAAAATTTCGCAAATTGACATTTTTAACCCAAAAATTCAAAATTTTATTTTTAAAACCCTTTTTCAATCCAAAAAATTTATTTTTAATTTTTTACTTTTATTTTTTGACTTTTTACTTAAAATTTTGACTTTGACTTTTAAAATTTAACCTTTGACTTTAAACTTTGATATTCTCATTTGACTTTTAAATTTTCAAATTTAGATTTTCGGTTTGACTTTTAAGTTTGACTTTTGAGTTTGAATTTTTAAATTTGACTTTTAAGGTTGGCTTTTAAGTTTTTATTCAAAGGGCATTTTTTTTAAAAATGAGTTCCTCATCTATTCCGGTAAATGAAGTTTCATGTAATCCATCTTGTGAAGCTACGATTAAATATCTTCGCGAACAAATTGATTTGCTAAAAAGGGAAAATGAGGACCTGAAATACAAAGGATGTACCCTTAGGAAAGGTCAGAAACCTCTGAAAGCTCAATTAGAAGCTAAAATCAAGGATTTCTGTAAGCTCCAAGAAGATTACAACAAGTGTGAAAATTACGATCACATTAAGAAAAAACTTGTTGCTGTAACTGAAGAACTTGACGCTTTGAAGATTAAGTGTGGAAAAACAAATGTTAGTTTAAAAAATTATACTGCATCAAGTAAGACAGTCGAGTCCTTATTTGAAAATAAATTAAAATTCAAAGATAATCAAAATAAGGGTCTAGGGTATGATAGTGTCCCCCCCCACTTTCAATCATAACTATATATCCATCCCTATGACACAGGAAGAAATTGATGGGGAGACACATCTTCAATATGGCAAACCAGCTGGATTTGTGTCAGGAGGTATTCAGGTTGAAAATACTAATGTTTCTACCTCATATGCAGGTAAAGTAGCAGAAGATGAGAACAAGGAGAAAACAATTGAACAATCTAATGACTCCTTGAACTCTGAATTTATTTCTTCGAACTCAGCTGCTTCTAATCAACCTGCTACTGAGAAATACATGCCACCAATTCTAGTGAAACAGAGTGCCTGTTTTAATTATGCTTGTGGGAACAATAAGAGACAAGGCAAGGATACGCCACCAGGGGCAGGAAGAAACAACATCACAGTGAAGAAAAATACATGTTTTCACTGTGGAACACTTGGACACATTGCTAGAAACTTGTCAAATCGTGCATACGTTCCTTACTATGCATGCGGCTGGCAGAACGCGCCAAGTGAGAGATACTTCAAAAGAAACCCTTTGAGGCCACGTTCAAACAATGGTGACTGGAACGCGCAGAAGGCCAAGAATCAAACCCACAAGGCCAGGAATCCGAATCCTAAGGGCAAGCAGGGAATGTCGGCCTAAGAAGCCCAATCCAAGAGATGCTCCAGTGAAACAAAGACCGGTTAGGTCAAAGTCATCTCAGCGGCCGACATCAAGATCAAAACCAAGTACTGATCCACTCATCAGATCGAAAAAGAAATGGGTTAAACCCAACTACAAATGGGTTCCAAAGGCTTACTCTCCCAAATCTTCTAACAATTCTAATATTTCTACATCTTCTGTTTGCGATAAGCAGGATATCTCTTGGGAGAGAGTACCGTGCGTTAATGACAAAGGTCAACCCAGCTTCATAATGGACTGAGTTCCAAAGACAACTAACCCTGCTCTGTGTCAGAGCAACTATGGAGGCATATCATCAAACTTCGGTTTGTTGGTAGTGGTTGTTCCAGGCACATGATGGGGGACATCTCTCAACTGTACAACATTCATAAATTTGTTTGGGAGTATGTTTCCTTTGCAGGAAAGGAAAAAAAGGAAGGGATCACACATGGGGTTAGTGCTTAATGACATGAATAATTTTTGGATCTATTCTGAGATTATGTGTGTTGTTCTCAAACCTTCTGGATGCAAATTCAATTGGTGAATTATGGTTTGTATTTTCTTCTTTATACTGCTGAGTTTATCGTACTCTGATTCGTTTTAAAGAAAATTTTCGTTTTCTTAATAGTTTTTTTGTTAGTAGTTATTATTGAGAAGTGATATGAAGTCTAGTGCTAAAGGGCAATATGCAATTTGTGTAATGCACTAAAGCCAAATTGTCTAGACTTTGTATTCAATGTGCTGGTAGGCACAAAGGATTCAAATGGACTAGACATTGATTGACCATGAAAGGACTAGACAATATAGACTTAGATAGTTTCATTTGGGCTGACCGTACGATGCTCGGGTAGATTGAGTAGTGAGATAAACATGGGAACCTGCGAGATACACTAAAAGTTAATTATCTAGAACTGTGGATGAACATTTCCTTGATGTATGGACTCATGTCCTTAATTCCGGTATTGATAGGGCAACTGGGGGGTTCTGATAAAGTAGGTATGTAGGAAATTATTTTCTTACTTTCTATCTGTTAGTTATATGTTGCTTCCTTTGCGTGATTGGAACATATCCGACCTGGATTGCAACATATGCAACTCTAATTCTACACACCTCCTTATCTATGAAATTCTTTCTATCTGTTAGCCATATGATGTCCCCTCTGCGTGATCGGAAGATTCGACCTGGGACACAGCATATGCAACATTCTACCTCTCAATCCCTCTATCTATGTTAGTCATATATTGTTCCCTCTGTGTGATTAGAAGACATCCGACCTGGGATACAACATATGCACTTCGATATCTGACTTCTTTCTTAATGATTAAATACTCACCAAAAGTAAGGAGTTCTTTGGAAGTTCTTGATAACCGGGGCATATCGGGAAGTGGGAACATGTTCTAGTACATCTAAAATTGAACCATTTAATAGGTTGTTTGTAGATCTTGCTGCTTAATTTAAGTGGACAACAATATCCTGGGTCATCATCAGCTAAATGTCCATTTAGGAATATATATATATATATATATATATATATATATATATATATATATATATATATATATATATATATATCACAATGACTTGTCACTTATAGTCTGTCCAAATTGTCAACATCCTTTATGTTTAAGTGCACCACAATACCGGTGATTGACCAGATCTAGACATGCAGGAGTGTGCTGATAAACGATATTGGATTGCTTGACAACTTTGATCCCAAATATTTTTGTTTTTGTTAAATTTGTTCATGGTTTTTCTCTATGCACAAATTTAGGGGGAGAATTAATATTAAAAAAAATCAAAGAAAAATTAAAAAAATCAAACAAAAATGAGAAAATTCAAAAATTAAACAAAAATCAAAAAATTAAAAATCGAAAAATAGTGTTATTTCTGTCTTTATTTTTCGGTTCAAAAAAATTCAAAAATATTGTGTGCTTACCTTGTTTTAGTTTTGTTTTTATCTTTTTGTTTTGTTTGTCTTGAAAAGTGAATCCACATGTAGATGAGACTCGTGGAGACTGTATTGAAAATTTCTGAGTAGAGGCTTCATCTATGATCATCGAAGAATTCGCATTCGAAGGAGCAAGAAATGAAAACTATTCTTCAAACATTCAATCTTTCAACCACATAAGCAAGGTGAAGTTGTTCTTGAAGATTATGTGACAGATTGCATTGGAACCTCCTCAATCAGTGTGTTGCTATCTTGAACCTGCTAAAGTGATCCAGAATATTATTTCTCTCTGTTAGTTCTCTCTGAAGATTCTCAAGATTATGTGACGGATTGCATTGAAACCTCCTCAATCAGTCTTCTGCTATCTTGAACCTGTTGAAGTGATCCAAAAGATTATTTCTCTCTGTTAGTTCTCTCTGAAGATTCTCAAGCTGAAAGAGCTATCTTTCAAGAATCTTTTCAAGAAGCCTCCTCACCCAGTGCGCGTTCAATGTCAAATTTTGAAGATAATCCCAACCGCTCCAAATGAAGTCATTTATTTAAGATTCATCAAGTTCATCTTGAAGTTGTGAAGAATTTGAAGATAAAAGCTGAAGCCAAGCTCACAATGAAGATTAACAAGAAAAGCCAGCTACCTTTTTAGGGGGAGCTTGTTGGGTCATTTAGAAAAGAAAGCTATAAACCAAGGGGGAGATTGTTGGGTCAAAAATATGGTTTATACTTTGCTTTTCTAAGAATTTATTGTATTTATTATTTGGGCCGAAAATAGTATTAGATTATTTGTATTTTGGGCTTGGCCTTAGGTCCATATATATAGGGTGAGGAGTGCATGTGAGGGTAAGAAAATAGCCAAGGAGCTTAAGTGTGTGCATTCTAAGGTGTGAGAGAAACAAGAGAGAAGAGTATGTGTGAACTATGTGTATTGTTCATCATTTATATCTTTGAATACATCATAGATTCATCATCTTCTTCTTCTCCTTCTATTCTATTAGATCTGACATCATCCGTTTGATTGGGATTCCGCACCATCAAACGGATCTGATTGATACACAAGCATATTTGGGGACTTACATATGCTGACTCATTAATGACTTTTGTGTAGAATTGCATTTGAACAAAATTTAAAAATGACTTAATAGTCTTAGAAACATCAAATTTAGACTTTAACGTATAGAACCAAGTAAATCTAGAATAGTCATCCACAAGAAATAACATCAAAAGAGACATGATCCAAACGTTCGTGCCAAATTTCAAAAGAAGCATGAAGTCTAGATTTGGACAACTTGGATAAAAATGCTTTTTTCCCTTGTTCAAGAATGTAAAGACCTTGATCAACCCTTCCTCGAGTTAGAATTTCATTGGTTAGACGATTGTTAAGTAAAAAGAAAAGATTTTGAAAATACGATATCAATAGGAAGATCATTTGTATGTTTGATAATGGAAATCAAATTTTTGGTAAGATGAGTGACGACAAGAACATCTAATAAAGGATATTATGAAGAGTTGAACGACCAATATGAGTCATAGGCAAAGTGTTACTATTATTAAAACCAAAAAAATCAGCCTTATTGTAAGACTTTGCATCGTGAACATTAAAAATCGATGGAATCATGTGAGCAGTGGCATCGGATTCAACCTTGTGACAACTAGGAATTTGATGCCTTGTAAACATTAAACAATTATAACAAGTGTGAGCCAACAATGTGAAAGCATATATGAAGCTTATTCAGCAACAAAAAAACTTCATCAAATACTTCATTCAAGCACTACAAATAGTCAACAAAGAATCGAAAAACCCATGAAATCCCAGTTTAAGTCCATTCTAGGCTAGGATTTCCTTATTGGACCTAATGGATCAATAAGTTTCCAATTTAACTATCTTGAACCTAGAACCCTCAAATGGGCCCTAATTGGACCCATAAACATGAAACTTAATATTTTGGGAATGAACTAGGTTATCTTTAATGGGCCTTATTGGGTCACAACCAATTTAATTTAGCCCTAATAGGTCATAAAAATCATTCTTTGATTTTTATTGGGCCAAAAATCATCTAACATAACCATAAAATGGGCTTAAGCATACAAGGCCCAATTCCTTTCTTTTCCCCTCTCCTTTCTCGGCCCAACTACACCAAAATGGAAGAGGGTTGACTTCCATTGCCACCTCTTTATTATCTCTTGGATCTCCATGCAAAACTCATGTCCCCATGCACACATCACCTCATCCACTCTCTCTTCTCTCCTCTCATTCCTTCTCTCGGCCGAACACAACACCAACACACACACATTTCACTCAAACTCTCTCTCTCTCTCAAAGAAACTCTCTCCATTCTTCATAAAAATTTTGAGATTTAGAGCTTGATAAGGAGCTTCTTCCACAAAAATCATCATTCAAGGTAAGTTTATGTTTAGATCTATGATTTAGATTCTTTGTTTTATCAAAAATCTCTTCGAAATCTATTCAAACTCGTGATATTTCATCCAAGAAGCCACTAAATTTGAGATTTACCAAGAGGACTTGCTAGGATCAAAACTTTCTTCCTTTCTCTCTTCAAAACCGAAACTCCAACTCAAGGTGAGCTTCATACCCCTCTCTTTTCGGTTTTCATGTGTTTTATGGAGGAGAATACAATAAAATGTGTAGATCTATGTGTATATGTATGCTATGTGTGATTGTATGCATGTATATATATATATATATATATATATATATATATATATATGTGTGTGTGTGTTTTTGTGATAAATATGTAACTAAAAAGAGGTGAATCTCGAGGTCTATGATATGAGAAGAGAAACAAAAATAAGCTAAGTTATTTTACACTAAACAAGTCAAGGATAATAACTTATAAGATTATGATAAACATATTTACACATAAAAACCCATTTTTGGGCTTAAAATGTCAAATATACAAAACTAGGGTTAAAAATGGTCAAGTCACGGTTTCTTAAGTGCCAAAAGAGTCAAAACAGTTTCCATAATGGTTTTTCTGAATAATAAAATTTTCAAAGGACTTGAAATGTAAATTTTTAGCTTAATGGGCTAATTTTGGGCTTTTTAGCCCAATAATCCTAAAATTGCGAAAAATGACAATTTAAGGGGCTGAAATGAAAATTTCTTCAAAATAGGGGATAAATAGCGTAATAAAACTATTTCAAGGGTCAAAAATGCTTTTCACTATAAAAAAGGACCAAAAATGTAATGTTTTTGGATTTTGGGCCAAAACTGTAAAAGTTGCGAAAAATGGGGTTTTAACCAAGAAATACCATTCTAGAAGGGCTGAATCTGTTAACAAAATAAATTTTGAGTTAAAACTGTCTTTTCAACAAATTTATGATGCAAAAGTGTCAAGAAAATGTTTTAAGGACTAAAAGTGAAATTATTTTATCTAAAGGACTAAAATTGTTATTTTTATAAAAAGAAAGGTAGTGAAAAGGTCAAACTTCTACTTTTAAACAAATTAATTCATTAAGTTAAAACACAAAATCCTCGACTACCGACAAAATGGAAAACGAATACACGTTCAACTACAAATATCGTTATAAACGAATTGATTCGGTCTCGAATCAATACAAAAACAACAACCGTTAAATCAAACACTTCAATAGATACGCGATAACTACGATGAGTAAACTGACAACATACTTGTTTTCCGATAACTATGATCCAATTCTGTGTAAAAGGATTTTCAATAGCTCTTATGTGCTACTGGGCCCTAGTGGCCTATTAGTAAGCCTAGTAAGGTCAAAGTAATCAAATACGAGTTGGACCATCGTGTGTTTCGCATTCACGACAGCCTAAGATACTTACGATAGTAGTAGGACATAATGCTCCTCTTCTCTTCGTTCGCTAAGGCTTACGAGAAATCAAAGTAGACGAAATTAGGACAATATACAATGTGGAGTAATCAATATTCATTCGATATGACAATACAAAAATCAGTAATCACGGATACTTGTCAGCATCGGAAAACATCAGGTTTTCCGGAGAATTCAATACTACTCGCTCGAAATTTTTATAACTATAATACAAAATACCCTTCATATATACATGTTTTTGAAATCATTCATGTATCAACTTATGGATCTTCACATTTTGATAAACAAAAGTCTTTTCAGAAAATATCAGATTTTCTGGGTTTTACAAACTATACAAAAATCATTTCATAACAACATTGCTTATGAACTCACCAACATTTCATATATTGACGTTTTTCCAAAATCACTTGTATTCTCAGGTAACAAGTAAGCAGAAGGGTAATATGAAGTAATGTTAGGACGTTATGTTGTTGAAAACACTCAAACAATTGATGTTATGAATGTGTAATGTTAAAACAATGTACTTGATGTAAACAATTCCAGTTGTAATATATTGATGCATGGTGATGTTTGTGTTATGATTCATGTATATTCATTGTGATGATATTTAATTAAAGTCACGTGAGCCCTCGGACGTTTCCGCCGTCTGGTTCGGGGGTGTGACAAACATAGCAATTCGGAGATGTATTAGTATATGATGCACGAAAGGTGGATGCCAAATTTGCATAGACGGTGGGTGATCGAGTGGCAAATGTTTGAAGATTCATGCATTAAGTTGCATAATGACCATGTTTCCTTCAAATTTGGTAGCAAGGAGACCTATGTCCACATCCCCTTACCACCATTGTGGCCACCTCTAGGGTGTTGACCACCATTCGAGCCACGACGATTAGCTATAATATTTGTAAACCCCCCATGGTTTTGAGTTGAGAGAAAAGAAACTTATTGAGGAGGAAAGGGTGACATTAACTGAATAAATAATTCATGTCCCTTTGCTTGGGATAGAAGATCACGGAATGAATGGAGAGATTTAACGACCCTTTGGGAAATAGAGAAATACTCAAAAGAGGGTCCAAGACCACACAAGAACCAGTGACATTTATCATACTCATTTATCGGATTTCCAATTTGTTGATAATTGCTTACAAATATACTAGAACTTTAGACCAAATTCAGATACAGAGGAAGTACGTTTCTTCAATTGTCTTAGAGAGTCACGAAGAGTTTGCATACACCCAATAGAATCATGACGATAAGATTTTTTAAGCGCAATCCACATATACATTGATGTCGATAAACCAAGAACCTCAGTTGTTGCTTCTTCAGTGAGAGAGGATTGAATAATGAGAACAACTTTCTGATCACGCTCTTGCCATTTAGCGAATTCAGGGTTTGGGATGGGTGCAGGCAGTGGAGCATCGTTTGCTGCAATGGGTGTAACAGTGCGTGTGTAACGACCCAAATTTTACAAAGAAATTTTCGTTTTTAATTTATAAAACACATATGCATAAACCATGAATTCCTAACATAATTGTTTCAAATCAACATTCATTACAACTTTACTTAAATCATCAAAGTGTCCCCAAAACATATCGGTGAAAGAGAGATAGAGTGCACGCCATGCCATCACACCTTGCCCTTGCCCTTTGGCTCAGATGTACCTGAAACAAATAAACAACCTGTAAGTGAAATGCTTAGTGAGTTCCCCAAAGCACACCACACACAACCCACATATCCATGGTACGTTTGGCGTACCATCCTGGTACGCGCAAAAGCTCAAAAGCTCAAAGGTCCAAAACAGATTCGGCCCAACTAAGATGCGTACGCTTGGCGTACCATCCTGGTACGTGCAACGTACTGGGGTCTTGAGGCTACGCTCAGCGTACAGTTGGTTACGCACAGCGTACTGCCAGATTAAGCACTTTCTTCATTATGTTCTTAATACTCGGTTCCTATACGTCTAAAAGCCTGATCTAAGTTTGTTAAGATGTCCTAAAGCATAAAGTTGGCAACTTTATGCCTTTGCATGCCTCATATACACCCAACACCTCCATTAAGACCTTTTCAAGGTTTTTAACCCATGCATGTGGCCAAAGCTCCCATCAAGACTCCATTTTTATGATACTAAAGAACCAAGGGACCTCAGATTTGTCATTCTCATCTTCAGGAGTTGCTTAACTCATAATTGGAGGTCCAAAATCAACTAAAGGGAGTAAACTAGAAAACCCTAGCTAGAGCTAGAGATTTAGATGGAAAGGTGCAAGCTTTTTACCTCCAGAAGCCTTGCAAGATGACCAAAATGTTGATTCTTGAAGCACCAACTCGTCCCAAGCTTGCTTGACCACTTCTTCTTCTTGGGATGAAGACTAAAAAGGACCACAATGCACTCTTAAGGCTAAAAAAGCACTCACAAAGGATATTAGGGTTTCCAGGAACATTTGAAGGTGAAGAGAGCTAGTGAGGATGAGGCTCAAGTGAGTTAAGGGCGTTTAAATAAGTCACAAGTCCGAATTTTAGGGTATGCACCCTGGCAATGTACGCTGAGCGTACGCCCAGCTCCTCCGCGACCAATCATATAGAGTATGCTAAGCGTACTCATGAGTACGCCCAATGTATGCGAGGGACCATTTATATAACAATGTAACTTCTTTGAGGGTTTCAAGTCAAACCTGGTTTAGGGTGTTACAGCGTGGAGGAGCAAGATAGGTCACATTAATGTGATCAGTTAATTTCTAGAAGGATAGTCAAAGGAGGATATGATTCCTCCAAAGGAGATAGTTGGAAATAGAAAGTTTAATAGTAAGAAGATGGAGAAAGGTGTTTAGGGAGAGGAGGGTCGATCATCTCCAACTGCCATGAAAACAAGAGAGAAACCAGAAGGGAATCAACGACAAAAGAGATGGATCAAAATATGGTTGATACCATGTAAGTTTGAGAACTCTCAACACAACTGTGGAGAGGTTATTTATTCTCTCTCTCTCTCTCTCTCTATATATATATATATATATATATATATATATATACACACACACATACACACACAATACATTTACAGATAAGATATACATGTGAAAAGATTAAACCTGAAGTTTAAATATAAATGATAAGAGTAAAAGGGATAAAGTCAGCTATATCTTTATTGCTAATACCATGGATCTTGCTTTTCTAGCTCAAAAGACACTATCTACTTCTTCAAATTTCACACTCAATGCACTAAAACACCACAAAGGGAAGACAGGAGGCTAGGGTTTGCTTCTATGGTTCTCGCATCGGGAAGTCGTATTCTATAGATGGTCCAAGTGGTACATTGGCTATGTCATATCGTAAACGAATGGCAAAATTATTTTGGAGTATAAGGAATGAGATGATTTGAAAATTGTAATATCACTTGAAACTAATCCCTTTAGTTTATAAATTTATTTGGTTTTTGATGATTTTAAGATTATTAATTGCATTTTATTTAATACATAAACAAAATTTCTAAAAAAAAAACTTCTAACTCTTTAGTTTAAGATACACATTTGATCATTGTTCAGAATGAGGAATATATTATATAAAGGGAAATTGAGTAATCTAACCCTTACGAAAAACAAACAAAAAAAAAAGTATTCTGGAACCATGGTTTGGAATCGTACTTCGGAATTTCAGAGTTTTACAAAAAAAAAGTTGGCCATTTTTGTCAAATAGGTCATTTATAAGGGTTAGATTACTCAATTTCTCTAAATTATATTTCATATTAATCTAAAATTCAATTATTCATATTTATAAGGGTTAGATTACTTAAATTTCCATAAGTTTGCAGATTAAAAAACGAAATTTGAACAGCTTGCCAGCCGCGCCGCGACCAATATGGGTTGCGCCACGACTGCGACTAACATGTTTCTTGATTTTCGATTTTTACAAAGTTTGTTCAATTAACTAAAACCTATTAGGCTCTAATACCACTATATGGTTTTATTAGTATCAATACACTATCTAAAAGTAGTGACAACAATCAAAAATTACTTAAGTGTACATGTCTCCTCAGATCTAGGTTTTACTAGTTATAGCAACAAAATTTAAAAACAATTAGTGGTTTAGAATGTGGACTTTTTTCTTTTTTAAATAAAAAAAATTAAATATAAGTAATAAAATAATAAATATAATATTTCATGTTTACTACTAATTAAATGATTTTTTTTAATTCTATTAAAATGTATGTTGAAAGTGAGATTTAAACCCACAGCTTCTTGGACTCGGACGAGAACCTTAATATGGTGCCTTAGACCAACATGGTCTTCTCAATTTTCTTGCCATTTTACATAATTATTAATTTGGCTATATAAACCATCCTATTTCTATTATTTGTTACCATATATATGTTGATCCTTAAAAAAACACTATGCTATTTTTCCAACTTTGAGTTCACATAAAATGAACGACATACGTTTTCGAGAAGTTATTTATTTTATAACTAGTATATAAATTATGTTATATGTTGTCCTTTTTAACAACAAATAAAATAAACATTCATATAAAAAATATGCCACTATTTACTAATACCATAGTCATGTTTTTAGTTTAAAATGCATACAGCATTTATTCTTGTTGACATGTGATGCGTATCACCGACCCATAGAAAATATATATCCGTAGATGCCTTACTCTTTGTCCACGATATCTTGTTGGCAATAAGATGTTTCACACACATCCTTCAAAATTACAAGTCCCAACAATATATAAAATTTCGTCATATTATAACAAATTTTTATAAAAATGTACGAAAAATAATATTAGATATCAAGTACGAGAGAAACAATGATTTAGCATCTAGTTTTATCATATTACTTTTTTAGACCGATTCGAATACTTATATAAAAAGTTATAACGTTTCATTTAACTTGAAAGAATTTGAATACTAAGATTATTCCTTATTGAATTTAGTAGATAACATAGTTATTATTTAGAAACCCAATATTATAATGAAAAGGTGATGAATTTATTTATCATTTAAGGAAAAATTACATAAAAACTCTAAAGTTATATGTTTTAATATGTATTTTTCATCTTTTTGCCTCTTCATTTGTCAAAGCTTTTTTTAATTATGGCAAATATCGGTCGTTATATCATAAAGTTGGAGGGGGTTGAGAGCTCAACTGCAAGCATCTGCTTTTGGTTTTCATTTCTGGTTACCATTCAACCACATGGCTACTTTAAAGGTTCGTCTTTTGTTGTGGATTGTATGGAGAATTGCCACCGGTAACTTCAAAGGGGTGTGACCAGAATTATAGAGGAAATTGTCTAAAAGACAAAATTGTCAATTTTCCCGAAAATGAGATGGTAAAACCGTTGAAATTTGGAGGGTTTGTGTAATTTTTTGGAGGGTTTGTGTCAATTTTCGAATAAAAACATTTAAATTTGGAGGGTTTGTATATTTTTTTCAATTTATAAAAGTGAAATTCAAACTCTTTACGTTATCGTTTTAGATACTACCCCACCCCTTTGGAACTTTTGATCACATGCTCGCACATTCTTTTGCATCAATCCCGATCTCAAACTCACTTGTTACTTGTTTTCCAGTTTCTCATTTCGGCCATTCATTCACGTATGAAACGAAATCCGATCTTATTCCCTTTTAACTCCCCACAAAGGCAATATTTTTTCAAAAAAAATATCATTTTTATTAACATGACAAACTCTTAAGAGTTAACACATCATATACATTTCGTTAAACTTCCTATAAATATAAAAATACTAGCAATTTTTTCGGCAATTCAATTATAATATTTACTTATTTAGTAAATTTTTCGATAGCATTAATGTCAAAACAAGTAATATTTTAATAGATTTTAATCACAAAAATATGAAACTAAGTACATTTGACAAAATAATTATCTCTTCAATATTTATCATAAAACCACCATCAATCTAAATATTCATAAAATTTCGAAATAGAACATTAAGCCTCATATTTCTCAAAATTCTTTTTCAAAAATAATAGAAATCTTTCATGCGTATTATTTCTGTTTCCAAAATTGAAAAAAAAAATCGTGAAATAGAAAACCTTCCAGAAGTTGGGTAAGATAAATCTTTTTAAAATGAAACAAAAGATGGTTAAGCAAAACTGTTTAACTTTAAACTATTTCGCTCTCAGGTATTTGGTTCTTTTCAGTTTCATGTTGGAATCTGTAGTTAGCTATTTATTTATTTATTTATTTATTTGAAGTTTAAATGGACTTGAAAAAAGTGTAAAAGTTAAGTTTAGGGGACACATCTTATAAAGTTCTTAACCAATTTCACGTCATCTATATTTGTTTATATTTCAAAATTATAATTCTTAAAGCAAATTTCTAGAAATATTTATTTCGCAAAAAGGAATTTCTTATTCGTAAAATAATGTCATCTGCAACATATAGGTAAAAAGAAACTAAGTAATATGTTTGGGTCTGCTTCCATGTTTGAGTCCTATGAGTCCTATGGTCGGGATTATTAGTCGTGTATTTTTATTTTATTTTTCGCAAAATAAATGGTGAACTTTTGATAATTATTGAGATTATTGTTTAGTCTTGTATTTTTTTTATCCTTTTATTGTTATTTTGTTTGATTAGCTCTTTTTTAACTTGTGGTATATTACTATTCTGGTACACAAGAATAACTTAAACGTCTCTTGCACATAAATTAGACAGACATATATTTAGCTTTCTAATAGATTACATACATGTTTGGTATGGAGTTTTTGAAAGCTTATTTTAGAGAACGGAGTGGGCAATGCGTTGAGGATTTTTTGGAAGGTATATGGCGGTACCCACATAAATCCATTCCTCAGCGAGTAAACTAACATATTCCAATATTTCTTAGTTGAAGCCTTGATTATTTATAGATAACGCATGAAACTTGTACCAAAACGCGTTTAGGTTATGACAATGAGAAATATTGGCTTTCATTTGTTATGGGATGAATGGATCAGAGGTGAGATAAGAGAGAAAAGTTGATATGACCATGAATTGACAAATAAATTAGGACAGCTCGGAGGGTTGGACTCCCTCCACAACTAGGGTTTTTAGTTATTAAAAAAACTCAAAAAAAAATTCATTTAGTAGTATAAACCTTTAGCTTTAATTTAAACAAAAATATATGAATCCAAAAGTTAACTCATCTAGTTTGTGATAGCTTTTAACTTTTGATTTTATATAACTTTATATATTTAAAACTTAATAACTATTTATAACTAATTTTTATGCACAAATAAAAACTACAAATTTTAGGTTACAACTAATTAGCAACACATCATGTTGTGGATCTCATTGCTGATAGACAAGGTGAAGCTTGGTGGACGGTTGTACCAACAACTTTGAATATCGATATATTTGATTGGAATGATATGGTTGACAGATCCGTTTACCTCGCTTGGGAAGACTGTGATGCGGTATAATTTTGTTTCGATTACATTACTTAAGTATGTATGTACTAAAATGTTATTTGATGTTTTATTATTTATAACCTTTTTTATAGCTTTAAATCCTAATCAATATACCAATTGCTCAATGGTTTTTTGGTGCTTTGAATTTGAAGACTTTCTAAATGACAATATTTGATAGTCACTAGAAGAGCGACTACTTTTCAGAAACGTAGGATTGGTTTATCGGCGTGTGTGCCCGAATCCATAGGCTGCTAGTGAGTATGAAATACGGGGGGTACCGAAGAAGTGATTTAATCCCACTTGAGATTTTTAACATGACCCTCGAAAAGACGTCACAAGTACTACAACATATTGATAGTAGAGGGGATTATGGGGTATTTTTGTGTTGGTTCGTAGAAGCGTTGATCATCGGGAAGTCGTATTCTATAGATGGTCCAAGCGGTACATTGGCTATGTCATATCGTAAACGAATGGCAAAATTATTTTGGAGTATAAGGAATGAGATGATTTGAAAATTGTAATATCACTTGAAACTAATCCCTTTAGTTTATAAATTTATTTGGTTTTTGATGATTTTAAGATTATTAATTGCATTTTATTTAATACATAAACAAAATTTCTAAAAAAAAACTTCTAACCCTTTGGTTTAAGATACACATTTGATCATTGTTCAGAATGAGGAATATATTATATAAAGGGAAATTGAGTAATCTAACCCTTACAAAAAACAAACAAAAAAAAAAGTATTCTGGAACCATGGTTTGGAATCGTACTTCGGAATTTCAGAGTCCTCTCCGGAACCTTGTGTTCCGGAGAATATGGTTAGTTTACAAAAAAAAAGTTGGCCATTTTTGTCAAATAGGTCATTTATAAGGGTTAGATTACTCAATTTCCCTAAATTATATTTCATATTAATCTAAAATTCAATTATTCATATTTATAAGGGTTAGATTACTTAAATTTCCACAAGTTTGAACAGCTTGCCAGCCGCGCCGCGACCAATATGGGTTGCGCCACGACTGCGACTAACATGTTTCTTGATTTTCGATTTTTACAAAGTTTGTTCAATTAACTAAAACCTATTAGGCTCTAATACCACTATATGGTTTTATTAGTATCAATACACTATCTAAAAGTAGTGACAACAATCAAAGATTACTAAGTGTACATGTCTCCTCAGATCTAGGTTTTACTAGTTATAGCAACAAAATTTAAAAACAAACTAAAAGGAAAATTACTAACCTCTGGATTATGTGCTTTAGATTGTGATTGTAATGGATGAAGGATCCAAATAAAAATCACTCTAATGTAGTCAGATCCACAAGCACTAAGAATAATAAGGAAGAATCATATTTTAGGGTTTATTCAAAATTCACCAACCCAAGGAGAGGGGTTATAAATTTATTCCAATTGGAGAGAGAGAGAGAGAGAGAGAGAGAGAGAGAAAAGGAGGGAGTATGGAAATAGAAAGGAAAAAATGATTCCAAGGTTTAACCCCTACCAGTCTATTTATAGATTGCAGATAAAATCCTTAATGGATTCAAACTCTTCCACTTAAGCCTTATTTGATTCAATCCTATCATATCCCTATTAGGGAGCCTATCAAAGTCGTCCACCCATGTCTCCAGGAGCTTCTTGAATGTTCCAATTAATCTCTAGGATTTATTTAATATGCAAGCTATTTAATTAATTACAAAAATAATTTCTAATTGATTTATTAATAACTTAAAATTTTAATAACTTATTTTATCTATTTTTTTATTGCTATTTGGGTCATGAGCCCAACCCAAAAGGACCCTCTATTATTAATAATATTACCAAAATAATTATTAACCTTACACATTATTTCCAACATCATTGAGATTTAAAAAAAAAAATGAGATCTTGAGACCCAATTACAACCAATTTATTCATGTATGTAACGTCCCAAACGTCAGGGGTAAAAATTTCATTTTAAATATAACTAAAAAATTGATGCCATTTAATTCAAACAATCAAATCATAGTCAATCAAAATCGTTTATCATAGTTTATCCCAAAATAATTCATTGCGGAAATCATAAGTGTGTGCACTGCGATCAACCCGAGCTCTTCCTTTCCAAAACGATGATACCTGAAACCATAAACAAATATGTAAGCACGAAGCTTAGTGAGTTTCCCAGAGCATACCGTTCACATAAACCATATATCACATATCCTGTTAGCTATAAAAGCTACACATATATCATATATATTGTTAGCTATAAAAGCTATCATATATCACATAAGCACTACATACATAAAACCTGTAATAGTGTCATGGGCTACCCCACATGGTCTTTACCTAGGACTGCCATGGGGTCCCCCACATGGTCTTACATCCAATGCCACGGGCTCCTTCCCCCCCCCCCCCCCCCCCCGGGTCTTCCCTGAAAATACCATATATAACCAAATAGCATATCATGCATTACATAATATCTACACATAACACATACATAAACCTGTAAGGATGATGTGGCAACCCCCAGGGTCTTATACCATTGTGCCATGGGCTACCCCACATGGTCTTCCATGCAAGTATCACAAAGACAACTAGCATATCACATAATTACCAGCATACCACCTAGCATAAAGCTAACTATCATATCACACAACATAAGATGGGCCGACCTTGGTGCCTTAGACCCATTGGTATGGTGAGAAGACTCACCTGCAACTGTCGGCTGAAGAAATAAGATCACGCTACTCCAACCACAGACATGAAGCCCTCCACTGGTCAACACCAAATAACTGAACTCAATAATTACCAATAATTACCAAAATAGCCCTAGAAGTCAACCGGTCAACTCTTGGTCAAAGTCAAAGTCCTTAGTTAAAGTCAAACTTCCTGACCAACTCTACTCGCCGAGTCAACCCGCTGACTCGTCGAGTCCAAGAATCTTCGAGTTCCATCCTGCTCAACTCACCGAGTCGTCCCTCGACTCACCGATTCACGACTTAACGAGAAAAGGTTAGGGTTCCATTAACAGACTCGCCGAGTCCAAGGCAATATTCAACAGACTTGCCGAGTTGTTCTTCCAACTCGCCGAGTTCATGCACATATTCATACAACTCGTCGAGTACACTAATGTGACTCACGGTGTATCTCGAGTTCTCAATCCATTCAGAGGCTTTTCAAGCCATGTAGGGCTCCAGTCCATAGATCTATCCTTCTACAAGCTATCCATCACGTAAAGTTGCAATCTTTATGTGATACCAAGGAGATATAAGCCCAAAACACACTAGGGCTTGGGTTTTAGACAAAGGGGCTTTAATAACAACCCAAGAACTGAAGCTTTATGACATTGCAAGACATCATGAGTCTAGATTTGGAGCAGCAACCCCAGATCTAACTCCCAAATCTGAGATAGGTCTCAAAACAAGCTAAGGGACTCCCAAAATAACCACCAAGGATAAACCAAAAAGGAAATAGCTTAAGATAAGGCTCCTTACCTCAGAGATGTGCCCAAAATTGATGTAGATCACAGATCTATACAAGCCCTTGATGCTAACTTCCAATTTCTCAAGCTCCTTCCACCAATTTCCTCTTCTAAGCCCCCAATCTCCTCAACAATGAAGCCTCACACGAATTTTGGGGTTTCTGGAACTCAAAGGGAAGGTAAAGAGGCTGAAGGAGGAACATAACATTCTTTATATAGGGCACAACCTCGGGATTAGGGTTTTTCTCTCTTCAGCACCAACTCGTCGAGTCCAACTACCGACTCGACGAGTTGGTCACTTAACTCGCGACCAAAATCCCGCTCCAACTCAGCGATTCGGCATACCTACTCGTCGAGTCCCCTTCTTTATTTACACTTTACCCCCTGAACTCTTGATTTTGACTTGGGATGTTACATTTCCTTTCTTGGCCTTTCTGATTTCGGGTGTTACAATGTAAATGTAAAGGCTAAAAAGGTGTGGTGACAGACTTGTAATATTATCGTAAAAGTTAATTTTAGCGATGTTATTGTCATCGTTTCAATTATTATTTACATATTACAGATAAATCAAATTAGTTATCGTGTGTGGCATACAATGAACTCTAGGCACATGATAACCAATACCATAGCCCCTGTTACTTTCTTCTTCTTTATGGTTTGTAACTATCAGAGGAAATGATGGGTTTTATAGGTTACAAAATTATTTTGGTAGAAAAACCTAAACCCTAAGTTCACATGCAGCCTAAAGGATCTATGTTCTCACTATGATTTACAAACAACTATTGAATATTACGAACCGTAAAAGTATGTTGTTAATTTCGAAATTAAGAAAGGGTTAAAAATACATACTTTTAGTTTATTATAGCAAATAAACTAATATCCTATCTTTGATGGTCTTCAGAAAGCAAGCACCAGAAGTCTCATGCCTCTAATGTATTACACCCAAATCCTAGCAAGTTGGAGGGTAAAAAGGAGAGAGGATGAGAAGGAGGAATTTTGAAATAAGGGCTATAGAATGATTATTTTGAAATTCTAAACCCTTAAGGGTTTATATAGGTGCTACAAAGGTTATAGATAAGGCATGTTCCATTCAGATAACCCTTACCCCGTGACTTCCTCCCTAAGGCATTCAAAGCTTCCTTAGAGCCCAAACATACATATAGAAACCGTCCCCCTCTTGGGAGGTTATAGAATTGGTCAATGTTCAGCTTTAGAACATTATCACCTTTAGTCCTTTTACTTTTAGTTAATCCAATTAATCCCAAAATTAATTCCAATTAATTTTTGATTAATTTTTAATTGAACAATAGTAGTTATAATTAATATATTATTCTCATAATATATTAATAAATCATTAATTTTGATTTCTAATTAATTTATTAATCATATAATAAAATAATAAATAAGTCTCTCTCTCTCTCTCTCTCTCTCTCTCTCTCCAAAAAAACATTCCAGTCAATTACTAGGTTTGAAGGCAACCCAAAAACATTTTGCTAATAATTCAAGATTGTACTA
Source organism: Lactuca serriola (assembly GCF_051521515.1). Lineage (NCBI taxonomy): Eukaryota > Viridiplantae > Streptophyta > Magnoliopsida > Asterales > Asteraceae > Lactuca > Lactuca serriola. The sequence goes on along the minus strand of NC_136411.1, from coordinate 249,910,596 downwards.
ATTTAGTTATTGTCCTAGACACCTAGTCCAATAGTCTCCTATTTCGATAACTCTAAAAATAAATTACATGCATAACTTTTAAATCAAACATCAAATGGTGTTTTCCAAAGCAACCGACATACTCTTATCTGAACAGACATTAGTCCTTAGATAAGTAATTAAATATTCCTTCGTTCTACAAGATATCATATGTATATGAGATATGGATTAGAATCAATCTCATTGTCTAAATTTTGTTTTCTGATTTTCCGATTTGTGATGACATCATAAGACTTCTAATTGAACACATCAGTTTTGTCCTGGCTGGGCCCATCCCTATAAGTAAACACCAAATCACCGAGGGGGCCAAAGATATCATTTTTCCTGTTAGGCCAAAATGAGCGATTGGAATTTGACTCATATGCTTGTATCCTTTACTCACCAAATCGAACATGACACTACGTTTGATTACATCAAATTGCTAATGTGTTTTCACAATACCAATGTACAACCGACTTGTAAATTACAACTCCTATATCTCCATTTTAAGAATATAAGATATTATCATCTCAAAATTACTTGTGATAAAATGCATGAAGTAATTCTCAAAGTGTGGGCTTATCCAATACTCAAATCTCCATTTTCTAAGTACTCATGAATGTGGTAGCAATATAATTGTTATGTCTAAACTCCTTAGACAATCTACAATCCAATTCATGATAGTCTTCATTCACTACTTACTTCCAAAAGGGATGAGCGATTGTAGAGCTTCGAATAATCAAATTATTCAAGAAATAAAACATGCAAAATGAAACACAATAATAAACTAATTAACTATGGTCTCAAATCTATTGAATATAAATAATCTCTATTATTTAATCACCATAATAATTACAAATTTATTCATTTGTATAATGTTTCGAGTAATCAACTAATCACTTGAATTAAACATCGGCCATGCCTTGTTAGGAACATGGATACTATGCCTCTCTATGGTCCTTACTTTGTGAACAGATCAACGAGATATTATTCCAATGATGCTCTTTTCTCAATCTCAAATTCTTATCATTATCCAAGATGTAATGGAATTTCAACTTAACATGCATTAATCTCCTGTGATATCAAGATTCCAAAGTCTCAAAGATTGAGTCTTTGATATTAAAGAATATCCTATTGAAACTTTGTTACTATAAACAATTCCATGGTAATGAATGGTCTAATTCAAGGTACACTCCTTGAATGCTTATCTTTCATTATGTTTCCAACTCACATGTAGACTTTTCAAATATCCCCCATTATGGAAACATTTCCAGATTTCCATATAACTATCAATTATGATCAAGAGCTATCTCAATCTAGAATCATGTCATTATGTTTCGTCCAAATTAATATCATACTTCTAACTGTCCACAAGCAACCAGTCTTTGGTATAACCTTAGAATGTTCTTGAAAATTTTTAACACCTCCAGTCACACAAAATTCTAGTCCTTTTTCTAACAATGATATGAGCATTTGAAAAATTAGAATAAGTGAACATTATAGCATATATAATCCATCCTAAATTCGAATCGTAAGGATCTAATATATGTTCAACCTCTTGCTATAATATTTCCATATATTGAATTTCTTATGTTGCATCATATCAATACGATATTCATATATGTGTATGACTATGTTCTATTAAACTATAGAATCTAAACCATTAGATTCATACATAAGTATTAATGACCTCTCCCTTAATTCAACTATAGCGAAAAAATTCTCAAACTTTGCAATTTGCAAATTGGAAACATTGTTCCTTATGAACAATATTGTCAACATGCAATACTAGCATAACAATTATGCTCCCACTAGCTTTGACATGTACCCATAAATCTACTGGATTTCTAGAAATCAATACTCTTGAGTTTCTTATTGAAGCACATATTTCTTTTACGTGATGCTTTGATAAGTTTCTAGCTAGACTTCTTAAGATTATACACCTTCATTGCATAGCATAAGTGTATGTTTAAACCCTTTCGGAACTCATAGATATATGTATTGAAAGTTTAAACAATTCCTTGCCATTCCTTACAATTCGAAATATGAAGAGGGATGTCGTAGTCATATTATGAATTTGATAATGCAATTAACACATCTAATATCCATATCAATCTTCAACAGATCTTTTAAATTTGTCAGCAAAAGTATTTCTTCATAACCATTTTCATGAATTAATGTGAAACCTTTGCAACCAAGATTTTATAGTGTATATGTTCGTATACACGTGACTCTATCATTTACAACCTACAATCATAAGAAAAGGTTTAGGACAACTAAATTCAAAATTATCTTTCCTTCATGGACTGAACTTCACAACTCTAAAATTTTGCCTTCTATTAGCGCAAAAGCCTACCAGTGCTTCCATGTTGTTAGCAAGTCACCCATATTGATCAATGTACTTTCACTGACCAACGAGCTTTTTCTTAGTAGTTAAATGAAAACATTGAACTCATAAGCACTTGCAACTCATAAGAAATAAGAATGTGTCCACCAAACACGACAGGTTATCAACCTCAGGTCACATTCTAGTGATAACTAAAAGGTTTATTTTCGAGTGACTCTTGAAACTCTCAAGACCATTATGACTCCCACTGACTTCTTTACATGTGACTTTTCTCTCAAGGAACATTCCTTGACGAGCTAAAACAAATATTCAAAAGTTCGTGTAAATTCTTGACAAGAAAACACTTCATAAAATAGGCATCAGTCTATCTTTTGTTTATCAATTAATGAAAAACATCACAACTCCAATTCTATATGTGCTAGAGTTAGAAATTTTTTTTAACTCCACATATTTAGAGGTCTTTCAACCTTATTAGTTTGAAAATAAGTTTCAAGATATGATTCATAGTTACTAGATCATGGCTCTAAAACTTGATTGGAACGAAGTATGACTCATCTATGATCGAACCATTTCCAATAATATTTGATTCCTCTTTTTAGTGATAAAATTGCACTAAGATGTTTTTGGAGGAGTTAATTGTGATACAATTTCACAATTACTTAGATGATCATAAAATATGATACTAAAGCATTCTCCTTTCTTCTCAGATCAACGACTTTTTTTTTTTATCTTTCTTCCTATTAGATTCTTCTTACTCATTATGCTACTCTTTGAATCTTTTTAAAGTGTTAGAATTATGATTAATCTCATGAATACAATCATATTTATTGAAGCATTAGTAAATCATGATGAAAAGACTTATTGTCCATTTTGGTGCATCTGAATAGTCCATATGAGCTTGTAATAGATCCATTAGTCGTTCGCTTGACTCGTATGTGACAACCCAAAATTTCCATTCTGTACAACATGCCAAGTCAACAGAAAGTCAAACTTATTCCTGTTATCATTCAACACAATTTAGAGTCCATTTGAGAGTTCTGAGCCTTGTACACTTAAGGAAGAAGTGTTGGGGTTTATCTGCTGAATTTATAGCAAAACGACCAAACCTTAAACACATTAACCATGAGTTCACGGCCACCACATTGGAGTTTACGGACGTAAACTCCATGTGGGCCATAAACTCACCCTATATGGCGAAGATAAGGGTCATTTGTTCATTTCTTTCATTTCTTTGGCGTAAATCCTCTCAAGTATCATCCCGAGCTTTGTCGCCGATCTTCAAAACTCGTAAGTTCCTTGCCCTAATGAGTTGATATCTTAGATGATCTAGTAATCTTACATGATTTCATCTATGAAATCATTCCATTTTGTAGATTTTCAAGATCCACCAAGAACACCAAGAACACACACTCGTGTTCTTGGCCAATATCGACCATTTGAGCTCGTAGATTGTAAGTACACTTGATCCAACTCATAGTACTCCATGTTTAAGATGTTTAGAGCTTAGAATACATAAGAAATCAAGAGATTCATGGAGTTTACGGCCAAGACATGTTCTTGGGCCGTAAACCCCTTTTAAGGGCGCAAATGACACCCTAACACTCTAGTAAGCCTTGATTGTTAGCATAGAGCATTACACCATGGACCTAAGGACCAAGATTCACGAAATGGTACTCCTTACCATGAGTTTACGGTCGTAAACTCATGGGGGAGTGGTCCCAGGGCCGTGAACATTAAGCAAGGCCATTTTAGGGCCTTAAACCCACCCAAACACTTGTTTAAGCTTTGAAGCACTTAACCACTTATGTCACACCCCAAAACCAAGAACGGCGGAAACGTTATGGGGTGGAGGATGTCATGTAATGTATCACAACAGTGCAAAGTAGTAAACAAGCAACAACATCATCCATTGCATTAATAGTATAATTTTAATTACATTTGAGTTCTTTCATAGTATAATTCTACAAAAATGAATATTCAAAAATAAAAGACGAGTCTTGATCGCTCCGTCTTCACAAAACTTGGTAGTCATACCTGTCTATCCGTATCCTGGGAATACAAGTTATTTTTAAAGCGAGTATCAACAATAATGTTGGTGAATTCATAAGTACTTCTGTGACTTTGATTTGTAAAGTTGTAATGAAAGAACTGTAAATGTTTTTGAAGGAAAGTTTGTACCAAAAAACATGTTTCTAAGTAATTGTAAACGTTTGAAAACCCTAGAAAATCCCATATTTTCTACTAGTATAAAATGTAGCCTTCTACCAAGACTCGACTGTTTTGAATGTTTGCTTTAGAAATCCAATATGTGTTTATAAGTGGGTGGTAGTTTAAAAGTCCCAAAAATGTACTACCATGATGTTTTTCATGTCTAAAATAGTAGATTTGTGTATATATATAATTGCTAAGGTATTTGATAATCCCGTAAATCAACGTGTTTTTAATACTCCATGTGAGTTTTATAACCATGCTAATGACCCAGACTGCCTGTAACAACGTTTTTCAGGCGTTGGAATGTTATGACATTTGTCACCCCAGACCTGCCGGTCTAACTGTAGCTAATAGTTTAGGTGCGGGATTGTCAATCCCGTATAGATCTATACCCAAGTATCACGCTCCCCCTACAAGGGATTATGATATATAATACAGGACTTAATAATGCATACTCGAAAGTACGTGAAATGTCTCACAAACCTAGTATAAAACAGACTTACGTGAGAAAATGTCCATTTGTTCTTGTATATGAAAATATCTCTTTGATATGGTACTTGTAGTATGTAAAATTTCATGAATATCTATTACACTATCTTATCTAATCGTATCTCTTGTAATTATATATCTTGAAATTTGTATGCCTTGTAATTGTATGTAATTGTATCTCTTCATATAGTATGTAATGTATTAGTATAGACTCATTAATAAACTGACTCTTGTGTAATTACTTGTACTTGGAATGGTAAGTAGTATATCCTAACTATACCTATTATAGTTACTAGTATTGTGCATGTATAACCGAAGTATGCCTTTGCTACCCAAAGGTACTGAACCAACTGATGGAAACTTTTATGTATATATATATATATATATATATATATATATATATATATATATATATATATATACGCATGCATTTGATAATAGAAATATAAAAGAAGTTTTGTAAAACCTTTGAAAAGTTTAATAAGTAAGAGATGATGACTTGATGTCAGTTTATAAAGCGATTTGAAAGTAGTTTGTTTGATAAGAACAATTTTAAGTATAAGAAGACTTTTGTTTGAAACACGATTCTAATAGTGTTTGAAAGGAAACATAAAGTATGTAAGACAATTTGATAACGAGTTTTCAACATGTAAAAATGTTTGTCGTAAACTATTATAGTTTTTCCAAAAGTTTGTTTCGTTATATAATAAATCCTAGTGAATTGCTCACTTGTTATGTAAAGTGTAACTTTTGTAGTGACATAAATGAACACACATACTCAAAGTATAAATAAAGTGTTTGGTTCGTATATGTAAAACTACATATTAAATTTCAAGAGACAAGATGATATCGTGATATCTTTTGCGTACGAAAGGTTTCATGTAGTGTTTATGAATCACATATGATTTACTTGATAAAAATGAGTATTTAGTGAAAATTTGGGTTACACACGATAATAATCGTGTGTTTACTTGTATTCCCCCCCTTAAAAGTGTATATAAAAAGTATTGATAACACATTTAAAAATGTAGTTTATAGGGGTATGAACTCACCGAAGAAAGCGCATGATTTGACGAAAACGAGATTTTCCCGGGCGGCACCTCGACCGGAAAGTGACGAGATTCTCGGGAATCTCGGGGCTTAGATATGAAACCGGGAAGTTGGGATGTTGTTGGCACGAAAAATGAGGCGAAAATGTGAGAGAAATGAAGGATTTTAGTAAAAACAGTCGGCACCCTCGCAATCTATTTATAGGAGCTGGAGGTCCTCGGTACGCTGGGTGTAGTTCGGACTTACGCGGGGCGTTCCTCGTACGCGGGGTGTACTCCGAAGGTACGCGGGGCGTTCGCTTGCATCACTGCTGACCGCATCCTCGGAAGACGTGAGTGGCCGACGTGGATGATCTGGAGCCTAGTATCCGAGTACGCTGGGCGTACGAGGGTACGCAGGGCGTACTCCTTCGGATAAGACTTTGAAGTGCGTGCCAAGAAGTTCTAAAATGCGTAACTTTCACATACGAGCTCCGTTTTTGACGTTCTTTATATCCACGCGAAGGTGAGAAAATACTCTACAACTTTCATTTAGACTCCGTCGGTTTATTTTGACTTTATTTTTAATTATATTTTAATTAATAGGTCGGGACACGATATCCTCGTTAAAAATCCGTAACTTCTTCATCCAACGTCCGTTTTCGTCAGAATTTTTATTGTTATACTCCTATTGTCGGGCTTTCCAACTTTTGTTCAGGTTGTGTCGGCTAAAGACCGCTCGATCTCTATTTCGAGTTCTTAGTTGTCTACTTCTAGGTTAGAAACTTCGAAAAATCATAACTTCCTCATACGAAGTCAGATTTGGGCGTTCTTTTTATGTATGTTCACGATTTAATGATATCTATGACTTTCGTTTAGATACAAAGACTAAAAATTTTTGTATTGAAACTTTGCGTTTTACGTCTATCAGTTGTGCTGGATTTCGCCGTGAATCTTAGATTGGTCATAACTTCTTCGTTATAACTCGGATTTTAGTGTTCTTTATATGTACGAAAACCTTGATACGATTCCTACCACTTTATTTAACCCAAATACGATTTTAGGAAAGTTAAATTTTGACTTAAATTTGACTGGTGTTTCGTTATATTGACTCAAAATGTCGGGTTGTCACATCATCCCCCTGTTAGAGGGAATTTTGTCCCGAAATTAGAGTTTAAGCAGAATTAATGATCATGCTACGGATAGAAGTTTTATTTGCTTCTCATGTTCTTAGGTGAACTCTGGTCCTCGCTTGGCATTCCAACGAACCTTTCACTATCGGGATACGACTTTGCTTCTGTTGTTTGACTTTTCTGGGGTGATAACTCTTCTTGGTCGAATGTATGTTGAATGTTTTTGTGGTCTGTGAACATAGTACACCTTGTACCCTACAAATAGTGTCTCTAGATCTTCAGAGCAATACCCGCTGCTCCTGAATCAGGGTCATGTGTTGAACAATCAAACTCCTGTGTCTTAAGCTGTCTTGAGGTATAGGTGGTGATCTTTCCTTTTGCATAAGAACACAACCAAGCCCTTGGTTAGATGCGTCGCATTACATCACGAAATATTCTATTCCTTTTTGGGAGGGATAATATTGGTGCGATGCATCAGGCTTAATTTAGCATTGGAACGCCCTTTCTTGTTTACAGATAAGTCCGATGTTCTTCTAAGTGAGAAACTTGTCCTAAAGAATCCCCTTCTGAGGAGTTTGTTAAGCTTGCTAGGATGTTCTTGCACCAAGGTTGGAGCTAGAAAATAAGGTGATTTGGCTACTGGGGTAGCCCCCGGAACTAAGTTGATTCTGGATTCGACTTGACGCTGTGGTGGTACTCTCGGTAGTCTTTCTGGAAAGGTGTCGGGAAAACAGCGTACTTCTTGGATGTTTTTGAATGTTCTTCACTTCTCGACACGTCTCGGCGATGTGTGCAAGGAATGCATGATATTCCTTTCGTAAGCATTTTTGAGCTTGCATACAAGAAATGATGAGAGGGTTCGTACTTGGTTCGTGGCTGTAAATAACTAGGGCTTCGTTGTTTAGGGAGGTTAGGACGAACTGCTTTATCAAAGCACCTGATGTTGGCTCGATGTAGACTGAATCAACTCCTACTGATTATGATGTTAAGACCTGGGGGTGGATTAGCTGTCGTGAAGGTCTAAAAGATAGTATGACTACTCATGAATTAGGGAAAAGGATAGGTATTTCTAAGTTTATTCTTACGGAAGCACGATCACTCGCAGTCTTGGGCAGTCTTCGTCCTGAAGTTCATAGTAGAACTCACACCTGGTTCATCCATCACAGTCTCAGGTATACGAGTCGTATATAATTAAGGTTGAGAAGGTAGTCGAATAAATGATTCTTCTTTTAAGCTCTCATCCCATCGAGGAAAAAGAAGTTAAAGTGGAATTATCAATTCCAAACCTGTAGAACCTTGATTATATATCACCCCTATGTATATATTCATCAGCGACAGATCAACCGTATGGACCTTTGGATTTGAACTTGACGTACTGTACAAGCGGTACTTTGGGGATTTCTTTGGGAAGGAAAAGAACTATGAGGTACTCTATACATGGGTACTTTGGTATTCTGGAATGACGGCTTCGATTGCGAAGAAAGGGATGTACGTATGAAGTTGCTTTTGTAAGGATCAAATTGAATCAAGTCGCATGATAATGTCGGAATCATAAAGAAACTTAAAGACATTAGATTTGAATATAAAGCATTTACAGACAAAGCACAACCGTACAACCATCAACAGAGTTATAGTACTCTAAACTACTACAAGTCTATTGCTGCGAATAAGGTATGCTACGAAAGACAAATATACGCAACACGAGCATCCCTAAGCTGACGGGATCCCGCAAAAGATAAGACTCTGATTGCGCTAGATTTGGATAGTTTATAAGTCTGTTACAATGAAACGCCTAATATCACATTAACGTGGGTTCGGAGTAGGTTCTCCTGCAGCCGTGATCCTGAGAATCCTACCGTCTGCGCCAAAGTTCTTTGTTATAGGGCAATCCTTCTTGAGGTGTCCTATCTCCCCGCATTGGTGGCATGACTGGCTAGTACTAGCCTTGGTGGCGGGAGTGAGGTGTTTAGCCAGTGTTATGTGGACACGAGTGCCTTCCTCATTACACCACCTTGGAAACTGCTTCCTAAAGCGTTCTACAGGAGTTGCCATTTGTTGCTGTGGCATGGCAAGTTTTTGGGATCTCTTGCGCTCTTTTAGGGCTTGACGATATCGCCTCTTCCTTTCGGTCTTACGGCTTCGTGAGTCTATGACTGTTGCCATTTGTTGCTTTCCCGGTTTGGTATTACCATCGGGACTCTCGACTTCTTTGTCGGTCTTGCTTGTGTTGCCTGAGTTGATGTGTGTAAGGAAAGTTGTCACCACAGCTGCTACTGCAGCTTGTAATGAAGTGGCGTCGATATGGAGGTTAGGGTTTTCGTTGCTCGGCTGATCGTTTCCGGATGACGACATGATTCTGTAACCTGAAAGATAAAGATTTTTGTGAGCGATTCTGGTTGACTCTAGATGTACTTCGATTGCTTTAAGTAAAGAGTAAGAGTATGTTCTCGAAAGTTTGACCTACATCCCTATGATGCAGTCCTAGTACAGTGTAGAAGTATGTTTGTAGAATGATCTTAAGACGTTTGTTATTCAAGCCGAGGTATCGTTAGTTGGTGAATAACATGATCTTACCACTAACAGAGACTTGGAAATGTTTTCGGAGTTAAATTACTATAGTTTGACGACTTGACTAAAGCATGTTTTCGGATAGGCTCTAACGAACGTATGATGGGGGTTTTTGAACAAAGAGCGACACGGGAGTTAGCTGACTGTCAATATCATCGATGTTTAAGATGGAATAAGTTTAGGAATTTTTTTTTGTTGAAGAAGGTCTTACATCATATCATGAGTAGAAAGGTTTTGGCCGCATAAAGGCCTAACTAATCAGTACTTACAGTACAAGATAGTTAAAAAAATGCTACATAGGACATACACAGGAAAACGATTCCTTTAAACAACGAAGGGAAATAAAGCATTTCTTAATGGCGACGATCATCCTTCTGGTGAACTCTCAGTTCAGCCAATTGACGTTCCATTATCAAGAAGGTGTCTTTCGTACATTCTCTGGCGTACTTGTATCTCTATGACTTCGGCTCGTGTTTTAACTAATGCTTGCAGCAGGGTCTCATGGTCTCTCTCAGATCTCTCACGAGTGTTTTCAAGATGATTGGTGTAGATGATCTGCATTCTTGTATTGCCATTTAACCTCTTCGGTATATTGGAGAGTCGTCCTGCCCTGAATTTCATTTCAAGCAACTCTACGGATCAGGATTGGTAGAACTTTGTCTGCTGAGCTTCCTTCACTTAAGTTGTAGCAGCTTCGGTCTCCTTTAGACGACATAGGTTGATCTTGCTCTTCGCTCCATGTTTCCAAGCATTCTATGCAAGGAAGTGTCGAGCCATGAAGAGCTGGACGAGGGTTAGGGTTTGAATTGGGAGTTACCGGGGGTAGATTCTCATTCTTGAGTTCAGAGTTATCATCATCCGAAAGGTATTCAGTATGGTGATCATTCAAAAGGGATTAGATGATCATTCTCTGGTTCTTCTCTAAATCATTCAGCATTGCCTTTGTTTGGGAAGTACGGGTTGTCGTGGGGATGGGGTCCAGCTATGTAATCTATGCGGTAATTGGGGTATAAGAATCTAACACATAAGTAGTTTATAGTAATACACGAAATACTCCTATAGTATTTTAGGTTTATGTTCTATTGTTCTCATTGTGGTATTGTGGGTAAGTTTTTAGACTTGTTGCAACTCACAACCACACTTAGGCACACGCTAGTCAACCCTCAAATAATATAGTTGATCAGGCTATATCATCCCAGTTTTGACTATAGGTCTCTAAGTCTACTTGTGCTGCCCAACAATCGTGATACTTTTGTTCTGTCCTAGTGATACTGATTTTAGTATGGATGCAGGCACGTATACTTACTTAAATATTTTATTATTTAAAAGTATAGACTCTTTATCAGAGTATTTTTATCCCTATTGTATTTATAGTTTGTATATCTTTTATGGGTTGATATACTAAATTCACTATAAACAATGCTCTGATACCAATCTGTCACACCCCAAAACCAAGAATGGCGGAAACGTTCTGGGGCGGAGGACGTCATGTAATGTATCACAACAGTGCAAAGTAGTAAACAAGAAACAACATCATCCATTGCATTAATAGTATAATTTTAATTACATTTGAGTTCTTTCATAGTATAATTCTACAAAAATGAATATTCAAGAATAAAAGACGAGTCTTGATCGCTCCGTCTTCACAGAACTTGGTATTCGTACCTGTCTATCCGTATCCTGGGAATACAAGTCATTTTGAAAGAGAGTATCAGCAATAATGCTGGTGAATTCATAAGTATTTATGTGACTTTGATTTGTTAAGCTGTAAAGAAAGAACTGTAAATGTTTTTGAAGGAAAGTTTGTACCAACAAACATGTTTCTAAGTAATTGTAAACGTTTGAAAACCCTAGAAAATCCCATATTTTCTACTAGTATAAAATGTAGCCTTCTACCAAGACTCGACTGTTTTGAATGTTTGCTTCAGAAATTCAATATGTGTTTATAAGTAGGTGGTAGTTTAAAAGTCCCAAAAATGTACTACCATGATGTTTTTCATGTCTAAAATAGTAGATTTGTGTACATATATAATTGCTAAGCTATTTGATAATCCTGTAAATCAATGTGTTTTTAATACTCCATGTGAGTTTTATAACCATGCTAATGACCCAGACTGCCTGTAACAACGTTTTTCAGGCATTGGAATGTTATGACATTTGTCACCCCAGACCTGTCGGTCTAACTGTAGCTAACATTTTAGGTGCGGGATTGTCAATCCCGTATAGATCTATACACAAGTATCATGCTCCCCCTACAAGGGATTATAGTATATAATACAAGACTTAATAATGCATACTCGAAAGTACGTGAAATGTCTCACAAACCTAGTATAAAACAGATTTACGTGTGAAAATGTCCATTTGTTCTTGTATATGAAAATATCTCTTTGATATGGTACTTGTAGTATGTAAAATTTCATGAATATCTATTACACTATCTTGTGTAATCGTATCTCTTGTAATTGTATGTCTTGAAATTTGTATGCCTTGAATCGTATCTCTTGAAATTGTATGTCTTGAAATTTGCATGCCTTGTAATTGTATGTAATTGTATCTCTTCATATAGTATGTAATGTATTAGTATAAACTCATTAATAAATTGACTCTTGTGTAATTCCTTGTACTTGGAATGGTAAGTAGTATATCCTAACTATACCTATTATAGTTACTAGTATTGTGCATGTATAACCGAAGTATGCCTTTGCTACCCAAAGGTACTGAACCAACTGATGGAAACTTTTATGTATATATATGTATACATGATATATATATATATATATATATATATATATATATATATATATATATATATATATATATACGCGTGCATTTGATAATAGAAATATAAAAGAAGTTTTGTAAAACCTTTGAAAAGTTTAATAAATAAGAGATGATGACTTGATGTCAGTTTATAAAGCGATCTGAAAGTAGTTTGTTTGATAAGAACAATTTTAAGTATAAGAAGACTTTTGTTTGAAACACGATTCTAACAGCGTTTGAAAGGAAACATAAAGTATGTAAGACAATTTGATAACGAGTTTTTAACATGTAAAAATGTTTGTCGTAAACTATTATAGTTTTTCCAAAAGTTTGTTTCGTTATATAATAAACCCTAGTGAATTGCTCACTTGTTATGTAAAGTGTAACTTTTGTAGTGACATAAATGAACACACATACTCAAAGTATAAATAAAGTGTTTGGTTCGTATATGTAAAACTACATATTAAATTTCAAGAGACAAGATGATATCGTGATATCTTTTGTGTACGAAAGGTTCCATGTAGTGTTTATGAATCACATATGATTTACTTGATAAAAATGAGTATTTAGTGAAACTTTGGGTTACACACGATAATAATCGTGTGTTTACTTGTATTCCCCCCCTTAAAAGTGTATATAAAAAGTATTGACAACACATTTAAAAATGTAGTTTATAGGGGTATGAACTCACCGAAGAAAGCGCGTGATTTGAAAAAAACGAGATTTTCCCGGGCAGAACCTCGACCGGAAAGTGACGAGATTCTCGGGAATCTCGGGGCTTCGGACCTTCGTCGGGGCTTAGATTTGAAACCGGGAAGTCGGGATGTTGTCGGCATGAAAAAAGAGGTGAAAATGTGAGAGAAATGAAGGATTTTAGTAAAAACAGTCGGCACCCTCGCAATCTATTTATAGGAGCTGGAGGTCCTCGGTACGCTGGGCGTACTTCGGACTTACGTGGGGCGTTCCTCGTATGCGGGGCGTACTCCGAAGGTACACGGGGCGTTCGCTTGCATCACTGCTTACCGCATCCTCGGAAGATGTGAGTGGCCAACGTGGATGATCCGGAGCCTAGTATCCGAGTACGCCGGCGTACGAGGGTACGCAGGGCGTACTCTTTCGGATAAGACTTTAAAGTGCGTGCCAAGAACTTCTAAAACGCGTAACTTTCGCATACGAGCTCCGTTTTTGACGTTCTTTATATCCACGCGAAGGTGAGAAAATACCCTACAACTTTCATTTAGACTCTGTCAGCTAATTTTGACTTTGTTTTTAATTATATTTTAATTAATAAGTCGGGACACGATATCCTCGTTAAAAATCCATAACTTCTTCATTCGACGTCCGTTTTCGTCAGAATTTTTATTGTTATACTCCTATTGTCGGGCTCTCCAACTTTTGTTTAGGTTGTGTCGGCTAAAGACCGCTCGATCTCTATTTCGAGTTTTTAGCTGTCTACTGCTAGGTTAGAAACTTCGAAAAATCATAACTTCCTCATACGAAGTCAGATTTTGGTGTTATTTTTATGTATGTTCATGGTTTAATGATATCTATGACTTTCGTTTAGATACAAAGACTAAAAATTTTTGTATTGAAACTTTGCGTTTTACGTCTATCGGCTGTGCCGGCTTTCGCCGTGAATCTTAGATTGGTCATAACTTCTTCGTTATAACTCGGATTTTAGTGTTCTTTATATGTACGAAAACTTTGATACGATTCCTACCACTTTATTTAACCCAAATACGATTTTAGGAAAGTTAAATTTTGGCTTAAATTTGACTGGTGTTTCGTTATATTGACTCAAAATGTCGGGTTGTCACAACTTAAGTTGTAATAGCTTTGAGCATCATTTAGTGACCCAATTGAGAGTTTACGGCCAGGAGTTTACTCCCCTGGGCTGTAAACTCCATCACACATGGTCTTTGGACCATAAACTCTCGTATGAGGCTTTGCACTCCTTGGTTGCAACCCGATAGCCTCCTAGCACTTGACCAAAGTGTTTTCCTCGCAATAGGATGTTTATACATGTTTAATTAGTGGTAAAATCACTAATTGGTTATATACATATGTCTTCATATGTATTTAGGATTATTGTGTGTGTCTAAGTCTTCACTTGACACCAAGCACTGGTCCGACACTTCCTTCCAATCCGGTAACTACAGGTGAGTTCATACCCCTTGAATTAACCTTTTAAATGTTTTCAAATGTTTATAAATGTTTTATGGGGGGATACAAGTTGAATCATGTTTATTTATTATACATGTGATTAATAATTAAAGATGCAAATGACTTTACTTTACATTAACTGTTTTGCCAATCTGTTTTCATCAAATGTTTATCTTGAACGTTTTTAAGTGTTTAAAACACTTTATTAACCACAATATGTTTGACTTCAAATCCTGTTACATTTGTGGGTCAAACAAAGATTCCTTTATACTTAAACTGTTGTCATCAATCAAATACTTTCAAACCATTTTATAAATTGACACCAAGTCGATCTTTTCTTACGTATTAATTTTCCTTTAAAGGTTTTACAAAAATCCTTATATACTTTTATATTGTCAATTGCATGCCGATATATGTATAGTTATATAATTAATGTTTAAAGGACTTAGGAAGGCTGACTCGCTTTATTTCCTTTTTCCCGTTGGGATGGGGTCTGGTAGGGTATTGGGTATCCGTCAGAAGGTCGTTTAACTAGCAATTATATATCATGTATACATATAGAGACATAAGAGTTGTCCTCAGTCAGTTCAG
Organism: Lactuca serriola; assembly: GCF_051521515.1. Lineage (NCBI taxonomy): Eukaryota > Viridiplantae > Streptophyta > Magnoliopsida > Asterales > Asteraceae > Lactuca > Lactuca serriola. Next base: position 249,895,288 of record NC_136411.1, on the reverse strand, counting down.
TACCTTTGGGTAGAAAAGGCATCACTTCAGGTTATACACGTACATGGTTAGTAACTATTATAGGTTTAGTTAAGAGATACCACTTACCATTCCAAGTACAAGGAATCACACAAGAGTCAGTTCATTCATGAGTCTATACTAGTACATTACATGATACATGAGTACCTTTACATAGATATGCTTACATGAGTACATTTACATAGGTACGCTTACATGAGTACGTTTACATATGCTTACATGATACATGAGTACGTTTACATAGATACGCTTACATGAGTACATTTACATAAATACGATTACATGAGTACGTTTACATGAATACTGTTACATAGATATTTAATGATGGGTTACTGTTACATATTATATGTGTAGATACTGTCGTATATTTCTCCTTCTTATCTTTATCTTGTGACTCAATCATAGAATCGACGGGATAGATTGGAATTTACATCCTAGTACCAAAGGATAATTTGAGGGACTAACCATTCCTATAGCCACTGTTAGCTACAGAGGATAATGAACATCTACGGATGCCTACGGTTGATACCATTATAGGTATACTTTAAGGGACTAACTATTCCTAAACCCAGCTATTAGCAACAGAGGTAAATGTACATCTACGGATGTCTTAAGTTAGCACTGTTAGTTATCCTAGTACAAAAGGATAGTAGTTAAGTTATTATGTTATTTTCTTCCTTTACTTTGTGACATATTCACACGAACGACGAGGTAGGATATATTTGATATAGATAACTATTTTCCTTATTACCTTTATATTGTGACTCATACATATAAACAATAAGGTATACTTTAGTTTTATACTAATAGTTAAAAAGGGAAAAACCATCACATTTACAGAGATGCATACTTTCAAAAGAGTCGGGTCTTGGTAAAAGACTGCATTCAAAACAGTAGGGTCTTGGTAGAAGACTACTTTTAAAACAGTAGGGTCTTGGTAGAAGACTTCTTTTATAGTGATCATAGGGATTTCTTGGGTTAGTCAAACGCTTTCAATTACTTACAAAAATTTACATACATATATGAGCTTTCTTTCAAAACAATGACAAGACTTTCATTACAAGTTTTACACATCAAAGACACATTAATACATATATGGCTGATACTCGCTTTCAAAATAACTTGTATTCTCAGGTCACACATACACAGGTACGACGACTAGGTTTGTGAAGACGGAGCAATCCAGACTCGTCTTATTCTGATTATTCATTTTATTGTTGTATATTATGAAAGAACACGCTTGTATTAAAATTATATTATTAATGCAATGGATGATGTTGTTGCTTGTTTACTACTTTTCATTGTTGTGATATTGTACATGACGTCCTCCGCCCCAAAACATTTCCGTCGTTCTTGGTTTTGCGGTGTGACAGATTGGTATCACAGCATTGTTTATAGTGAATATAGTATATCAACCCATAAAAGATATACTAACTATAAATACATTAGGATTAAAACACTCTGTCTAAGAGTTTATACTTTCAAATAATAACATATTTAACAAAGTATACGTGCATGCATTCATACTAAAATCCGTGTCACAATGACAAGAACAAAAGTATTACGATTGTTGAATATCACAGGTAAGCTCGGGGATGTATGGTCAGTCTTGGGAGTGGCATAGCCTGATCAACTATGCTGTTCCGAGGAGTGATTAACACATGCCCAAGAATGGTTGTGATGTGTCAACAAGTCTAAAAACTTACCAACACCACTACAATGAGAACATTATAACAGAACCTAAGCCAAAAATACCATAGGGGTGTTTTGTGATACCATAATTACTTACTTGAGAACTAAAAAGGATCTTCATTACTAAGTTGATAGTTTCTAAGTGGCTACACTAAGGCTATATGTAACTAGGATGTTATAGACCTAGAATCGGTGAAATTTTTGCTTTATCCCTATTCCTTGTGAATTTGGAGTTAAGGTCACTTATTCGAAGGCCTATCCTGTGTTGATTACATATAACTAGTATGCACTTTACAGATAGCGATGTAACTAATGAAGATTTTCAAATAATTATCTAGATAGTTCGTCTAATAATTATTTCCTTACCCCAATTCTCTCGTAGATAACATGGTTGGACTCCATCCCCACGCAACCCGTACCTTCCGAATGAAGTCATTGCTGGATGGTTTGGCGAAGAACCAGAGAACGATCATCCGATCCCTTTGAAGGATCACCACGCTGAAGACCTCGTAGATGATGATAACTCTAAACCCGAAGTTGAGAACCTACCACAGGCAGCTCCCTTTCCAAATCCTAACCCTCGTCCAACTTTTCATGGCCCGATGCCTCCTTAGGTAGAATGCTTGGAAACATGGAGCCAAGGCCAAGATCAGCCCATGCCATTTGATGGAGACCGAAGCTTTTATGACCTGAGCAATGGGGGCTCAGCAGACAGAAACTTGCCAATCCTGGTCCGTAGGGTGGCCCGAAATGAGATTCAAGGCAAGACAACCCCACATCAAATCATAGAAGTTGTCGCCAATGCGAGAATGCATATCCTTCACACCATTCTTCTGGAAGATGCTTGTGAGAAATCTGAAAGAGACCATGAAACCCTGCTGCAAGCACTGGCTAATTCACGAGCCGAAGCCATAGAACTTCAAGTACGCCAGAGGGTGTACAAAGGACACCTACTTGATGTGGAACGTCAACTGGCTGAGCTGAGAGTTCACCAGAGGGATGATCGTCACTAGTAGGAGATACGTTAATTTCCTTCTTGTTTTAGAAGAACTGTGTTCCTGTCTATCTCCTATGTGGCATTTTCTATGGAACTACCATGTACTGTAGGTACTTTTAGTTAGGCCTTTATGCGGCCAAAACTTTTGATACTCCGGATATGATGAAAGACCTGCTTCAAGGTCAATTTTCCCTGAACTTATTTCATTTTAAAAATCGTTGATGTTGACAGTCGGCTAAATTCCGTTTCACGTTTTTGTTCAAATACTCTCATCATACTTTCGTTGTAGTCTATCTGAATCATGCTTTAGTCAAGCCATTGGACTATAGTAATTTAAAATCCGGAGACATTTCCGAGTCTCTTTCAGTGGTTGGATCATATTATCCACCAACCCGTAGTACCTCGGCGCAAACGACAAACGTCTTGAGACCACTGTATGAGCTTACTTCCAGTTTTTCTAGGACTGCATCATAGGGATGTAGGTCAAACCTTCGTGAACATGCTTCCATTCCGTACTAGGACTGCATCATAGGGATGTAGGTCAAACCTTAGGGAACATACTTCTATTCTTTACATGAGCGGTCTAACTACGTCTAGGTTCAACCATTCTCGCTCACAAATTCATTTTCTTTCCGTGTAACAGAGTCATGTCGCCAAGGAAAAACGATCAGCCCATCAACCAACCACCAACTCTTCAGATTGATGCAACTACCTTTCAAGCTGCAGTCTCGGCTGCCGTGTTAGCTATTCTGACCCACCTTAACGCTAACAACGCGAATGTTAGCGGGATTGTTAACAACAATTCCAATCCAGGTGACAATCAAGTACCTCAACGAGCAACAAACTACCACGATACCCCGAGTTCCAAGGCCAAGAGTAACAAACGGAAGTTTTGGGCTAGAACTAAGGACAAATCGCTTCAAGGGCCGAACAAGAAACAACCATCGGTAACGACTTTCACAGCCACAACATTTGTACCTCATACTACCCTTCCTTCTGGTATCCCAATTGCCCCTGACCTAGCCAGACAGTATGCTGGGAACTTCCCGAAGTGCGATAAGTGCAACTTCCATCATCTAGGAGGATTTCGTATACCGCACTGCTTTAACTACAACAAAGACGGGCATACTACCCGCTGCTGCAAGATTCGGATCCAACACATTACTTCGACCACCAATGTCGAAAACTCTCAGATATGCCATCTATGTGGCGAGATAGGGCACTTCAAGAGAGACTGCCCATTAGGGCAGATTGACGATGGAAGAAGAGGAGTTTGACCTCAGAATGGAAAGAGGCAGCGAAGGAACCTACTATGGTATAGGTTCACTTCCAATCGTCAGTATTTTGTATGCTATTAAAACATGTTTAAAAACTAGTGCAATTAGAGTCTTATCTTTTGCGAGATCCTGTCATTTAAGGGACTCTCGTGCTGTGTATAATTGTCTTTTGTAGTAGACTTTGTTCGCAGCAGTATTCCTATAGTTACTCTAAAAGTATTGTAACCCAGTTAAAAGTTGCACCGTTGTGTTTTATTTTTAACGCTTTTATGTTCAGATCTAATTTCATTTACTTCTATGTAAGTCTGGCATTATCATACATCTTAATTCAAATCGATCCACATAGTAAGAGTTCGTGCGTACATCGCTTTCTCTGAAAACGCCTTTCTAGTGAAGCCATCATTCCAGAACTCCAAAGTACCCATGTCAGAAGTATCTCACCTTAGAGACCCCAACAGGACTTCCATTAGAAATCATTACTCTCTGCCTCGCATAGATAAATTAGTTGACCAACCGCAAGGAACGATGTACCTTGCATAAATGGACCTAAGATCCAAATATCACCAGTTACGAGTGTTAGAGAAGGATGTCCCAAGGACAATCTTCCAAACTCGACACGAACACTACGAGTCTGTGGTGATACCTCTCGGATAGGACCAATACACCCGTAGTATTCATGAACATAATGAATAGGGTACGCCATTCTTACTTGGATAAGTTCGTCATTGTGTTTTTGGAAATGACTTACTTATCTACCCTCATAGTAAGAAGGAGATCATAAAGAACATCTACAACAAACCCTATGAACATTACGATCAGAGAAGATTTACGCGAAGTTCTCAAAATGTAAGTTTTAGATTTGAAGAGACAAATTCCTAATACACATTACCAGTAATGTGGGAATTCTTGAGGACCCTGTCGGAAATCAAAACCGCTGAGAATTTGTCAACACCAAGGATGCCGAAAGAAATTCGCCAAATTCTAGGTCTCGCTGACCTACTATCGAGAGTTCATTTAGAACTCCTCACAGATTGCGAAACCTCTTATGACTTTGACTCAGAAGGGAGTGGCCCTTGACTGGGAAGAAAAGCAAGAGGAAGAAAACCTTCGAATTTCAGGGGAGAGGCCAAATCCTATTGGAAATCTCACTCTGGGAAAGCTTGATACGCTTTGAAAAGCGTGGTAAGCCAAATCCAAGATAGTTAGGACCTCCGAGACTCTTGACGGAATCGGACCTGCAACTCACAAACCCAACCTACACCACGAAATCAGTAACGTACATTTTAACCTTCATGTCTCGAACTAGTAAACGTAACTTTCCGTTAGGACTCTCGTAAGTCCACTCTATGAGATCGAGATCAACGAGATCATCGCCTTAGTGGAAGAACCGTAGTGACCCTCGACCGAGTGGTTAAGCGGACGAAGCAAAAGTTGTCGCACATTAGTGAAGGTTCGTTGGAATACCAACCGAGGAATCGGTTTCACTTATGAGCACGAGAACCAATCGATTAGGAAGTTTCCCCACCTCCTTGTGCGATTATTCATGCCTACTTCCTTACCTAAATTCTAATTTCGGGACGAAATTCCCTCTAATGGGGGGATGATGTGACAACCCGAAATTTCCATTCTGTACAACATGCCAAGTCAACAGAAAGTCAAACTCATTCCTACTATCATTAAGCACAATTTAGAGTCCATTTGAGAGTTCTGAGCCTTGTACACTTAAGGAAGAATTGTCGGGGTTTATCTGCTAAATTTATAACACAAAGACCGAACCTTAAACACATTAACCATGAGTTCACGGCCACCAGATGGGAGTTTACAGCTGTAAACTCCATGTGGGCCATAAACTCACCCTATATGGTGAAGATAAGGGTCATTTTTTCATTTCTTTCATTTCTTTGGCCCAAATCCTCTCAAGTATCATCCCGAGCTTTGTCCCCGATCTTCAAAACTCGTAAGTTGCTTGCCCTAAAGAGTTGATATCTTAGATGATCTAGTAATCTTACATTATTTCATCTGTGAAATCATTCCATTCTGTAGATTTTCAAGATCCACCAAGAACACACACTCGTGTTCTTGGCCAATATCGACCATTTGAGCTTGTAGATTGTAAGTACACTTGATCCAACTCATAGTACTCCATGTTTACCATTTTTAGAGCTTACAATACATAAGAAATCAAGAGATTCATGGAGTTTACGGCCAAGACATGTTCTTGGGCCGTAAACCCCTTTTAAGGGTGCAAATAACACCCTAACACTCTACTAAGACTTGATTGTTAGCATAGAACATTACACCTTGGACCTAAGGACCAAGATTCATGAAATGGTACTCCTTACCATGAGTTTACAGCCTTAAACTAATGGGGAAGTGGTCCCAGGGCCGTGAACATGAATCAAGGCCATTTTAGGGCCTTAAACCCACTCAAACACCTGTTTAAGTTTTGAAGCACTTAACCACTTAAGTTGTAATAGATTTGAGCATCTTTTAGTGACCCAATGTAGAGTTTATGGCTAGGAGTTTACTCCCTTGGGCCGTAAACTCCAACACACATGATCTTTGGACCATAAACTCCCGTATGAGGCTTTGCACTCCTTGGTTGCAACCCGATAGCCACCTAGCACTTGACCAAAGTGTTTTCCTCACAATAGGATGTTTACACATGTTTAATTAGTGGTAAAATCACTAATTGGTTATATACATATGTCTTCATATGTATTTAGGATTATTGTGTGTTTCTAAGTCTTCACTTGACACCAAGCACTGGTCCGACACTTCCTTCCGATCCGCTAACTGCAGGTGAGTTCATACCCCTTGAATTAACCTTTTAAATCTTTTCAAATGTTTATAAATGTTTTATGGGGGGGGGGGGGGATACAAGTTGAATCATGTTTATTTATTATATCAATCACATGTGATTAATAATTAAACATGCAAATGACTTTACTTTACGTTAACTGTTTTGCCAATCAGGTTTCATCAAATGTTTATCTTGAATGTTTTTAAGTGTTTAAAACACTTTATTAAACTGTTTATTAAACACAATATGTTTCATTTCAAACCCCGTTACATTTGTGGGTCAAACAAAGGTTCCTTTATACTTAAACTGTTGTTATCAATCAAATACATTCAAACCATTTTATAAATTGACACCAAGTCGATCTCTTCTTACGTATTAATTTTCCTTTAAAGGTTTTACAAAACTCCTTATATACTTTTATATTGTCAATTGCATGCCGGTATATGTATGGTTATATAATTAATGTTTAAAGGACTTAGGAAGGCTAACCCGCTTGATTTCCTTTTTTGTCGTTGGGATGGGGTCTGGTAGGGTATCGGGTATCCGTCAGAAGGTCGTTTAACTAGCAATTATATATCATGTATACATATAGAGACATAAGAGTTGTCCTCAGTCAGTTCAGTACCTTTGGGTAGAAAAGGCATTACTTCAGGTTATACACGTACATGGTTAGTAACTATTATAGGTTTAGTTAAGAGATACCACTTACCATTCCAAGTACAAGGAATCACACAAGAGTCAGTTCATTCATGAGTCTATACTAGTACATTACATGATACATGAGTAGCTTTACATAGATATGCTTACATGATTACATTTACATAGGTACGCTTACATGAGTACGTTTAAATATGCTTACATGATACATGAGTACGTTTACATTGATACGCTTACAAGAGTACATTTACATAGATACGCTTACATGAGTGCGTTTACAAGAATACTGTTACATAGATATTTTATGATGGGTTACTGTTACATATTATATGTGTAGATACTGTCATATATTTCTCCTTCTTATCTTTATCTTGTGACTCAATCACAGAATCGACGAGATAGATTGGAATTTACATCCTAGTACCAAAGGATACTTTAAGGGACTAACCATTCCTATAGCCACTGTTAGCTACAGAGGATAATGAACATCTACGGATGCCTACGGTTGATACCATTATAGGTATACTTTAAGGAACTAACTATTCCTAAACCCGGTTGTTAGCAACAGAGGTAAATGTACATCTACGGATGTCTTAAGTTAGCACTGTTAGTTATCCTAGTGCAAAAGGATAGTAGTTAAGTTATTATGTTATTTTCTTCCTTTACTTTGTGACATATTCACATGAACGACGAGGTAGAATATATTTGATATAAATAACTATTTTCCTTATTAACTTTATATTATGACTGATACATATAAACGATGAGGTATACTATAGTTTTCTACTAATAGTTAAACAGGGAAAAACCATCACATTTACAGCAATGCGTACTTTCAAAACAGTCAGGTCTTGGTAGAAGACTACTTTCAAAACAGTCGGGTCTTGGTAGAAGACTACTTTCAAAATAGTAGGGTCTTGGTAGAAGACTGCTTTTATAGGGATCATAGGGATTTCTAGGGTTAGTTAAACACTTTCCATTACTTACAAACATTTACATACGTATATGATCTTTCTTTCAAAACAATGTCAAGACCTTCATTACAAGTTTTACACATCAAAGACACATTAATACTTACGAATTCACCAGTTTTTTGGCTGATACTCGCTTTCAAAATAACTTGTATTCTCAGGTCACACATAGACAAGTACGACGACCAGGTTTGTGAAGACGGAGCAGTCCAGACTCGTCTTATTCTGATTATTCATTTTATTGTTGTATATTATGAAAGAACACACTTGTATTAAAATTATATTATTAGTGCAATGGATGATGTTGTTACTTGTTTACTACTTTGCATTGTTGTAATACTGTACATGACGTCCTCCGCCCCAGAATGTTTCCGCCGTTCTCGGTTTTGGGGTGTGACATCGTATAAGTATGTGATCAATGTATTATTTATACTTTTCCAATGAATAAGATTCTCATATACCGTACAATGAGTTTGTTATGAGCATGTATTAGATCCGTTAATCTTTTAGCTACTTTGGGTTGCTTCGCAACCAATGTCCTCTCAATTAGTAGTAAAAGAAAATGGAGTCATTGAGCTTAACACATGGCATGATCTTAGAATGATCGTTTCTCTTTACCATACAATCAATCTGGTTGACCTTGTTTGATCCCTTTCCATTGGGAAGAGAAATCTTTTCTAAACCACCAATGTCACCATCATCAATATCCATGGAAACCTTGGAATTAGACCCTATAAGCAACTCTGCTTCAGATGTGCTCTTAAGCATTTATGCTTCAACAATTATCAACATTTGGGTTAGATCAATTAGGGTCACATCAAGATCCTCATATGGAAGTTTTCAACAAACTGACCATATGACCTAGGCAGTGATAGTAGAACCAAATCAATGGCTTGCTACCTTGGGAAAATGACAACCATTGTATCCAACTTGTTAATGGAAGATTTCATTTGTAGAACGTGAAAACATACAAAATTTTCATCTTGATGTCTACATGCTAATAGGACTTGAGTTGTTTCATATATTTCAACTTGATTAAAACATGGTGTTGGGAGAGTCACAGGAGGAGGAGTTGAAGAAGCATGATGTCCAGTTCCACCAATTCCCTAAGAAAGGCAAAACTATAACACACTATTTTGAATTGTTTCCTAATTCGGGTCCATGGCCTGAAGATCAGTTATCATAAGAATTAGGGCCTTTGGGAATGAGAGATTTGGACCCTCCCCCCCCCCCCCCCCCTTTTGCTTGTGTAAAATATAGATTGGGTGATCTGGGAGTTTGTTTTGTGCTTTAGAGCCCAAGGATATAACCATAAAATGTGAGTCTGGCCCTTTTTGAATTTTGGATTTAAGTTCTAAAAGATTTAAAGCAAACGAGAGTTGATAAAAGTGTAGAGATTCTCGTCACCTTTGCGGGGATATAAAGAACGTCGAAATCGGACTTAGATAAAAGAAGTTATGGCCTTTGGAAGTTTGTAGGTATTAGGACTAAGCCTAGTACACTAGGCATACATAGGAGTACGCTGGGCGTACTAAGCAGATTGATCACGGATGCCCTCTTGAGTACGCAGGGCATACTCTAGTCAGGTGCAAACCCTAATTTAGAGTCTTGGAACCTATTTAATGGCCTTAAATCAACTCCAAACCCTTCTACCTTCAATCTCCATCCCATTAAACCATATATATGAAACCCTAGCATCTATTGGTGTTATTTTGAGTTCCTAGGGTGATTTCATGTGTTTTGGTGCTCATTTAAGAAGAAGGAGCTTCTTCAAGGAGTGATGGATTTCTTGAGGCTCGTGGATCCAGACTTTGTGCATCTTGATCTATCTTCTGGAGGTATAAAGCTTCAAAATTTATGGCTCTTTAGTGTAGATCTAGTTATGGGAGTTATTATAAGCAAGTTTGGTCCTAAGATTGTGGTTCTTGTGAGTAGAAGCTACTCTAGGACCTTTGAGCCTTATATTTGGTCCTTATTGAGGTTATTAAGTCATAAAAGTGTCATCTTGTGGGGTTTTACTCCTTCGAGCAAGTATTAGTGACCTCTTATTGAAGATTAGGAAGTTTAGATTATGGTTTGAACCCCATTAAGCCATGTAAAGTCATAAAATCAGGAACTTTATGACTTATGTCACCCCTTAAGGGTCATATTGATGTTTTGACATTCTTGACTTAACCGTTAAGAGCTTATTATGGGTTTTTCGCCCTCTGTTGAGTATGTTTGGCGTACATAGGAGTACACTCAACGAAATGCGTAGTTTGTGCATCAGCTTCTTGTACTTTATGCTTCGGTGGTGGGTACACAGTGTGTACTCTTCTGCTACGTAGGGCGTAATCTCGAGGAGTCCCTATTTCTTTTGTTTTGATGAGTTGTACCATGAGCATAGATGACTTGTACGCAGGACATACAAGTGGGTACGCATGTCGTACGCTTCTTGGGTCCTTCTGATTTTGGGCTACCTTTTTGGAATCTAGGGTTGTGGACCTTTTGAACTTGTGCTTGTATAAATCATTCCATTAATGGAGTGGGCCATTATTGGGCCTCATGATTTATATATTTGACCCTAAGAATGGAACTAGGGTTGGTATTGGTTGTGCTTAATGTGATGAGCCATTGTGCAGTAGGTTTGGGCACCAGATTTTCTATCTTCTGATTGAGGAGAGTTTGCTCACTATATTTTATGACACTAGCATATGTTATGTGCTTGTAGTCTCTGTGACTCCTATTCCATGTGTTATATTCCTTTATACCTTTTTGCTATATGTATTTTTTGGATTAAGTGTCTAAGCCCATAACTATAATTGGTATGTACTTGACCCGGGAGTAGCATGGTCCATTTGGGTTGCATATCACCAGGACAATTTGATAGGATGGACTTTTGAGAAGAGGTTATTTATGATTTGTTAATATATTGTAAGTTCTAATATATTAATATGAAATAATATTATATAATTATTATTGATCAAGAATTAATTTGGAATTAATTTTGTGATCAAAAGAGACTAATTAAATATAAGGGGTTGATTTGGTAAATCATTCATTCTTATGGTGTGGGCCAATGATCCATGATTCCTTTGGTTGGGCTAAACCCATTTGACAACCCACGGATGATCCATGGAGGTTTAAACCCATGGATCCTAAGGAATATGGAAGGTCATACAGATTAGGGTTTACATGGTGTAACCCTAATCTTGCCACACTATATAAGAAGCCCCTTAGCATCCAAAATGACACACTAGTATTCTTGGAGATCATTGAGCCGGTTTTGGTGTTAGGATATTCTCTCAAAAGTCATCCTTTGTCCTAGGTGTGTTGTGATTCCATTTGAGGTGCAACACTTGGGGCATTAAGTTCTTAAAGGCCAAACTTAAGAAGTTCTACAAGCTACAACAAAGAGGTAACTCCATCACTCAACTTTATGTTGTTTATATCGTTTATATAATAGTTGTAGGCTTAATGATTTGGAGACAATATTGCATGTATAATTAGTGAAAACATAGATCCAAAGCATTTAGGGTTGTTTGTACACCGTAGGATGTTGTAGTATACTAAAACCCTTTAGTGGTATGAGAGCGATGAGTTGTTTTCTTTTATATTTGATGCAATGTGTTAATTTTCAAAGCTGAAAATTGATGTCTAACAGCCCTACTCGGCAAGTCCATTCTTGTACTCAACGAGTAGGTTGAAGTTTTCCTTGGACTCGTTGAGTCTAGTATGGGGCTCGACGAGTTTCCTGTCCAGACAACAGTTTTTCGAGTTTTTTGGCATGTTTTGGATTAGAATCATTACCACAAAATGTTTTAGTTCATAAAATATGATTTTGTTAATATGGTAATGATGATTCTCACCCAAATAAAATATAATTTTCAAAGTTTCATGACTTGTATTAGTTTATATGATTAGGCTAATTTCTTGAAACTTGTTTGATATAAATTACCTTAACTTATGAATCTAATTAGATCATAGGAAAATTGTTTGATTTTGCTAGTTGGAAATTTTGATCTAATTGATTTTGGTGAAATCCATAACTTGTCCTCAAGTTATGGAAAATGAAAGGCCTCATTTTTAAATGTCATCTTAAACGGTTTTAAGTCTTCCATAACTTGTCCTCATGTTTTGGAACTTCAAGAGTCTTTTACATAAATGTTTTTATGAACTCCATAAGTTGTCCTCAGGTTATGGAATGTTAAGAGTCTTTTCATAAAACATATTTTCAACTCATAAGTTATGGAAACCAAAAGTTTTTGAATAGTTCAAAACTTTCCCTCAAATTTTGGAATATGTAAATGCAAAGTCTCACTTTGAAATATTTAGTTTCAAAGCCTAGAATTTTGCAATTTTAAAATTAAACCCTTATACTATTATAATATTATAGGTTTAACATATATATATATATATATATATATATATATATGTGTGTGTGTGTGTATGTGTATGTGTGTGTGTATATATAAGAGTAAAGTCAGTCTTACCGTTAGTAGGCCTCCTTCATGGAGCCGGTCTATAAAGGGGGTATAAGGTTACTGCCTATAAAATGGCAGTTTAGTGGGAGTCCACTCTCACCCACTGCTTCCTTGATTGGTGGAGGGTCGTTAGCCGAACGGGTAGGATAGGAAATTAATTTTCATTAAAAGTATAATGAAATACTAAGTAACTAAACATTTATAAATTCCCAATCTTAGTTACTTAGGAAAACGTGAATTTGGTGCTAACCCATGAAATTTCACTTTGGACATTGTTAAGTCATTAGTGGAGCATTTGTGGTTAACCGACACACTAACCAGGGACTGACAATGCATGGCAAAGGGTAGCTTGATGTTAACCATAGATCACAGGAGCGTGTGTAATTAACTGGCACATTGATTAGGTGGTTGTAACATTGGGTGTACCAAGCTAATTTGCATGGTTATTCACACCTTGTTTGTGGTCATCGACATCTCAGTCACAAACGTGAAGGGCACAATCGAGATTTAAACATGCCATTGAAAAGTTCAATGAACTTAAAGGATCTAGGATTTTCAATCCATTTAAAACTTAATAATCAATTTTGTTTTTCATGGTGGAAATTAGTAAATCGACATTTACCTACCATAAAATATTTTGCAATTGGATTACGGCATCCCTCTTCCGAATTGTAAAATTGTGTGTTGGGTCCTAGCCATAATATTTCATTTGGGTGTTATATTAAGGACTTAAATCAACTAACTTGAATTTCTCCCATTGTAGATGTCTAGATCAGACAACTATGATCTTCCCAAATCTTTTGGAACAAACCTTCCTTTTGAAGATGATATCCCATGTGGCGATCAAAGTAAAAGATTAATCCCTTTATCGTGCATTAGTGAAAATGGAAATCATACTTCACTTCTTCCACCTACTCCAATTATTCTCCATAACCCACAAGTTCAAAGACTTGAAAAGTTCAAGATCACTCAAGCCCTATTGGATAGCAAACACAAGAATGGAAAGTATATGTTTGCACATGTCTTGGATATGAATGAAGCGTTTTGAGAATTCTAACACTCCTATGGTGTGCATGCAACCCTATGTGCCTTGGATCTATGTTTTCACTATTATACATGCAAATATACAAAATTCCAAAGCATCATCCTAACTAGCATATTATGGAGCAACTATACTACAAAAGTCTAGTTAGATGACATACCTTTGAAGGAGCTTGAAGTCTTGAACCTTTAAGAGCTTAGCCCCAATGGTATGGAAGCCTCAAATGGAATCACACAACACCATCAACAAACGGACTAACTGTGACAACCCGAAGTTTGTCCATCGCCGTAACCCATTCCGTCCAGAAAAATTCGTCTCTTTTGAATTGTTTCCGTTTAAGTTTTAAATTAAGTCATTATTGTTGAGATTTATATTATTACTTAATGGATGTCTAAACATGTTTAGAACTCATTTTAACACTCCATATTAGTAATCATAAACATTTTAGTTTCAACCATATAGGGTTACGACATCTTAATCGGGTGTGACCAAAAGCCCCGTTTAACGCCGGTATCGGGTAGAACTTCACCGTGTCCCAAACTTAGAACATATTTAAAGGGGATTAAACTTCCATTTTAAGCTTTTGCTCCTTCTCACTACTCTTTCTCTAACCTCTGTCCTCAAACCAAAGAACTAGGTCCAAAAAACTCCAATTTAAGGCTTCAAATCTTTGAGGTAACTTCCCTAACTCATAGTATAGCACCATTAGCCTTCAATTTCGTGTTTAATCTTTGGAAAAGGACCATTTCCATGTGTTTACGTCCCTGGAGCATGCTTGGGCCGTAAACACAAATATAAGGGGTTTTTGAGCCTTTAAACCCTTCCAAACCAACTTTGGGACATAGATATGACTTAATGGCTTACCAATTCGGACTTAGAACACCTTAAACATGGTTTTTGAGGAGTAAACATGAGTTTACTGCCCAAGAGCATGCTTGGGCAGTAAAATCATCATTCTTGGAGGGTAAACTCATTTCAAGTGTTTAAAATGCCATTTAAACACACCATTAGCCTTGGAATAAATCCTAGAACCAACCAAAATTAGTTTGGGGACCTTAAACATAATAAAAACCCTTCATTTGAGAGTTTACGGCCATAACCCCCCGAGAATTGGTTCTAGGGCCGTAAACTCATTAAGACAAGTCAAATGATGCCCAAACTTCATTCTAAGGCTTGTAAAATTAGTTTGAATCACATGTGATTGATCTAAAGCCACCAAATCATCAATATAAGAGGGGTATAGGAGCTTACGGCCATAAAATCCATGTTTAGGGCCGTAAACTCCCTTTGACGGTGTCATTGGTGATTTAATTCATTCCTAAGCCTTAGATAAATCCATCCCAACATGTCTCAAGTGTTATCTTACCATTTGGCACCATAAAACCTCACATTCATGAGTTCATGGCCGTGAACTCATATGGTTATGGTATTAGGGCCGTAAACTCCCTAAGGAGTTTACTCTTGAAGTCCAAACTCGTTATCCAAGCCATACACGTCTGTAGATGTCACCCGGGTCACTCCAAACACTTGATTCGAAGTGTTTTCGCTCATTGGAGTGTATTATCATATCTAATTAGTGTTTTTAAATCTAATTAGATATATTTGTGTATTATTTAATATTACATAGGAACCTCGCGCGTATTCAAGCCTCTATTTGACGTTTAGCATCCTAGTCGACACATTTCGCGTCCGGTGAGTTCATACCCTACCCTTTTTAATGGTTTTTCAATGTTTTCAGGGGGGGGGGGGGGGGATACAAGCAAAAATAGAAATGTTTTCAAAACCTTAAATTGATGTATTTCAATAAATATCTGGCAAACTTATAAATATCTTTACTCCTTATGTGTGACAACCCGAAATTTCCATTTGTACGAACACCATCTATTCAATAGAAGCTAGTTCATTTTCAGTGATTTTCATACTTTTCCGAACAAGTTTGTGTACTTTAGGGTTTACGTTTAAGGATATATCAGGAGAGTGGATGCTCCTGGGTTTGTGAAATTTGGGCATTTCAAGTTTCATATTGTTGCAGTCCAATATCCAGAATAAAAATATTTTCGGTCAAAATATTCCAGGACTATAAATAGTTTTCTGAACTAAATTAATTCATTATTTACAATTCCAAATAGAGAAAAGCCATATTCTCTCTGACGGATCTTCGGGTTTTTCATCCCATATTGTGAGTCTACTTTTCTATATGTGTTTCAATACTTTTTAGGTGCTTATTAACATCAATAACATGCTTAGATTACAAGATCCGGGAGTTTACCGCCCAAGAGCGTTCTTGGGGAGTAAACTCCAAAATGGAGCCTTAATGCTTCCTAGACCCAATTCCTTGCTAGACAACTTGTAAAGGACTTTGTGTATGATCTTTATAGGCTAGAAATCATCCAAGAAACCCAAGTAATTGGAGTTTACGGCCAAGGAACTTCCTTGGGCCGTAAACCCCTTTTCAAGGGCATTTAGTGCCCTAAAGCTTCCCCAAATGCTTAAAGACTTTAACCCTCAAATGCTTGTGCTTATTTAGGACATCAAAACCCTTCAAAATCATAAGTTTATAGGAGTTTACGGCCAAGGAACATATCTTGGGCCGTAAACTCCAAGTGAAGGCACAAAAGTGTGCCTCTTGTCCCCATTAGCCTTAGATAAAATCATGGAAGCCATCCTTGATGTGTAAGTGCCTCAAAACAATTAAAAGCCATCACCCCATAGGAGTTTACGGCCGTAAACTCTAGGGTAGATGGACTTTAGGCTGTAAACTCCCCTATGGAGCATTCTAGGGCCTTAAACTACTTCATGTGTTATTCCAACAAAGCTAGGAGTGTTCTAGGATCAAGATAGCACTTTAAAACACCCAAAACCACCATGAGAGGAGTTCACGGCCATAAACCCATGAGTTTACGGCCGTAAACTCCAAAGGGTGGGGTTTGTTGGGTGGTTAACTCTTATGCGAGGCCATTTGATGTTTCAAACCCTTTTGCCTTGTCCCGTAGCAACTTAGATGCAACCATTTGGACCTTAAACACTTATAAAAAGTGGTTACATGTTTTCTAAGTGTCTTAACTTATTTATTAAGTTATTATTTGTCTAATTAGTTATATATATTCTTATTATACGATAACTAGGCTCGTGCGTGTAAACAAGTCTCCGTTTGCCACCTAGCACGGTATCCGACACTACAATTCAGACAACTCACCGCAAGTGAGTTCATACCCCTTGAATCAACCTTTGAAATGATTTTAAATGTTTTAAATACTTTATGGGGGGGATACAAGTCAAATACTTATAGTTATTGCTTCAATCACATGTGATTGCATTTAATCACATGTGATTAATAACTAGGAAAACAACGATTTTTACCACTGTTCAAACTGTTTATCAAACTGCTTTGCTTTGAAATGTTTTACAAACTCTTTTACTATCCAAACTTATTTATAGACTGTGATTCAAACAAATGCTTCTTATACTTAAACTGTTTTATCAACTTATGCCTTCAAATTGTTTTAAAGATCGACATCAAGTCGATATTCTCTTGAAATTATATTTATGCTTCAAATGTCTTATGAAAACTTATTTATGCTTTTATATATTCAATTGCATGCCCATATATGTATAGATATATAAATAATGTTCAAAGGGATTAGGAACGCCATCCGCCCTATTTCCTTTTCCTCGATTTGGATGTGGTCTGGTGGGATTTCAGGTGACCATCCGAAGGTCGTTTCCATATTACTTATATATCATATATACATGTATAGACATAAAAGTACTTCCATATTCATACTTATCAGTACATCAATAGTTAGTTACCATCGGGGTAACACAAGTACATATACAGATATACTAGAAACAAGTACATATACAGATATACTAGAAACATGAACATATACAGCTATACTAGAAACAAGTACATATACAGCTATACTAGAAACAAGTACATATACAGCTATACTTGAACGAGAAACATTACATATACATAAATACGTAACAATTGTGATCCACTGTGTCGGAGCATGCCTTAAATGTCATGGCCCGAGTTGTAGCCAGAATTCTCTTGGAGGGAGAGCGTGAGTTTGCGTATAGATCTATGCTGGATTGACTATCCTACACCTTGCTGCTAGCTACAGCCGGACCTGCAGGTCTGCGAGTGCCAAACATCATTTCTTTTATTACGACCATTCATTATGTCGTTGTTACCAGTCGATAGCATGGTGCAATTTATCACATTATACCTTAATATAAATCCGGTTTAAGGTAGTAGTAATTAGTACAGCAGTAGTTCTTATTATACAAAACTACAATACTACAATGATTTACCCATTACATATTTTAGTGATAATCTCACTTAAAGCATTAATGTACAAACTATATTTTATCAAATGCTAGTTATACTTGGGTAAATTACACACTTTTACAACAGACGAGTTTACAAATCAGTTTAGCCTTGGTAGAAGGTTACTTTTATAGAAAATATAGGATTTTCTGAGAGATTCAAACTTTTACAAACACTTTCAAACATTTACTTACATTTTTACAAACTTATACATTGAGACAGGTTCAAACGTTTTTGACAATAAACATTGACACTAAAATATTTATGAACTCACCAGCTTAATGCTGATAAACTCTTTCAAAATAACTTGTATTCTCAGATCATCAGTAGACAGGTACCGAGGCCAGCTTTTGAGAAGATGGAGAGCATTCAAGACTCATCTCATATTATTTTGTGTTACATTATTTTTGGTGTCTATATCTGTACAGAACACACTTGTAATAAAATTATATATTTAATGCAATGGATGATGTTGTTTACTTATTTACATTTACTGTGTTGTGATACTATACATGACGTCCTCCGCCCCAGAACGTTTCCGCCGTTCTTAATTTTGGGGTGTGACAAATTGGTATCAGAGCATTGTTTATAGTGAATCAAGTATATCAACCCATAAAAGATATACTAATCTATAAACCCAAATGGGATTAAAACACTCTGACCAAGAGTCTATACTTTAAATAATAAAATATTTAATTAAGTATACTAGTCTGCATTCATACTAAAATCAGTGTCACAATGACAATAACAAAAGTATTACGATTGTTGAATATCACAATTGAGCTCGGGGATGTATGGTTAGTCCTGGGAATGGCATAGCCTGATCAACTATGCTGGTCCTAGGAGTGATTAGCATATGCCCTAGAATGGTTGTGATATGTTAACAAGTCTAAAAACTTACCAACACTACCACAAGAAAGTCAGTAGAACCTAAACTTAAAATACTATAGGAGTATTTTGTGCTACTAAGTTACACGTATACTATATTCTTATACCTCTCTTCTCGCGTAGATCTACATGGCTGGATTCCATCATGGCGACCCGTACTTTCCCAATGAAGGCAATGCCGGGTGGATCGATGAAGAGCCTGAAGATGAACATCCAATCCCTTTGGATGATCACCTCGCTGAAGGCTTTTCTGATGGATCTGACTCCGAGCCTGAAGTCAACAACCTACCGCTTGTAGGTCAAGCCCCGAACAACAACCCTCGACCAGCGTTCCCAGGTCCTACACCCATGTGGGCAAACAACCTGAACCGCTGGAGTGATGAACAGGGTCAGCCCTTACCATACTTTGGGGACCGAACCTTTTACAACATCAGCGATGGTGGCTCTGCTGACAGAGCTCTGCCGGTAATCATCCGCCGAATAGCTCGTAATGTCGAGCAAGGTCGAGCAGCCATCGACCGGGTCATGGAGATTGATGCCAATTCAGGCGTCAATACGGTCCGCATCCGCTGTCTTGAAGAAGACATGGAACGGACCCGGAGAACCAACGAAACCCTACAACAACAGCTGGCTGCCTCCCGAGCTGAGGTCGAGGAACTTAGAACTCGTCACAGAGCTCAGGATCGACACCTTCAAGCGGTGTTTCGCCAAGTGTCCGACCTCAGGGCTCGCCCGAGGAACTCCCATCGCCATTAGATGATGTCTAGTACATCTCTGTCTTTTGATTTAGGGATAGCCTTGAACTTATGTGCTCTAAGTAGCACTTGTCTGTAAAATATTCCTAACTTTCGATACTCTAATTAGGAATCTAGGACTGTCAGTCTGGTCCTTATGGTATGATGTAAGACCTACTGTTAGGTGGATTTTCCTTGAACTTATTACATCAGTAATACCCGTATTATTGAAATCTATCTAATATGTGGGAAAAATTTGTACACTTGTGTATTCCTACTAATATTTCTTATTGTGATTTCAAACACTCATTCAAACTGTTGGGATATGGTTAGTTAGTCCATGTGTCACTCTCACGCTGCTTGCAAATTGATTCTTACCATCTTTCATGTCTTTATAAACTTATAGCTGAAAGATGCCTCCTCGCAAGACTCCCAGGAATAGGAATAATCCTGCACCTCCACCGCCTCCACCGCCTCCGGTCATCGATACTGCAGCCCTGAATGCTGTCGTAGCTGCAGCAGTGGCAACTGCCATGGCTCAGTATCACTCATCAGATGCTAGCAGAGGTGGAACCCCTGTTGAATCTATTCCAGTCGAAATCCTTGTGCGCTTGAGAGAGTGCTCTTACAAGGATTTCACAAACTGCAAGCCGAAGCCTTTCTATGGCACCGACGGAGTCATTGCTCTCTCGCAATGGTTCGAGAAGACTGAATCAGTCTTCGAAATCTGTTCGTGCCCTGCTGCGTGCAAAGTGAAATATGCCGCATGCATCTTTGAGGATAAAGCCCTAACATGGTGGAACGGCCACGTCGAAGCCCTAACTCTCGTCGTGGCTAACGACATGGGCTGGGAAACAATGAAGGACCTCATGACTGAGGAATACTGCCCGAGGGGCGAAGTCCAGAAGTTAGAACATGAACTCTAGAATCTGATCATGAAGGGCACCAACGTGATCGCGTACACTGCCTGATTTAGCGAACCGGTGGCCCTCTGCCCCAATATGGTTCCCACTGAAGGGAAAAAGATCGAACGGTACATATGGGGGCTAGTGCCTCCGTACCAGGGGAATGTCTTAGCATCCAACCCCGCTACCTTCGACAGTGCCAAGCGATTGGCACAAAGACTCATTGACCATGGACTCAAGACCCCTGCAACCACAACCACCCTAGCCATCCCAGAACCCTCCAAACCCGCTGGCACCAAGCGGAAGTTTTGGGATGAGAAGAAGCAGCGAGCTGCAAAGAAACAACAAATCGTGGCAATGCATGCCGCGGTAACCCCTACTGCTGTTACTGCTCCGGGGAAGCAGTATGCTGGAAGTTTGCCGAAGTGCAACAAATGCAACTTCCACCACAACGGCGCCTGCCGTGAAATGCAGTGTTCTAACTGCAACAGAAAAGGACACACCGTCCGATTCTGTAAGTTCCCGGCACAACCGATCTCCCAAGTTCCTGGCTCTGGCGCGAGCCCAACTTGCTATGGATGTGGCGAAACAGGCCACTTTAAAAGGGACTGCCCCAAGGCGAGGAATACTGGAGGAGCAGGGAGGGTACTAGCTATAGGCCACGGGGAAGCAGTTGTTGACCCGACGGTGGTGACTGGTACGTTCCTCCTTGATAACTCCTATGCATGCATTCTGTTCGATAGTGGAGCGGAGCGAAGCTTCGTAAACCACAAATTTGCTCGCATGCTTAAGCAACAACCACACGCACTTAATGAACAATTCACAGTAGAAATGGCCAATGGGAAAACTGAAAGTACTAATAGCATATATCTAGGTTGTCTTCTAACTTTAGATAACCATTCATTCCCAATCGACCTTATGCCGGTCTCAATAAAAAGTTTCGACGTTATTATCGGCATGGATTGGTTAAGTCTAAATCGCGCCGACATCATGTGCTACGAGAAAGCAGTCCGTCTAAACCTCCCGTCTAACGAAACTCTTATAGTCTATGGCGACAAACCTGGTGCGAGTCTTCGCATAATATCTAGTATTCAAGCACATAAATATCTGCGCAAAGAATACCACGCATTCCTTGCTCACGTCGTTGACACGAACCTAGAAACGAAAGAACTAAAGAACCTCCCAGTAGTGAGCGACTTCCCCGACATTTCTCAGAATAGTTACCCGGATTACCTCCGCAACGACAAGTCGAGTTCAGAATCGACTTAGTCCCAGGAGCTACCCCAGTAGCCAAGTCGCCCTACCGTTTAGCACCAGCCGAGATGCAAGAACTCTCTGGTCAACTTAACGAACTGCTCAGCAAGGGCTTTATAAGACCAAGTTTCTCACCTTGGGGAGCACCGGTCTTGTTCGTTAAGAAGAAAGACGGATCATTCCATATGTGCATTGACTACAGGGAACTCAATATGTAATGTAATGGTTGTTTAGTTTGCTTACTATGTGCATTGGATTTGATACTCAATGTGGAGTCAACTCCGGAAATGTTTCCGCCTTCGGTTTTCGGGGTGTGACACTAACTTTAGAAGAAGGTTACTTTGGTTCTCCCTATAAAATCGGCCGTTGCTCTCACTATGTGTATCCACTAGCGCCATTTCATGAACCATGGGATCCTTTATATAGTGTGGCTCATCAGGGTTACACCATGTAATCCGTAATGTGCATGACTTTCCATTTCCTTCATCATCCATGGGTTTTAAACTCCATGGAGTGTCCATGGGTTACCACATGCGTTAAGCCCAACATGATGGACAATGGATCACAAGCCCACATATATAAGAATGAATGATTTACATAATCAATCCCCGTATATTTAATTAGTCTCTTTTGATCACAAAGTTAATTCCAAATTAGTTTTTGATCAATACTAATCAAATAATATGATTTCATATTAATATATTAGAACTTATAATATATTAATATAAATCACAAATAACCTTTTCTCACTTGCCTATCCAATTATTCTGATGCCAAGCAACCCAAATGGACCATGCCACTCTCGGGTCGAGTACATATCAATAATAGTTATGGGCTTAGACATCTAATCCAATAGTCTCCCACTTGGATAAGCCTAAAACTATTATTCAAGTATGACCCCAAGATCCCGACTAGCAATCGTAGCTCTTAATGCCGTTGTCGAACTCTGACCTAGTCAAATGACTTGTCCTTTAGATAATGGATCATATATCCTTCCATTCTAGATATCATATGGACTGAGACATGGATTATAATCATTCTCTCTCTATCCATTTGTTGTTTCCCGATTTCCGATTTATGACGACTGACTATTTGAACAAATCAAATTAGTCCAGGCTTGGCCAAGCACTTAGGGGTGTCATCACTAAATCATTGAGGGGCCCACATATATCATTTTTATCCCTGCAAGGGTAAAAGGAATGGATAAACTTCGACCCAAATGCTTGCTTGTACTTACTCATCAAATCACACATAACGATATGTTTTATAACAACGAAATTACTGGTTGCGTTTACATATGTCAATGTGCAACCAACTCGCAACTACAACTCACACGTCTCCGTTTAAAGAATATAAGATATTATCGTCTCATGATCACTCGTGATAAAATACATGAAGTGATTCAAATGAGCGTGGGTTGAATCCAATACCAAAATCTTATTCCAGGAGTACTCATGAACACTGTAGCCACTTTGTCCCAGACAAAATACATACTCATTCATGACAGTCTTGCCTCAATACCTACTTCGAAAATATGATCGTTAGTGGATTGTTTTGAGTATCTTAGTTATTCGGGAAGTCAAAACATGCAAAGTGAAAAACAAGAATAATCGAATCCAATATCGTCTCAGAGCTTATGAATATAAATAAAACACCTTTTATTTAATCACCATATTGATTACACATTATTCATTTCATATTGTTTCAAATAATCAAGTAATACTTGAATTAAAATGATAGTTGTCCCATGCTCCAAGCATGCACACTATGTTTTCTAAAAAATAGTTATGCCATACTCCAAGTATGCACACTATGTTTGTCTATGATCCTTACTTTGTGAAATAGATCAATTGAACATGATTCCAATGATGCTCATTTCACAATCCCAAAGCCTTACCGTAAATGTAAGAATATCAAATTCTTGTCATTTACTATAATCTGTTAGATTTTAAACTCATATGCATTGATCCTCTTATAATAACTATGCATAAAAGTCACAAGGACTTGTTAATAGACTTTACAAAGTATTCCAATGGAGATCAATTCCATGGAAATGAAGTCTCACATTCAAAGTACATTCCTTTGAACATCCTTCTTGCATTAATTCTTTTTCTAACACAAATTTGAAGAATAACTTCCTCGTATGGAACCATTTCCATATTCCCATTTTGACTCTTACTTCTGAACAAGAGTTTCCTATTTTCAGAATATGTCAATATGGTCCATCTCCAAAATTTTACACCATACTTCCAACTGTCCATGAGAAACCAATCTTAGGTAAACCTTGGATTGTCCTCGACAATTGCTTAATCATTTCAGTCATATCCAGTTCTCTTCCTTTTTCCCTCTTAATTCCCTAGGCATTTGGAAAATTTAGAAAGGATAAGTATTATAGCACATGTAATCGATCCTATATCCGAAGCATACAAGACACAATTCATGATGTCTCACATAAAGACAACTTTTTCAACCCCTGCAACTTCACGAATGGAAACTTTTGTTTTCTATAATTAACATTGTTAACTTGCAATATTTACCATGATTAGTTATGCTCCCACTAGCATAATAATTATTATCTTACCAGCATATTACACATGCTTCCACTAGCTCTAACACGTACTTTGAATCAACTGGACTTCTAGAAACCGATGCTTCATTGACTTTCATTAACAAATCTTAGATTTCGGATACAAGATGCTTCAATAAAACTTTATCTAGGCTTCTCAATATCATACACCTTTCCTTAGATAGGTCACATGTGTGTCTAAACAATTATGAAGAAGGATGCTGTAATCATAATGTTCAGACCTTTTGCCATTCTCAAAATTCAAACCATGAAGAGGGATGCCGTAATCATGATCGAATTTGAGAATGGAAACATCACAATTGCTATCTCCTTAGAATCTTCTTAGTGAAAGCATTTCCTCACCATCATTTTCATGAATCGAAGGGAAACCTTGTGACACTTAGATTTTATGGTGTATGTGTTCATATCCATGTGAATTTTTTAAAACCATAATCGCAAGACAAGGTTAGTGACAAATTCAAGCTCATATGGACTGAACTTGTTAAAATCTTAATTTCTTGCCACCTGGCAGCACAAAGGGCCTACAATTACTTCCAAGTTGTTATGCACACAATTGAGAACTCATCGAACTTGCATACATAATCAATTTTACTGGAATAGGCACATAAATAGGAATTATGTGAGCACGATAGGTTACAAACGTCAATTCGTGTGTTAGTGATAAACTATAGGTTTTATTCTTGATTCGTTCTTGTATCTCTTTCAGGATCTTTAAGACTCCCACTGACCTCTTGACATATAAGTTTCTCCTTTTCAAATACCCTTACTTGACAAAAAATATTCAAGAGTTAGTTTGGATTCTTATCAAGACAAACACTTCACGCAATTGGCCTTAGTTGGTCTTTGTTTTACCCAAAACATCACAACTTACCAATTTCAAATGTACACTAGTAGAAAACATTTTAATCTTACGCTTGACAAGTGTTATAAACCTTCTTTAAGATGTGTCACTCAAGTTACAATCTTGGAGTATGACTCTAAGAATTGTTTCGGAACAAAGTATAGCTCATCTTCTTGATTTAACCACTTCAACAATTCATGACTCCTCTTCTTAGCCATAAGAATGCACTAAGATGTCCTTCGAGGATCAATTGTGACATGGTTTCATAATCATTAAGATGATTATAAAACATGATACTAAAGTACTCTCCCATCTTTTTAGATTTGGGAAACTTTTATCTTTCTTCCTAATTTGATTCTTCCCATTCATTCTGCCATACATTGCAACTTTTCCACTGTTTCAGAATTATACTTAAACATGTAAGTATAACCATATTTACTAAAATTTATTAAATCATGACAAATAGTCTTATCGATCTTTGTGGTGGACTTGACCAGTGCACAAGAATGTGTACTCAATCCCTTAGTCCTTCACTTGACTCACATATACATGTGAACAAGGAATCAGTCATAATTTTCCAAATATGAAAATTCTCATTCATCATACAATACAACTTGCATGATTCCAAGTTTCTGTCTAATTGAAACTTGGGTGATGAGAGTCTTTGCTTATTTGGTAAATTTATACACTACCACAAATGAAAGAATCAAATTCATATTTCCAATATTCCTAGAAACATACAAACATCAATTTTTCATAATGCCATTACAAGGAGATATAAAACAAAACAAAAGTTTATTTATTTATAAAATGCGGAAAAACTATTCCTTACAATGCAATTACAAGTGAAAAACTATGCTATTACATATTTCCTATCAATCTATCATAACACCCAAGCAGTAGCTCAAAAATCCAATCTTCGAACCATGCGATTGAAATCGATCTTCGCGCTCAGATTCAACATACTCTTCTTTTAAGCTTCCTTCCCTTTGCTTGATCCTGCCAAACATCAAAATGCAACCTAGTCATATCATGTATTAAGAATAAACAATTAGGAACTTAACAGACTTAGATAGTGGACTTACCTGAAGCAGGACCATACATTCTGATTAAAGTTCTCAGGTAGTCAGGGCAACTTCGATTCCAATGCCCCTTTCTTTGGCAATAGAAACACACAGGCTCATTTGGTGCTATCTCAGTACTGGCATTTCTCTTATGATAAACACCTTTGATCATGGACAATTCCCTTCCTTTAGGAGAAGGAATCATTCATGGGGTGTCCATGTTAGCTTAAGAGGCCGACCTTCCAATCAAATTTGCTTGACCATTGCGCCAAATTATTTCTAATTCAGCAATAAATAGCAAATAGGTAAGATGTATTAGGGTCATGTCGTGATCTGTCACATAGTAGTCTTTAACGAACTCATTATATGACTCAGGAAGTGACTGAAGAACCCAGCCAATAGCTAACTTTGTTGGGAAGACGACACCCAACATCCTCAACCTACCAATATGCAACTTCATGTCTAAGACTTGAGTACATACATGCCTTCCATCTTTGTGTTTACTATTCAATAGGGATTGAGTGATCCTGAACTTTTCAACTCTACGAGCTTGTGGGACAGAGAGAATAATTGGACGGGTGGAGGAAGAGAAGTATGATTTCCATGATCCAACCACGAGACATCATCTTCATTAGGAAAGCATGTTCCAAGGGATTTCGGAAGACCATAGTTGTCTGAACCAGACATCAACAGTGAGAGATATTCAAGTTAGTTGATTTAAGTCCTTAATAGAACACCCAATATGAAATATAAAGGCTAGGACCCAACACAATATTTTATAACTTGGAAGACGGACGCCGTAGTCCAAGCTATAAAATATTTGAAGGTAGTTAAATGATGATTTACCAATTTCCACCATGAAAAATGAAATCGTTGATTAAGTTTTAATAGGATTGAAACTCCTAGATCATTTGAGATTCTTGAACTATTCATTGGCATGTTTAAATCTCGATTGTTCTCTCACAAGTTTGTGACCGGGATGCCGAGGATCACTAACAAGGTGTGAATAACCATGCAAATTAACTTGGTACCCTTAACTTTATCACCTAATCGATGTGCCGGTTAACAACACGTTCTTTACCAATCTATGATAAACATTAAGTTACCCTTTTCCATTCTTACTAGTCCATGTTAATGTGTCGGTTAACCACACACACTCCACCAACGACTTGGTAAGGTACAAAGTGTAATTTCATGGGTTAGCAATATATTCACATTTTCCTAAACTAACCAAGATTGGGAATTTATAAGTGTTTAGTTACTTTATATTTGTCATTAAACTTTTAATGAAGGGAGAATTAGAGTCCTATCCTACCAGTTCGATTAACAACCCTCCACCAGTCAAGGAAGCGGTGGGTGAGAGTGGACACCCATTAAACTGTCATTTTGTAGGCAGTAACCTTATACCCCCTTATAGACCGGCTTCTTGAACTAGGCCTATTAATGGTAAGATTGACTTTTACTCTTATACGTGTGTGTGTGTGTATATATATATATATATATGTGTGTGTGTGTGTGTGTGTATATTAAACCTATAACATTATAATAGTATAAGGTTTGAACTTTAAACGATTTAAAATTCTGGTGTTTGGAAATAAAGTATTCAAAAGTGTAACTTTACAAATTCTAAAACTTGAGGGCAAGTTTTGAACACTTAAACAACTTTTGGAATCTATAACATATGAGTTTAATATGGCTTTTAATGGCAAGACTCTTGAAAATCCATAACTTAAGGACAAGTTATGGATGTCATAAAACAATTTATGGGAAAAAAAACCCTTCAAAACCATAACTCATCACTTTTAAAGACTCATTAACAAGAAAGACTTTTGGTTTTCCATAACTCGAGGACAAGTTATGGAATCCACTAAAGGCCATTTAGATAATCTAATAAACAAACAAACATGTCAAGAAAAACTATGATCTAGATTAAACTCATATGAACAAGACAACTCAAATCAAACAATTTTCTTGAAATTAGCCTAACCATTAAACTAATAAGAAACATGAAACCTTTGATAATTATCTTTTGAATTGCATTAGAATGATCATTACCATATCAAAAATAGGTTTATAAGTTCAAAAACAGCTTAGGGTAATGATTCAGGTCGAATTCCACGATTTAAAGTCGATAATCTGCACTCTGGGCCTCCAATTCGTCGAGTGTATGAACAAACTCGGCGAGTTGCTCAGGTTTTTCCCTTGGATTCGGTGAGTCCACTATCCAGAAAGCCAGTTTTTCGATTTTTTCAGCAATTGCATCAAGTATAATTTAAATCCAAGCCTAGTCTCTGATACCATTGAAGGGTTTTGAGCATTCTAACACTCATATGGTGTGCATGTAATCATATGTTCCTTGGATCTATGTTTTCACTGTTATACATGCAAATATATAAAATTCCAAAGTATCATCCTAACTAGCATATTATGGAGCAACTATACTATAAAAGTCTATTTAGATGACATACCTTTGATGGAGCTTGAAGTCTTGAACCATTAAGAGCTTAGCACTAATAGTGTGGAAGCCTCAAATGGAATCACACAACACCACCAACAAATGGAATAACATTAGCAGAAGGTTACTTTGGTTCTCCCAATGCAATCAGCCCTTGCCCTTACTATGTGTATCCACTAGTGCCATTTCAGGAACCATGGGATCCTTTATATAGTGTGACTCATTAGGGTTACACCATGTAAACCCTAATGTGCATGTCTTTCCATTTCTTTCATCATCCATGGGTGTTAACCTCCATTGAGTATCCAGGGTTACGACATGGGTTAATCCCAACATGAAGGACAATGGATCACAAGCGCATATATAATAATGAATGATTTACATAATCAATCCACATATATTTAATTAGTCTCTTTTGATCTCAAAATTAATTCCAAATTAATTATTGATCAATACTAATCAAATAATATGATTTCATATCAATATATTAGAAATTATAATATATTAATATAAATCACAAATAACCATTTCTCACTTGTCTATCCACTTGTCGAGTACATACCAATAGTAGTTATGGGCTTAGACATCTAATCCAACAATGAAGTCGCACATTGATAGACTGAGAATGTTTGGTGTCATGTTCCCAAGGAAGTTGGTTATTGACTGGGTTCTTCATTCACTTCCCGAGTCATATAGTGAGTTTGTTAAAGACTACTATGTGACAGATCACAATATAACCCTTATTAATCTTACTTATTTGCTAATTGCTGCTGAATCAGCAATGAGTTAGCGCAATGGCCAAGAAAATTTGACTAGAAGATCTACATCTTAAGCTGACATAGGCAATGACATGGATATCCTAGAAACGATTCCTTCTCCTAAACGAAAGGAATTGGCCATGATCAATAGCTTTGATCATAATAGAAAGGCCAAATCTAAGATTGTTCCATGTGTCATTCCCGATGAGCATGTTTGTTTCTATTGCTAAGGAATGGGACATTGGAATTGAAGCTACCCTGACTACCTGAAAACTTTAGTCAGATTGTATGGTTCTGCTTCAGGTAAGTCCACTATCTAACTCTATTAAGTTCCTAATTGTTGATTCTTCATACATGATGTGACAAGTTTGCATTTTGATGTTTTGTAGGTTTAAAGAAAGGAAAGGAAGCTTAAAGGAAGAGCAAGCTGAATCTGGTCGCGGATCAGATTTTTGAGCTGGTATTTAGGAGTTATGATAGATTACTTAAGAAATATTTTGGAACATAGTTTTCATATGTAATTGCATTGTAAGGAAAATAAATTTCAGTATTTTATAAATAAATAAATTTTTTGTTGATTTTATCTTATCTTATATATACTTACAATATCATTTATGAAAAATTGATGTTTGTATGTTTCTTGCAGCATTGGAAAAATGGATTTGACTCTATCGTCTGTGGAAGTGTCAAAATTTTCCAAATAAGGAAAGGTTCTCATCACCCAAGTTTCAGTTGGATTGAAACTTGTAATCATGCAACTTGTATTGTATGATGAATGATAATTTTCATCTTTGGTAAATTAAGACTAATTCCTTGTTCACATGTACATGTGAGTCAAGTGAAGGACTAGGAAATCGAGTGCATTGGGTGTGCGCTGGTCAGGTCCACCACGAAGAACGATAAGACTAT
The DNA here is from genome assembly GCF_051521515.1 of Lactuca serriola. NCBI lineage: Eukaryota > Viridiplantae > Streptophyta > Magnoliopsida > Asterales > Asteraceae > Lactuca > Lactuca serriola. The sequence goes on along the minus strand of NC_136411.1, from coordinate 249,864,640 downwards.
TTGTCATGATTTACTAAAGTTTAGTAAATATGATTATTCTTACAAGTTGAAGTATAATTCTGAACATTGTAAAAGTTTGAATGTATGGCCGAACGAATGAGAAGAATCAAATTAGGCAGAAAGATAAAAGTTTCTCCAATATAAAAAGATAGGACAGTACTTCAGTATCGTGTTTTATGATCATCTTAATGATTCTGAAAACCATATCACAATTGATCCTCTTAGGTCATTTTAGTGTATTTCAATGGCTAAGAAGAGGAATCGTGAATTGTTAGAATGATTAAATCAAAAAGGTGAATCATACTTCGTTCCAAATCAAGTTCTAGAGTCATACTCCAAGATTGAGCCATGAGTGAAATAATCTTAAGAAAGGTTTATAACACTTATCAAATGTAGAGTAAAATATTTTCTACTCTTATACATTTGAAATTGGTAAGTTGTGATGTTTTGGATAAAACAAAGACCAACTAAGGCCAATGGTGTGAAGTGTTAGTCTTGATTAGAATCCGCACTAACTCTTGAATATTCGTTTGTCAAGGAATGGTTATTGACAAGATAATCTTATATGTCAAGAGGTCAGTGGGAGTCTTAAAGATCTTGAACAGTTTCAAGAACTAATAAAAAATAAACCTATTGTTAAACACTAGCACCTGACTTGAGTTTTTTAACCTATCGTGTTGACATAATCTTGTTTCTGTGCCATTTTAGTTGGTTGACTATGTATGTGAGTTCTATGAGTTCTCAGTTGTTCGCATAACAACTTGGAAGCGATGGCAGGCCCTTGTGCTGCCAGGTGGCAAGAAATTAAGATTGAACAAATTGAGTCCATATGAGTTTGGAGTTGTCACTAACCTTGTCTTGTGATTATGGTTAAGACAAATCACATGGATAGGAACACATACACCATAAAATCTAAGTGTCATAAGGATTCTCTCCAATTCATGAAAATGATTGTGAGGAAATGCTTTCACTAAGTAGATTTTAAGGAGATAGAATTGTGATATGTGAATTCTCCAATTCAATTATGATTACAGCATCCCTCTTCATAATTTGAATTGTGAGAAATGGCAAAGGGTCTAAACATTTGAGACTTATTGTTGTAAGTTATAAAATTGTTAAGACACACATGTGAGTTATCTAAGGAAAGGTGTATGATTTTGAGAAGCCTAGATAAAGTCGTATCGAAGCATCTTGTATAAAAAATCTAAACTTTCGTAATCAAAGTCAATAAGTATTGATTGCTAGAAGTCCAACTGATTTCTGGGTACATGTCAAAGATAGTGGGAGCATAAGTGTTATGCTGGTAAGTTAATAACTATTATGCTAGTGGGAGCATAATTATTATGGTAAGTTTTTCAAGTTAACAATATTAATTATAGAAAATATAAGTTTCAATTCATAAAGTTGCAGGGTTTGAAAATGTTGGTTTGATATAATTAAGGGAGAGGAATTCATACTTCATTTCAATTCTAAATAGCTTAGATTGAGGTTTTAATATGTGACAACCCAAAATTTCCATTCTGTACAAACCATATCAAGTCAGTAGAAGATTAGAACAGTTACAGAGAATTTCCAGACTTTTAGGTATAAGTTTGAGTATTTCAGGATTTAAACTTAAGGAGATATCAGGAGAGTGGATGCACTAGGGTTTTGTGCAACACTGTTATTTCAAAACCCTATGATATTAGAGTTCATTTCGTGAATAAAATATTTTCTGCCAAAAATTCCAGGAATATATATAGGATTCTGAACCATATTTATTCATTAGTTTCATTTCCAACTAGAGAAAAGTTGAATTCTCTCTCAAGGATCTTCGGAATTTCGTTCCGGAAAGTGAGTACTTCTATCTAGTGTTGTTTTAGAGCTTCTTATATGCTTAATACATTAGAAATCATAGGAAAACACTAAGATCTGAGAGTTTACCGCCCAAGAACACCTTGGGGAGTAAACTCTTTTATAAGGGCCAAAGTGTGCCCAATGTCCCTCCAATCCTTGGAACTCAACCTAGAAACTACCACGACATGTTTAGACCAAAAAATCATTAGGAAACAAAGGCTAGAAGTGAGTTCATGGCCAAGGATGTTCTTGGGCCGTGAACTCCATTTTGGGTGCCAAAACACCCTAAAAGCATTTCTTAAGCAAAGAGACTAGTTTAGACATGTACCCTAATGAGTTTAGGACTAGCAAACACTATTAGAACACGAAGAGTAAGGTGTTCACGGCCCAAGAAGTTCCAGGGCCGTGAACTCCAAACAATAGGGCCAAAAGGTGCTTTAATCACTCCTATAGCCTTGGACAATTGCCTTGATTTAGTCATAGTTATATTAGGGACTTAAAATCACCAAAAACACCCTCCCATGGTAGATTACGGCCGTAATCTCTAAGGGGTTTGGTCCCAAGGCCGTGAACATTAAGCAAGGCCATTTTAGGGCCTTAAACCCACCCAAACACTTGTTTAAGCATTGAATCACTTCACCACTTAATTTTTAATAGCTTTGAGCTTCATTTAGTGTCCCAATAGAGAGTTTACGGCCAGCAGTTTACTCCCCTGGGCCGTAAACTCCAACACACATGGTCTTTAGACCATAAACGCCCTTATGAGGTCTTGCACTCCTTTGTTTCAACCCATTAGCCTCCTATCACTTGACTAAAGTGTTTTCCTCGCATTAGGATGTTTATACATGTTCAATTAGTGTTATAATCACTAATTTTTTATATACATATGTCTTCAAATGTAATTAGGACCATTGTGTGTGTCTAAAGTCTTCACTTGACACCTAGCAGTCCTACCTCTTTAGTTCATTAGTACCACAAACAACAGGTGAGTTCATACCTCTTAATCAATGTTTTAAATGTTTTTAAATGCTTTATTGGTGGGGGGGATACAAGTAGAATCATGCTACTTATCATATCAATCACATGTGGTTAATAAGCAGCATTCAAATGATTGGCTACTCATTAGCCGTTCTACCAAACAGTTTCCTTCAAATGTTTTACATAAACACTTTATGTTAAAACTCCCTATTAAACTGTACATTTTACTCTGTATGTTTCATTTCAAACTCATTTACAATTGTGTTTTAAACAAATGTTTCCTTATACTTAAATTGTTTTATCAAACCCATGCTTTCAAACCGTTTTATAGATTGACATCAAGTCAATCTTTTCTTAGATAATAATTATGTTCAAAGGTTTTACAAAACTTACTTTATGCTTTTAAATTATAAATTGCATGCCTATATATGTATAGTTATATGAGGAATGTTTAAAAGACTTAGGAAGGCTATCCACCCTATTTCCTTTTCGCGCTTGAGATGTGGTCTGGTGGGATATCGGGTACCCGTCCGAAGGTCGTTTAAATATTAGTTATATATCATGTGTACATATATAGTCATAAAGGTTCTTCCAGTTCATTAAATGCCCTTGGGTAGTAAGGGTATACATCCATGTTCATACGTATCAGTTACATTACTAGTAAGCTACCATAGGGGCAGTTCAGGAAAATACTAGAACTATTACTAGAACACGACATCATACAATCAGTCAGTTCATTCATGAGTCTATACATGCTAGATAGAGAGAGAACACACATTATAGCTAGCACACGTAAAACAGTACATTACACTACTATACTATTACATGAGTACATTTACATGATTACTTTTACATGATTACAATTTCATGAGTACGTTTACATGATTACATCTACACGAGTACATTTACATAGATACGTTTACATGTGTACACTTACATATATGATAATAGGACAGACATCACTAGGTGCTATAGCATGGAACGAGTTCAGGATCTAACTATACCAATGAATCGCAACGCAACGTGATAGTTATTTTGGGTATACATGATCATAGTAATGTGGATGTTCACGGCGTGCAAATATGCATGGGCGTGTAAAGGTCTCAAAATCCCCTTGATAGGGGAGTGTCTAGCCTGGGATCTAGCCATCACATTATACCTTATCCCTCAAATAAGGCAATAGGTGTACAAAAGTAGTTATTTATTGCAAATACTACAGTACTTACGCGATTACAATAGACTTAAGGTAGTTAGTACGGTAGTAGTTTTTCGATACTACACCATAGTACTATTTCATTTTCCCATTACATTCACTTCATGAACATTCACATGATGCACGGTAATGTAGAAACAATATTTTTGGTTAATGATAGTCAGATTTGGGGAAATACACACTCTTATAAGAGACACACACACAGACACTAGATGCCTTGGTAGGAGGATATGATTAGTAGGAAACATAGGGTTTCCTAGGATCCTTCAAAACATTTTCATACTTACAATTCATATACATTTTCAATACTTACAGTTCATATACATTTTCAACATTTACAGTTCATATACATTTTCAATACTTACAATTCATATACATTTTCAATACTTATAGTTCATATACATACAAATACTTACATACAAATTAAGACACTAAAATACTTATGATCTCACTAGCTTTAAAGCTGATACTCTCTTTCAAAATAACTTGTATCCTCAGGTCAACCATAGACAGGTACTGATGCAAGGTTTAGAGAAGATGAAGCTCGTTCAAGACTCATGTTTCATCTTTTTTATACTTTAGTGTCTATTATAATTTGACAGAACACTTGTATTAAAATTATATTATTAATGCAATGGATGATGTTGTTGCTTGTTTACTACTTTTCAGTGTTGTGATATTGTACATCACGTCCTCCGCCCCAGAACAATTCCACCGTTCTTGGTGTCGGGGTGTGACAGATTGGTATCAGAGCATTGTTTATAGTGAATTAAGTATATCAACCCATAAAAGATATACAGACTATAAATACTACGGGATTAAAAATACTCGGACCAAGAGTTTATACTTTAAATAATAAAATATTTAATTAGGTATACGTGTTGCATTCATACTAAAATCAGTGTCACTAGGACAATACAAAAGAATTACGATTGTTGGGCAACACAGGTGGACATAGAGACATATGGTCAAAACTGGGAAGATATAGCCTTATCACCTATATTATCCGAGGGTTGACTAGCATGTGCCTAAGTGTAGTTGTGTGGTTGCAATAATTCTAAAATCTTACCAGCAATACCACAATGAGAATAGTAGAACATAACATTAAACTTAAAATGCTATAGGGGTATTTGGTGTTACTATAAGTACTTTATACTTGAGAACTAAAACGTGATCTTCATTACGAAAATGATAATTTCTCAGTGGATACACTAAAGTTATATGTAACTAGGATGTTATAGACTAAGAATTTGTGAAAATTTTACTTTACCCCTATTATGTGTGAATTTGGAGTTAAGGTCACTTATTCGAAGGCCTATCCTGTTTCGATTACATATGACTGGTATGGACTTCACAAATAGTGATGTAACTAATGAAGATTTTCTAAATAATTATCTAGATAATTCGTCTAATAGTTATTTTCTTACCCCAATTCTCGCGTAGATAACATGGCTGAACTCCATCCCCACGGCAACCGGTATCTCCCGAACGAGGTCATTGCTGGTTGGTTTGGAGGAGAACCAGTTAATGATCATCCTATCCCTTTGAATGATCACCATGATGAAGACCTTTTGGACGGTGCTAACTCCAAACCCGAGGTTGAGAACCTACCCCAGGAAGCTCCCGTTCCAATTCCTAACCCTCGTCCGACTTTTCATGGCCCGACGCCTCCATGTGAAGAATGTTTGGAAACATGGAGCCATGGACAAGATCAGCCCATGCCATTTAATGGTGATCGAAGTTTTTATGACCTGAGCTAGGGGGCTCAACATACAGAACCTTGCCAATCTTGGTCCGCAGAGTGGCCCGAAATGAGATTCAAGGCAGGACAGCCCTACATCAGATCACCGAAGTTGTCGCCGATGCAATAATGCATACCCTCTGCACCATTCGTCTAAAAGATGCTTGTGAGAGATCTGAGAGAAACCATGAAACCCTACTGCAAGCACTAGTTGAATCACGAGCCGAAGTTATAGAGCTCCGAGTACGCCAGAGGGTGTACGAAAGACACCTACTTGATGTGGAACGTGAACTGGCTGAACTGAGAGTTCACCAGAGGGATGACCGTCACCAGTAGTAGAGGCTTTACTTTATTTTCCTTGTTAAAAGGAATCGTTTTTTTTTTCTGTCTATGCCCGAAGTGGCATTTTCTATGAAATTATCTTGTACCGTAAGTACTTTTGGTTAGGTCCTTATGCTGTCAAGAACTATCTTCCCTGGATATGATGTAAGACCTTTTGCAAGGTCATTTTCCTAAATTTTACGTCATGAATATCAAAGATATTGACAGTCGGCTAACTTCTGTGTCATTGTTTATTCAAGTACTCTTATCATACTTTCATTGGAGTCTATCTGAAACATCCTTTAGTCAAGTCATTGGACTATAGTAATTTAACTCCGGAAACATTTCCAAGTCTCTTTTAGTGGTTGGATCCTGTTATTCACCAACCATCGATACCTCGGATTGAATGGCAAACGTCTTGAGACCATTCTACGAACTTACTTCTACTCATTACTAGGACTGCATCATAGGGATGTAGGTCAACCCTTCATGAACTCACTTCCACTCAGTACTAGGATTATATCATAGGGATGTAGGTCAAACCTCCGTGAACATACGTCTAATCCGTACTAAGACTGCATCATAGGGATGTAGGTCAAACTGTCGAAAACATACTCTTACTCTTTGGTTGAGCAATCGAAGTACATCTAGGGTCAGCCAGAATCGCTCACAAAATCCTTATCTTTCGTGTTATAGAATCATGTCCTCATCCGGAAGCAATCAGTCGAACAACGAAACCTCCGCTTTTCCTGTGGACGCTGCTACCTTTCAAACCGTAGTTACAACTGCCGTGACAGTTGTCCTTGCACACCGTAGCGCTATCAGCACAATCAATGCTGATGATGGGGTTGAAGTTTCCAATCAGGGTATCCATCCAGGAAGTCATCAAATGGTAACAGCCACAGGCTCGCAAAGCCGAAAAACAGAGAACAAGAAACGAAAGCGCCAAGCCTAGAAAGAACGCAAGAAATCCCAAAAACTTGCCATGCAACAACAACAAGTGGAAACCCATGACATCCCCATACCGAGCAGGCCATACGAGGGAAACTCCCGAAGTGTGATAAGTGTAGTTTCAATCATCATGGGGCTTTCCATGAGACGCAATGTTGCAATTGCCTAAAAATAGGGCACCATGATCGTAGCTGTGAAGCACTGGCATGACCCATCACTCAAGTCCCTATCATCGGGACCAACCCTACACACAAAAGTAGTGATAAATCCGAACGCTTTAGGAAGCAATTTCCAAGGTGGAGTAATGAGGAAGGCACTCATGTCCACATAACACTGGCTAAACACCTCACTTCCACCACCAATGTTGGTGCTGTCCAGATATGTCACCAATGCAGTGAAATTGGACACCTCAAAAAGGATTGCCCGATAGCGAAGAACTCGGGTGCTGATGGGAAGGTTCTCAGGATCACAACTGCAGGAGAAACTACGTCAGACCCTCGTTAATGTAATTTAGGCGTTTCGTTGTAACAGACTTATAAACCATCCAAACCTAGTGCAACCAAGGTCTTATCTTTTGCGGGATCCCGTCAGTATAGGGATGCTCGTGCTGCATATACTTGTCTTTAGTAGTATACCTAATACGCAACAATAGTCTTGTAGTAAGTCTAAAGTATGGTAACTCTGTTGATGGTTGCTCGGGTGTGTTTGTCTGTAACGCCTTATGTTCAAATCTAATGTCTTTAAGTTCCATCCAATTCTGACATTATCATACAACTAGGTTCAATTTGATCCGCGCCATACCAGCTTCATAAGTACATCTCTTTCTCAGTAAACGTCTTTTTAGCGAACCCGTCATCTCAGAACACCGAAGTACTCATGCATGGAGTACCTCATAGTTCTTTTCCTTTCCGAAGAAATCCCCGAAGTACAACTCGTACAATACATCAAGTTCAATCCAAAGATCCATACGGTTGATCTGTCGCTGGAGAATGTATACTTAGGGGTGATATATAATCAAGGTTCTACAGGTTTAGAATTGATGATTCCGCTTTAACTTCTTTTTCCTAGATAGGATGTGAGTTTAAAGAAGAATTAGTTATTTGACTATCTTTTCAATCATAATTAAATACGACTCGTATACACGAGATTGCGCTCGTTGAACCATGTATGGATTCTAAAATGAACTTCAGGACGGAGAAATGCCCAAGACTACGAGTAATCGCATCTTCATGTTGTGACAACCCGAAACTTCTAACCCATGTAATTGATCCAGCACTAAAACTTGACTTCATTGTCTTTTATTAAATCTTGTGGTTTCAATGAGTGCTCTAGACTTAGTATAATCTTAGATATGAGTCTTAGGAAGGGTTGGAGAGTGTTTAGTATCACAATATCGGCCCAAGCTCATGAAATAAGGTGTGTGCGGCCACACACCTGTGTGTACGGCCACACATCTAACCGCAAACACCCTCAACCTCACACCCAATTCAATTTATGGATGAGTACCCCTTCATTCATTCATTTAGATGTTCTCTTCCCTCTCTCTACTTTCTCTCTCTAAATCATCAACCAAGAACACTTGGAAGGCTTCGTAATCGTGATCTACTTCATCTTCAAGCTAAGTATAGTGGTAAAAACTTGGATCCCAAGCTTAAAACTCATTATTTTCATCATATTCATCAACCCATGAAGGTGTACGGCCGCACACCTTCATATGGGGGCAGCACACATTCAAAACTCCCAAGTATGAAGAGCATACACTTCGAAAATCAACATATGGACTCAAATGAGGAGTGTATGGCCGCACACTCCTGTGTACGGCCGCACACACCCTCTGTATGACCACACACTCTTGTCTGCTGCCTAACACACACTCCTAGCCGCACTCCCCAGCCGCACACTCATTTTCAAGACCATACACCCACTCTAGTGTCCATACTTGGCCCTAAACTTGCATAAATCATTAAGTTTGGAGCATAGGACACTTATTCTTAGTAATTCCAAACCATAAGGATTGTTTTCCCATCATCTTTAGTCATGAAACACCTTAGTTCTAACTCATTTATATGTCGTCACATGAAAAATTGGGGCCATAGGAGTTCAGGGCATCCGTTGACACTCGAACTCTACATTAAGCGGTGAGTTCATACGCCTACTGTTTTTCACTGTTTTCACTGTTTTCAGGGGGAATACAAGCAAAGTACAAGGGATTACTTGTACTCAAAACTTGTTTTCATGTGTGTGTTTCACATTTTATATGTTTTTAACACTGATTGTTACAACTGATAACCGTTTGAACATGCAGAACACGTAAACATTGTGAAATGGATTTTAAACTATTATGTTTTATATATTTCACAAATGGTTTTCCACATTTTATCAGTTAAAAACATGACATTAGAACCTTTGAACATAAAACACTATACACTATTTTGTCCTCGGTAACACTCCACAGAGATACGCGAGTGGAAGACTATCGTATTATTACTAGTAAATTTGTTGGTCCTATATGATTGGAGACATGTCCTCGGTGAACACTCCACATAGATACGCGAGTGGAGGACTGCACCTGTAACCAGAATCTCTTGGATAGGGAGCGTGACTTGAGTGTATAGATCTATACGGGGCTGACTACCCCAGACCTGGCTGCTAGCTACAGCCGAACCGAAAAGGTTCAAGGGTGACGAAAGTCATAAGGTGATGTGGACTACTGATTGCCACATTTAGTCTATTGTATGGTTATGGAACTCACAATTAGGATAACAGAGAATTACTTAATATTAATAATGTATAACTTGATACATTTCACAAGATAACCAAGTTTCTGTAAACATCTTTCACATTGGTAACCAACATTCAGGAAAGTATGGGACTTTCCTGGGGAAACATTGTACATAACTAGAAAAGTGTAACAAACCAGATAACTTTACATTTCATAATGGTAAACATGTTTTTCAGTATACATCTTTCACAATTTGGTAATCAACATTCAGGAAAGTATGGGACTTTCCTGGGAATACATTTGTATATTACCAAAACAACATAACAAAACAGATAACCTAACCATACATCTCCACAAAACAAAATCACTTATGAACTCACCAGCGTTATGCTGATTTTCAAACTGCTTGTATTCTCAGGTCCGCTTTAGACAGGTACCCGATGATTCCTTTTTAGCAAAGACAGAATGCGAAGAAGAGTCGTCTCATTTTGTTCATATATTCTATGTATCACAACTGTATAACTTTACTTTTGAAACAAATGTAAACCTTTCTATATGTAATGTAATGGTTGTTTACTTTACTTACTATGTGCATTGGATTTGATACTCAACGTGGAGTCAACCCCGGAAATGTTTCCGCCTTCGGTTTTCGGGATGTGACACATGTGAACAAACTTAGAACCCAGTAAGACTTCTGTAAACAGATTTCCCTACAGTCTAAACACCTACAGAGATACAAGAACAGTCCGGAAAACTTAGAGAACTACATAGAAATAGAATTGTATGACTAGACTTCTCACCCTAGAGAACTCCGGTCTTATTCTTCTAGAGATCGATGGATTGCATCGTATGTGCCTTGGCTATCGAGGACTCCGTCAAGATTTTTCATTTGAAATCGTTATCTCTACCTCGCATAGATGAATCAGTTGAGCAAACGCAAGGAACGAATTACCTTTCAGAAATCGACCGAGATCTGAATATCAGTAGTTTCGAGTGATAGGGAAAGATGTCCGGAAGACTACCTTTCGAACTCGATGCGGACACTTTGAGTCCGTAGTAATACCCTTCGGGTAGGACCAATACACCCATAGTATTCATGAGCTAAATGGGTAAGGAGCATCTTTCTTACTTGGATCAGTTCGTCATTTCTCCATGTAATGACTTACTTATCTACTCTCGTAGTAAGAAGGAACCCATGGAAACATTACCTTCGGAGGAACTTACGCGAAGTTCACAAAGCACGAGTTTTGAAATTGAAGAGTCAAATTTCCTATGACACACTATTAGTGATGTGGGAAATTTTGAGTACTCTTTCAATTTTTCAAAACCGTTGAGAATTTGTCGACACCAGAGACGCCGACAGACATTCGCAAAATTCTACGTCTTACAGACCTACTATCACAGTTCATCCAGAACTCCTCGCAAATCACAGAAACCTTTACGACTTTGACCCAACAAGGGGTGGTCATTGACTGGGAGGTTAAACAAGAAAAAGAAACCTCGAAAATTCCAAGTTAGAGACCAAATTCTTTAGGAAAACTCACTCTGGGAATGCTTAATGCGCTTCACAACGCACAAAAAGCTTAATCCAAGATAGTCAGGACCTTCGAGATTCTTTCAAGAATTGGTCCTGTACCTCGCAAAGTAGACCTACTCCGCGAACTCAGTAAAGTACATTTACTCTTCGCGTCTCGATCTTGAAACCATGCCTTTCCGTTAGGACCCTTGCAAGCCTACTCGACAAGATCAAGATTAATGAGATCCTGGCATTCGTGTTAGAACCGTAGTGACCCTAGGCATAGAGGTCAAGCGGACGAAGCAACACAGTCGCCCGTTAGTGAAGGTTCATTGGGATACCAACCGAGGACCCGATTTCACTTAGGAGCGCGAGAACCAATCGATTAGGAAGTTTCCACCTCATGACTCGATCATTCATACCTACTTCCTTACCTAAATTCTAATTTCGGGACGAAATTCCCTTTAATGGGGGGATGATGTGACAACCCAAAATTTCCATTCTATACAAACCATATCAAGCTAGTAGAAGATTAGAACAGTTACAAAGAATTTCCAGACTTTTGGGTATAAGTTTGTGTATTTCAGGATTTACACTTCAGGAGATATCAGGAGAGTGGATGCACTAGGGTTTTGTGCAACACTATTATTTCAAAACCCTATGATATTAGAGTTCATTTCGTGAATAAAATCTTTTCTGCCAAAAATCCCAGGACTATATATAGGATTCTGAAACATATTTATTCATTAGTTACATTTCCAACTAGAGAAAAGTTTAATTCCCTCTCAAGGATCTTCGGACTTTCATTCCGGAAAGTGAGTACTTCTATCTAGTGTTGTTTTAAAACTTCTTATTTGCTTAATACACTAGAAATCATAGGAAAACACTAAGATCTGAGAGTTTACCGCCTAAGAAGACCTTGGGGAGTAATCTCTTTTATAAGGGCAAAAGTGTGCCCAATGTCCCTCCAAGCCTTGGAACTCAACCTAGAAACTACCATAACATGTTTAGACCACAAAATCATTAAGAAACAAGGGCTAGAAGTGAGTTCATGGCCAAGGATGTTCTTGGGCCCTGAACTCCATTTATAGGTGCCAAAACAACCTAAAAGCCTTTCTTAAGCCAACAGACTAGTTTAGACATGTAACCTAATGAGTTTAGGGCTAGCAAACACTGTTAGAACACCAAGAGTAAGGTGTTCACGGCCCAAGAAGTTCCAGGGCTGTGAACTCCAAACAATAGGGCCAAAAGGTGCTTTAATCACTCCTAAAGCCTTGGAAAATTGCCTTGATTTAGTCTTAGTTATATTAGGGACTTGAAATCACCAAAAATACCCTTCCATGGGAGATTACAGCCATAATCTCCAAGGGTTTTGGTCCCAAGGCCGTGAACATTAAGCAAGGTCATTTTAGGGCCTTAAACCCACCCAAAAACTTGTTTAAGCATTCAAGCACTTCACCACTTAAGTTGTAATAGCTTTGAGCTTCATTTAGAGCCCCAACAGAGAGTTTACGGCCAGGAGTTTACTCCCCTGGGCTGTAAACTCCAACACACATGGTCTTTAGACCATAAACTCCCGTATGAGGTCTTGCACTCCTTTGTTGCAACCCATTAGCCTCCTATCACATGACCAAAGTGTTTTCCTCGCATTAGGATGCTTATACATGTTCAATTAGTGTTATAATCACTAATTGTTTATATACATATGTCTTCATATGTAATTAGGACCATTGTGTGTGTCTAAAGTGTTCACTTGACACCTAACAGTCCTACCTCTTCAGTTCATTAGTACCACTCACAACAGGTGAGTTCATACCCCTTAATCAATGTTTTAAATGCTTTATGGGGGGGGGGGGGGTTGGATACAAGTTTAATCATGCTACTTATAATATCAATCACATGTGATTAATCAGCAGCATTCAAGTGATTGGCTACTCATTAGCCGTTTTACCAAACAGTTTCCTTCAAATGTTTTTCATAAACACTTTATATGTTAAAACTCCTTATTAAACAATACATTTTACTCTGTATGTTTCATTTCAAACTCATTTACAACTGTGTTAAAAAAATGTTTCCTTATACTTAAACTGTTTTATCAAACCCATGCTTTCAAACCGTTTTATAGATTGACATCAAGTCAATCTTTTCTTAGATAATAATTATGTTCAAAGGTTTGACAAAACTTACTTTATGCTTTTATCTTATAAATTGCATTCCTATATATGTATAGTTATATGAGGAATGTTTAAAAGACTTAGGAAGGCTATCCACCCTATTTCCTTTTTGCGCTTGAGATGTGGTCTGGTGGAATATCGGGTACCCATCCGGAGGTCGTTTAAATATTAGTTATATATCATGTGTACATATATAGTCATAGAGGTTCTTCCAGTTCATTCAATACCCTTGGGGTAGTTCAGGAAAATTCTAGAACTATTACTAGAACACGATATCATACAATGAGTCAGTTCATTCATGAGTTTATACAGGCTAGATAGAAAGAGAAAACACATTACAGCTAGCACACGTAGAACAGTACAGTACACTACTATACTATTACATGAGTACATTTACATGATTACTTTTACATGATTACAATTTCATGAGTATGTTTACATGATTACATCTACATAAGTACATTTACATAGATACGTTTACATGAGTATGCTTACATATACGATAATAGGACATACATCACTAGGTGCTATAGCGTGGAACAAGTTCAGGATCTAACTATACCAATGAATCGCAACGCAACGTGATAGTTATTTTGGGTATACATGATCATAGTAATGTGGATGTTCACGGCGTGCAAATATGCATGGGCGTGTAAAGGTCACAAAATCCCTTTGACAGGGGAGCGTCTAGCCTGGGATCTAGCCATCAGGTTATACCTTATCCCTCAAATAAGGCAATAGGAGTACATAAGTAGTTATTTATTGCAAATACTACAGTACTTACGAGATTACAATAGACTTAAGGTAGTTAGTACGGTAGTAGTTATTCGATACTACACCATAGTACTATTTCATTTTCCCATTACATTCACTTCGTGAACATTCACATGATGCACGGTAATGTAGAAACAATATTTTTGGTTAATGATAGTCAGATTTGGGGAAATACACACTCTTACAAGAGACACACACAGACAGTAGATGCCTTGGTAAGAGGATACGATTAGTAGGAAACATAGAGTTTCCTAGGATCATTCAAAACATTTTCATACTTACAGTTCATATACATTTTCAATACTTACAGTTCATATACATTTTCACTATTTACAGTTCATATACATTGTCAATACTTACAATTCATATACATTTTCAATACTTACAGTTCATATACATACAAATACTTACGTACAAACTAAGACACTAAAATACTTATGATCTCACCAGCTTTAAAGCTGATACTCTCTTTCAAAATAACTTTTATCCTCAGGTCAACCGTAGACAGGTACCGATGCAAGGTTTAGAGAAGATGAAGCTCGTTCAAGACTCATCTTTCATTTCGTTTATACTTTAGTGTCTATTATAATTTGATAGAACACTCATATTAAAATTATATTATTAATGCAATGGATGATGTTGTTGCTTGTTTACTACTTTTCATTGTTGTGATACTGTACATGACGTCCTCCGCCCCAGAACGATTCCACCGTTCTTGGGTTTGTGGTGTGACATAATCAAATTTAGTCATGGACATATATGAATGTTGTGTTGAAAAGATTCAACATAAGGAAATTCTATATGTAAATATTAACTGCGTTCTCAAATTCGATTATGCTTACGACATCCCTCTTCATAATTCGAATTGTGAGAACATGGCAAATAGAAATATTATTGCAAAAGACTGATCAATTATCCTGTATTTATGTTAGACGTTATGAATCATGTCCCATATGCTTCGGGTATAGGATCGATTGAATATGCTATAATATTGTCATGTTCTAATTTTCCAAATGCCTAGAGCATTAATATGTAAAAAGGAATAGAACCGGATATGACTAAAGTGGTTAAACAACTGTTATGGATAATCTAAGGTTCACCAAGGATTGGTCTCTGAAGGATAGATGGAAGTATAGTAGTGGATGGACCACATTGAAATTATTATGAATAGATAGGAGTCTATTAATAATGAGTTGTCGTATGGAAAATATGGAATGTTTCCATATTGGGAGTTGAAGAATAGATGAGAAAGTTAGAAACTTTTATGCAAGACGGATGTTCAAAGGAATGTACTTTGAATTTGAGACTTCATTTCCATGGAATTTCCTTGTAACAGTCTCCAAAGGAATATTTTGTAATATCATTGGTCAAGTCTCTATGACTTTTGGTACCTAGACATTACAATAGGAATCATTACATGATAGTTTAGATACTAACACATTCTAATAGCGGCAAGAATTTGGAACGCTTACACTTACAATTCAGATTTGGAATTATGAAATGAGCATCATTGAAATGTTTTCCATTTATCTATTTCATAAAGTAAAGACCATAGAAAACATAGGTTGCATGCTTGGATCATGGGACAACTATGGTTTTAATTCAAGTATTGAGTTGATAAATCGAAACATTATACAATGAATAATGTGTGATCAATATAGTGATTAAATAAAATGTGTTTTACTTATATTCATAAGTTAAGTTCTGTGACCATATTGGATTCTATTATTCTTGTGTTTTCACTTTGCATGTTTTGACTTCTCGGATAACTAGGTTATTCAAACCATCCATAGTCGATCATACTTTGGAAGTAAGTGTTGAGGCAAGACTGTCATGAATGGTCTGTAGATTTGACTAGGTGTTTTAGACACAACACAAGTTTACTGCAGTGTTCATGAGTACTCCTGGAATAAGATTCGAGTATTGGATTCAACCCACGATCAACTGAATCACTTCATAGATTTTATCATGAGTGATTGTGAGACGATAATATCTTATATGAAACCAAGACATGTGAGTTGTAATTTACAAGTTGGTTGCACATTGACATATGTCAATACACTAGTAACTTGGGGTTATAAAACATATTGTTGTGTGTGATTTGATGAGTAAGTACAAGCAAGCATATGAGTCGAAGTTTATCTGTTCCTTTTACCCTTAGAGGGATAAAGGCGATATATGTGGCCGCCTCAATGATTTAGTGATGACACCCCTAAATGATTGGCCAAGCCTGGACTGATTTGATTTCTTCAATCAGTCGGTCATCATAAATCGGAAATCGGGAAACAACAGACGGACATAGAGAATGATTATAATCCATGTCTCAATCCATATGATATCTAGAATGGAGGAATATATGATCCCTTATCTAATGGATGCGTGACTTGGTCAGAGTTCGACAACGGCTTTTAAGAGCTACGATTGCTAGTCGGGTTGTCGAGTCATACTTGCAATAATAGTTATTAGACTTATCCAAGTGGGAGACTGTTCGATTAGGTGTCTAAGCCCATAACTATAATTGGTACGTACTTGACCCGAGAGTAGCATGGTCCATTTGGGTTGCATATCACCACGACAATTTGATAGGATGGACTTTTGAGAAGAGGTTATCCATGAATGGTTAATATTTTATATGTTCTAATATATTAATATGGAATCATGTTATTTAATTAGTATTTATCAAGAATTAATTTGGAATTAATTTTGTGATCAAAAGAGACTAATTGAATATAAGGTGTTGATTTGGTAAATCATTCATTCTTATGGTGTGGGCCAGTGATCCATGATTCCTTAGGTTGGGCTAAACCCATGTGACAACCCATGGATGATCCATGGAGTTTTAAACCAATGGAGCCTAAGGAATATGGAAGGTCATACACATTAGGGTTTACATGGTGTAACCCTAATCTTGCTACACTATATATGAAGACCCTTAGCATCCAAAGTGACACACTAGTATTCTTGGAGATCATTGAGCCGATTTTGGTGTTAGGATATTCTCTCAAAAGTCATCCTTTGTCCTAGGTTTGTTGTGATTCCATTGGAGGTGCAACACTTGGGGTGTTAAGTTCTTAAAGGCCAAAACCAAGAAGGTCTACAAGCTACAACAAAAAGGTAACTCCATAACTCAATTTTATGTTGTTTATATCATTTATATGATATTTGTAGGCTTAATGCTTTAGAAACAATATTGCATGTATAATTAGAGAAAACATAGACCCAAAGCATTTAGGGTTGTATGTACACCATAGGATGTTGTAGTATACTAAAACCCAACAATATGCGGGGTGACAAAGACCCTGTTACAACCTTATGCTGACATATGAGTTGAAATAGACTCATGGGTGAAATAGACTCGGTATTGCTTGGCCCATCGCATGAGTTGGAATAGTCTCGGGGGTGAAATAGACCCGGCGTAGCCTTGAGCTGCCAGGTATTTATGATATGCGGTATTTCAAAGAACTCGCTAAGCTTCATTCTTATGGTTTTTAGTTTATGTTTCAGGCACTTCCAGATCGTAGTGGAAGAGCTTGGCATGATTGCATCACACACACGATATTGTTACGCATTTTGTTGTACTCTGATATATTTGAATGATTTTGACATACTCTGATTTCATTATGGTTTAATGAAAATGTTTTGGATGATGGTTTTATTATTATAAAAATTGAATTTTTAAGTCTTAAATTTTTGGAGGTTACGAAAGCATTTTCACCTTGACCAGAATGTGAAAAATAATTTTCAGAGCGAAGAGAAAACCATTTCCAAAAGAACGAGGAAGATCATTTCTATCTTCATAAGACATCTAAAATTAGGAGAAAAGTGGACTCAAGTTAGATGATTTTAGTCCTTAATTATTAACCTAAAATTTTAATTAAGGCTAGGATCCATATTTTCGATTCTAACTTTGAAGAGGGATGACGTAATACAATTCGTATCTATTTTAGGTAGGTAAGGCTTTTACCAATTCCATTATTATAAACTCCTAGATCTTTTGGGATTCATTGATTCTCATCATTGGGATTTTTAATCTCGGGTTACGCTCTGAATTTTGTTACTGGGATGCCGAGGATCACAAACAAGATGTGAATAACCACGCAAACCCGCTTGATAACCTTGTCATTTATCATCTCACATTGACATGCCGGTTAACCACACACACTCCATCAACAATGATACTTTTTGAGATGCCCATCATTTCTCTTTATAGTCCCTATTAGTGTGTCGGTTAACCATACACGCTCCACTAACGACATATAAAGCAGGATGTGTATTTTCATGGATTAGCATTCTTATCATATTTTTGCTGAAGTAACTTAGAGTGAGATTTTTAAAAATTTTAGTTACTTTATATCATTATACTTATTAATGAGATTATGTCATATCAAATTCGTTCGACTAACAACCCTCCACCATACAAGAGAGTGGTGGGTAAGAGTGGATAAAATGACGGTTATTTTATAGGCTGTTTCCTTAAACTTCTCTTATAACATGACTTCATGAATGAGGTGTACTAGCGATTTGATTTACTTGTCTTGTACATATACTATATTAATCTTTATATATAGTATAAGGTGTACTCGAAAACTTTTCTAAAATACTAGGTTTAAATTTTAAAATTTCGAAATTATTATACAAATTAATTTAACTTATAAATAAATCGATTTTTATTTAACTTTTAACTTTTAATTAAATCGTTAATTAAATCATTATGGATTAAATAAATATTTTTAGTTAAACAATTAATAAAATAATTCAAATTTAATCCTAATCCTAAGCCTTCTAATTTTTGAAAATAGTTTAGGGTTTATTAGTTTTTAATTGTTCAAATTTTAAGGGTTTTAAAATAACAAATAAGGAAAAAAGGTAAACCCTAAAAAGGATACCTTAGTTTTCGAAAAGGGGCAAATGGGGCTAGGGTTTCTATAACCCTTGCAAATTTCAAAACTTTTAGGATGGAAGCTAGGGTTTCACGAGCCCTAGGGATTTTTGAAATTAGCCTCCTTAGGGTTTAGTTTATATAAACCCTAATGTGATCTATTCAAATTTGTGAAAGATCAATAAGAACAATGGATCCAATATCAATGATGGGTTTTATAGGTTACAAAATCTTCTTTTGGTGGAAAAAATTAAACCCTAAATCACATGCAACCTAAATGATCTATGTTCTCACTATGATTTGCAAACAATTATAGAATATCAAAAATCCTAAAAGTATGTTCCTATTTTCGAAATTAAGAAAGGGCTATTAGAAAATATATACCTTTAGTTTTTTTTATAGAAAATAAACTAATATTTCTTCTTTATTGGTCTTTAGAGAGCAAACACTAGAAGTCTCGTGTATCCAATGGCTCACACCCATACCCTAGCAAGTTAGAGGCTAAAGAGGATACAGGAGGAGAACAAGGAATTTCGAATTCAAGGCTCTTAGGATGATGGTTTCGAAATTCTAAACCCTTAGGGGTTTATATAGGTGCTACGAAGATTGTTGATAAGTTAGGTTCCATTTATATAAACATTACCCCATGGATTCCTCCCTAAGGCATTCTAAGCTTCCTTAGAGCCCAAGAATGCCTATTGAAACCGTTCTAGAAACTGTCCCCCTCATGGGAGGTTCTAAAATTGGTCACTGTTCAACTTTTGAACATTGTCACCTTTAGACCCAAAATTAATTACATATAGTTTCTGATTAATTCTTAATTAAACAATACTATTTCTAATTAATATATTATTCTCATAATTTATTAATAAATCCCTTATTTTGATTTCTAATTAATTTATTAATCATATAATAAATTAACAAATCAGACTCTCTCTCTCTCTCTCTATCTATCTCTCTCCCTCACTCCAAAAAGCATTTCAGGGAATTACTAGGTTTTGTGGGCGAACCTAAAGGACTTTGCTAATAATTCAAGATTATGCTAATTTAGATATTGGCCTAGACACATAATCCAAAAGGTAACCCCTCTTTTCTCAATTTATTAGATAATATGTGATAAAACCCAAGAAATCAGCATACACTTGTTCGAAATTAAGTCGTACATCAAAAAAATGTCTCTAGAAGAAACTCTAATCAAAGTCGCGTCGTCGTTAATGGAAATGAAATGTTAGAAACGGATTGTTTTCTAGTTCCTTTTTATTTTTCATAATGCATGTTTATTTTAATTACTTCACTATATTTTTTTATTTTTCATTTTAGATAGTAGTGAAAGATCTATATTTACAATAGTCATTATATAATGATATTGCTAAATAATATATGATCATAAATGGTCAAACTAACAACAACGTGATAACATTGATTATTTATTAGAAATTGATTTTAATAAATATTCAATAAACTCTTATAATTAGTTGAGAATTATTTATTCCTTGGAAATAATAATTGTCATTACCAAGTAATAACATTTTGGACTATACGTACTTTTGTCTTTTCGCAAAATGTTATACAGTATAAATATATAAGCTAGTTATGTTTTTTTTTTGTAAAGACTAGTTCTCTTCTAACTAGTCAAAACTGTAACCTCCTCTTTAAAGGAATAGTTATGGCCTTTTGATTATTTTAAGGGAAAGTAGACATGTATTAAGGAGCATGGGAGACAAGTAGGTTTTAAGGGACATAATGTTCTTCAAGTGTTAAGGACTTATGGTCCAAGATTATGCTTTATAAGGCTTGCACTCTTGCCTTTGGTTTATTCATGCAAACCATAACCTCTCTTCTTTTCTTATTCTCTATAGTTTATGGTAGAATACTTGCAATTCACTTGCTCTCTTTTTGCTTTCTTTAGTTCATATTTTGATATGAACTAAATCTTCGGAGTTTAATGGTTTTAGACTAGCATCTACATCAAGTTGCAACATTGTTGGTGGATTACTAAAGGTGATTTTTCTAATTTAAACTAGTTTAATATTATTCAAATTTTGCAAGAAGATTTGTGGTGGGTTTAAACTAGTTGAATGTTATTCAAATTTTAAAGGTCTTATGTTTGCCAAAATATCAAGTTTTTTAAAATACTTTTGAACAAAAACTCAACAATTGGTATCTGAGCCATCATTACAAGTTTGGTTAGATTTTATGATTTATGGAAATCTTGGTTTTTACAAAATATGGATAACTTGTTTTCATAAAAAAATAAGTTCATCCATATTTTCAATGACAACTTTATAATTATTATTTTTTGTGATATAAATTTTTATGCATATTTTTTCATTAAATTTTTCTTAGAAGAACAAAGGTTGTTTTGTATGTTAGATATATTTTGTAATGAATAAACAAGCCATGAACCCAATTTGTGTTGTTATATTATGTGAAATTTTGAAAATCATTTATAATATTCTTTTATTCATAAAGTATGTAATAATGAAACTAGCTAGTTTTTCATCTTTTTTATTTTATGTAATAAATTAGTTTTAGACCAAATTTATTTAATAGAAGATGTAACAAGATGAAGAAAATGGCCATTTTTGAAGATCAAGTGCAGGCCCATGATTTTATAAAGGTTTTATAAAAGTTTTGTAACTTTTATAAAAACTTCTAAAAGTGGATACAAAGTTGGTAGTTATTGTAAGTGGGGAGCTTGGAATCAACATGAAGATTATTTTGTCCCTTAGTCCCTTTCGGAAAGGAGTACACACTTTTTTATTGGCTTACAAAAGTGTCAACTAGATCTTGTATGGTTTATCTCCTAATACACACATGTGTTGTTTATTTTTTGTAAATTGTTTGTGTGGTTGACAAATTAGTTTTTCTCAAAATTCAAACTATTTTTTGGACAAAATGAACACCACATGAAGTTAGGTTTTCCAAATTTACAATGTGAACATAAGATGTAACAAATTATTTTTTAAATAAAAATTGGTTATATAAAAAAATGTTATTAACGACAAATTTTGAAATACTAAAATTGTAAGTCATAAAATAGTGATTTCCTGTGACTTATACAAACTCCAATATCTAAACATTAAAAGGAAGTTTTATTAAAGATATAAAGGTTCTAAAGTGCATAAAATCAAACTCAATACCAGTTATTTATATATACTATTAATTTTGGGGGGTTCTTAGCTAAAATAATCTTTTGGTGCTTTACAAATTCGACACATTATTTTCAGGGGTTGTGAAGTTTGGTCCCTTGAACTTGCCTGGTGAATGAGTGAGTGCATGTTCTGGACACATGTTATTTTTTCTATTTTCTTCTGGTTTATTCAACACACCACCAAATCATTTCAATGGATCCGAATCTCTGTAATCCTAAATTAGGAGATAACATCCACACTTCATCTTCTCTCTTATGCCACAACCATCAGTTGTATCTTCTCATGATAAGCAATATACCAAATGTTATCTGCCACCATCATTGGCACTCAATGTTGCCATTGTTCTCGTACTGGCACTCGACGTTTCCATCATTCTCGCACCCTTATTGTTGTCTCTCCTACATCTGCGACACTGAAACTCCGTTGATCCTTTCTAGTGTTGTTACCTTGTTGCTTCCCACCGCTTCGAGTCCATGCTTCTCTCTTCAAGATCAAAAATCTCCGTTAACCCATCTCCGATTTAACCTTTTCAGATGAATTTTGCAACTTTTGTAGGTGCAAGAAATAGTAAGAAATATAGTTTTTTACCACATGAATAAACCCTTTTGCCATTTTTCTATATAAGGTTGTAATTTCTTTCGTTTATCTTACTCTTGATGCTCAGCTTTGACTGTACTTTTTCTCATTTTTTTGTGTTTTATCTTCCTTTAATTGCTACTTCCTTATGTTTCTATTAATGTAAAATATGTTATATGTTTTAGGATTACATGGTTTGTGATGTTGTATAAATTTTAGGTGACATTTCTATAGCCATCTTATTCTGCTTGCTAGTTGCTCCATGAAATGTTGAAAAGAAATCTATTAACTGTTTCCAATATAATCTTCCAAGAAAAGTACATGTGTTTACATTTTAATATACTAACTACTACCTTATGTGCCTATTAATGTCAAATATGTGACTTTCTCATTTGTAGATGTTATGATAGATTAAAGGGATGGGAAGTGGCTGAAGACATGGAAACTTACTCAAGTAAGTTTGAGTTCCATGTAGGGTAGGAATATGTTTTTTATCTAATAATTTCTTCACAATCACAATTATATGGTATCTAAAATACCAAAAGAAAAATGTATATATTGTTAAGAAAACAAATAAATTTGAACATGTTTACAAGCTAGAAACAGGATTAATTAGTCAATAAGTTGGTGTTAATTTTATAAGAAGGTGATGAGAATAGTGATGATAAATTAGGATAAAAACTATAATTTTTAGGTCAATTAATGATAAATGGTATAGTTTAATACTAAAAATAATAGCTCCTATAGTGACCTCTAAAAGCATAAAACTAATAAAATACATGATTGTCTTTATGTTTCATATGATATTGTGTATTTGAATTAAGATGATATACTAAATCAATGGTTTGAAATAAGGCTAAAAGTACTAGTGTGTCCGACATCCTATGTGGCGAATGACATGAAATTGGAACACTATCTCCTTGGGATGGCATGCCAAGAAACAATGTATTGTGGCCTATTCTCTTCCAGACTATGTATTAAAACATATTCCTTAACAATTTGGTCCTTGTATTTATATAATTTTTATTGATTAGACCTAAAACAAAAGACTTTGTGATTATGCACCTTATTGGAACTTCTCATCTTTAGTTTCGTCCCTTAATACTACAAATAATAACATATCTCCATTCAATCCTTTTAAATGACCATTTTAAACCAATTATATATTATTTATTATTATTATTATTATTATTATTATTATTATTATTTTTCGCATTTTATGAAAAAACTTGAGAAATAGCATTGTACTTTTCAAGATCTGTTTAGTGTTTTTAGGCTAAAATTCAAAATAATAACAATGTTTTTCCAAGTCATTTCTTGTTATAACATTGTAATTTTGTTTGTTTTTATTTGAAGGACTTAAAATCCTAAAAACTATTGTGGTAGATACTAGATAGGACGATGTCTATAAAAAGCCTCATAGACGTAAACATAGCTTTTCATATTAAATACATTTAGGTGTAGCTTATACAAGTAGCAAATTGCTAATATTTGTATCGGCCATCGAAACATACAATGCATGTATTTTTAATGTGGAACAAAAGGAGTATCATGTAGTTCTTGTAGGCCTCCTTTTAAATTAGTGATATCTTTGGATGTTCTTTGTAAACGATAAGCTAGCTTTACAATGTCATTCATGAAAAACAATCATTCCAGAGAAGTTCCTTTTCATTATCGTTAAGCTGACATAATGAGAATGCGTAAATGGCTGATATGTATATGCAGGGACCATATACACAAAAATCAACAAAGGACAAGGGGAAAATGTTTCATAAATGTATGCTTGATTATGAACTATCATTTGAGGAATTTAAAATCCTTCAAAAAGGTGTTTCACACACTCATATTTATTTATTGTTGTTTATGATTGTAATATGTTTCTTTTTGGTAATAGTATCCTATTTTTCTGATAATTATAAAAAATACTCATGTGTGAGTGTGTATCTAAGTGTAGGTTGAATTATCATAATTATTAACCATTATGTATCGTTATTAATGGATATATCATGATGCACCTTCTATCGGGATCAATGATATTGAGTACACCTCAGCTTTATTTTTTTAGATTCTTATACATTGACTAGTAATTTCATATGTTGCTTCAATATTTGTATTTTCTTCTTTTTTGTTTTGATAAAGGCATTAACAAAATTCTAACTCACATCAAGAGCCATGCCATTAAATATTTACAAAGACACCTTCCACCTTGCGCAATGCGCGTGACATCCTTCTAGTTAAATTTAAAAATTGACTCGCGTCAAATTATATAAAACTTGCTTTTTATATAGAACCTTTAAAGATTATTTTCTTTTCAAAATTTGGTACCAGGGCTTATTATATGTATGTAATAACCATGATATCATATTTTTTAAAACTAGAATTATAAAACATAAAGGAACCCTTATAAACCTCAAATCTATGAAATTCATTTTCAAAACCACTCGCACATCTTTTGATACACTAGTAGGATAAATGATACCTAATCCCTTGGTGTTATCTTTCGATGGCCGGGGTGTATTGGTGATTTCTATAAACAAGTTATAGGCCAAACACACAAGTTTTTCAAATTTGATAATTTGATCATAAATATTTTGTGATACAGGATACCTAAGAAAGAGTGTTTCGAGGCATATATGGGATCAACGATGTGTATTAAACTTTGTTATTAGTGATCTCTTAAAACAAGAAATTATATTGTAGAATATGATTGATAATATTATCTACCTAGTTGGACACAAATGAGTCCGATAAAGGATATCTTACCATTTATTTGTTTTGCAACTTGGATCCTAGACTTTGATAATTAATGTTTTTGGAAACTAAAAGGGTATTAATTATTAAAATATCTAATTATCGAAAATACTAAATGATTTGTTAAAATTTCGTAGATGAGAACTAAATCCAATCTTGTTACCATGCATCACTTTGATCTTGAAAATTAGCGCGAACATATAACATTCAACAGATATAATTTATACGACTAGTTTTGTGTCTTGATAGAAACTCTTGAAAGAGATCATAAATTATACACTATTAAAGAACCTATTCTTGAACAACCTAGTATAAAGAATAAACCTGAGCGTTTTGTTTATTATATCGAGTATTCGTTGTTTGATTTCTGTTTGATTTCTAGAAGTTTTAACCATTAGATCTCTATTTTTGAAGTTTTTCTCGAATCTCTTCCGTACAACAATGGAGAATTTTAACATGAACACCATGACTTCTTATTCTCATCTTCTTGGTTCATCCACAAAAATTCCTATGTTGATTCCAGAATTCTATGATCAATGGGGTGATCGAAGGGAAGACTATCTGAATGGAATCGATGAGGAACTCTGGAAATGCAACATTGATGATGTTTTTTTCTCCTATTGTGTTACAAAGTGTTAGATCTTCTGCTATTAACCAATGTGTTGCTCAACAAACTGAGAAATTATAGAAAAATGATAACAGATGTATGTGTGAACTCCATGGAGCTCTTCCTTCTGTTGTGTACAACTATATCCATAACTGTAAGAAATCAAAGGAAATTCCGGATACTTTGAAGGAAAAGTATGAAGGTAGCGAGAAGACAAAGATAAGCTCAGTTAAGCAGTGTCTGTTGGAGTTGGGAGAATTCAAGCAGAAAGAAGGAGAATCCTTTGATCTTTATTATAACCATTTGAATGAACTAATCTAAAAATGCAACAGATATGGAGTCACAAGGTCAACAATGGAGTTCAATTTGACTTTCATCACGGGATTCACAAGGAATGGCGCGATTTCAGCTTATTGATAAAAACTCAATAAAGCTTCGACTACTATTCTCTCAATGATCTCTATAATGTCTTCAAGGCGCATGAAAATGAAGTAAATGAGATAGCTGAAGAAACAAAAATTAGTTTGGGCGGTCCTTTGGCACTGATGTCGAAGGTATCCAGTAGAGAAGCTGAGAAAGAGACTGTTGAGAATGAGTGTTTGGAAGATGAAGGTTGGATCGTCAATTCTGATGAAAAAGAAGTGGCTTTATATTCGAAATATCGAGTGAAGAGATTTTTAAAAAAGCCATTCAATTCAAAGACAATAATGAGTGATGTAAAAGGGATTTATTATGGGAAAAATGTGAATGAGGATAAGAGAGTTGAGAAGAAGGAAGTGTAGACTAAGGAAGCAAAGAAAAGAAAAAGAAGAAGCTCTAGGGAGATTCTGGATTCGACTCCCATTATTGCAATGGAGCGAATCATATGGCGAGTAATTGCATGCAGAGAAAGAGAGATGAGAAGAAGAGTAGAGTCAAGGATGAAGCCTACGATGTGTAGAGGCTTGAAAAGTTAGAGCACAAACCAAGGGAATATCTCTAGTTGCGAAAGGAATGGATGATGAGGAGGGGACATATCAAATCTGGCCATCAAGATCAAATGATGAGGAGATGCGAAACCCTACTCATGAAGCAACGTTTGCAATATTTGAGGAAGAGGAGGAAGAGAATGTCAAAGGGAAATGTTTTGTTTCGATTAATGCTCATAAGTCTCCTATGACTTCACACGTACGTTCGCTTTTAGAATCCTTTAATATTCTTTCTAGTTCATATAGTTTGATGTGATCTGAGTTTGATGAAGCCATTACATATGTTAATGATCTGCTTATTTCTGCTAGTAATGATGCTAAAATGTCCAAAACATTATTGCTAGAAACTCAGAGGATTTTGGAGGTCAACAGGTCTAAAATAGAATTTTTAGATTCACAATTGACAAACATCATGTGTGATAGAGATAGCCTCAGTATAGATAATAATATTTTGCTTAAACAACTAAATATATATTATAATTCAGCTAAATGTTTGTGTGGAGAATTGACTGCATTGCATCATTCGTCAAACATTAGCAAAGAACAACATAGGGAGCATTTTCCCTTTTTAGCTTTCGAATGGGAGAAAATTGATTCAACTTCCTATGACTGTGAAAAGAAAATATATGAGTTTGACAAGGTCCCAATAGATTGATATGCATATGGTGTTGTTAGAGTTGATGAATGTTTAGGTGAAAATGATCTTGTTTATATTGTGAATGAGACTTTAACCAAAAACGAACAAATAAAATTTTTAAAAATAATTGACAATTCGACATTTAACTCTGATGATATGAGTGATATGAGTGACATTGAGGCGGATGAAGTTTTTCATTTGTTCTCAGTTATTTGTCATTAATGTCACTTCGATGGCTAAGGGTAAAGAAATTTGTAAAGATTATTTGGCTAAAGTTAACACTGATCAACGCTCAACTTCGAAAGTCCGTGATCCTAATCATATGATTGTCGAGGATAGTCAAACAAATAGTGATGATGATGAAGTTTCGAATGACTCAACGATTCCAAGGGTAGTTGTTGATCAAGTTTATGAGGAGTCGGAAAAATTCGAAAATTTTCTAAAAGAATAATGTCCTCATTATCTTGAATCGAATTCAGTGGTATATCCAAACGTCAAATGCACTGATGACTTGATATTTTCGAATCAAGTGTTTGGTACAACTGGAAATGGTAAAAAGGTTAATCCTGAAATTTGCAAGATCGTGATTTAGGATAACAAAGCTGCATAAAAAGAAGGATTTTTTGCAAACCAAAGCACTCTGGAAAATAATCTCAACAAGAACTCGTTCACATTCAAAGACAAAAACCACAAAGAAATTAGGTAGTTAAAACAGAAAAACCAAGTGATGAACAACAAGCAAATGTCGATGTTTTTCAAAAATCAAAATCTAATGCCTAAAGTTTCAAAGAACAAATTTAAAACATTTCTAAAGAAAATGAGATTTTAATGACAAAAGCAAGAAAGAAGGTTTATTGGCAAAATATTGAGTCTCAAAAGAAACAAAACGTTTTGTTAACTAAATCGTCTGAAACGATTGAGACTAAATTTGTTCAGGCATCTTCTCAAAACAAGTCTTTTTATAAGAAAACACCCGCGCAACCATCAAAAGATTTGTCAACAAGTCAACCACAAAAAGAAAACTACAAATTTCGAAGTCTAATTCTAAACCAAATTTTCAAAAATAAAACAATGAAAATTTTATACAATTTTAATCATCAAGAAAATATGTTCTTAATCAACATGCAAGGTTTTCTGAAAATCATTGTCAAAGAAAAGGTTTTCAATTCAATGAACCAAGGAATTTTAATCAATTCCAAAGTCAAATAAGATTTTCGAATGGTCCACAAGTTTTTCATCATCCAAATGTTGGTTATCAAAAATGTTTTCAACCACAGGTAAAATCTGGGTTTTCAAAACAACATTTTGAAAAGTTGAATGTAAATGCTAAGAGAAATGTGACATTTAAACCCATACGACCTCATTTTCCTAATCCTCCTACGAAGAAGCCAACTAACACTTCATTTTCCAAAGGAAAAATTGATGTTAAAAACATCAATGATTGGTTGGAAGGAAAAGGCAAACCTTATCCAACAAGCAAGTTTTCACAAGAAGAGATCAAGGTTGCTTATAAAGGTTTCCTGAATGAGTCTTCAAATTTAAGCTCTTCAACCAAGGAGTCAAATCCTTCTGTTTGACAGTGGAGAGTTGTTCCAAAAGACAAAGTTAATGAGAAACGAACTGAGAAGGTCAAAGGGCAAGTCGGTGTTGATTCTAAACCAACGAATGATTTCATTTCAATACCTATGTCTAAGGAAGTGGACTAAATTGATAGTTTGAAATCAAAAGTTCGTAATCGGGTTTTAGGTTCTTCATTTCATCATGCATTTTGTTCTAATATCCAAGGACCCAAACTGCCTTGGGGACCTAAATTGTTTCACCGATTGCAGGTTTTGTGTGACGAGCAATATGATGAAAAATGGTACATTGATAGTGGATATTCTCATCACACGACTTGGAAGAGGGAAAACATGAGAGATTTGCGAAGTCTAGAAAATGCTGGTGTAGTGAAGTTTGGTAATAATAATAAATGAAAAGTCAAGGTATATGGCAATGTTACGAATCGCAAGTTCACAGTTAATATAGTTGCATATGTCGAAGGTCTTCAACACAACTTGATAAGTGTTTCGCAACTTGTTGTGGGAACTGGCAATCAGGATGTTTTTGATGAATAAGGATGTGTGATTTCGAACAAAGAAATGAAACAAGTACTACTCAAATCTAAAACAAAAGGTGATATGTTTAATTTTTATATCAAACCAGTAGTTGGTGTTCCCTCAGTTTGTTTACTTTCAAAAGCTTCATCAGATATAAGTTGGATATGGCATCGACGACTCTATTACTTGAATTTTAGGAATTTGAACAAATTGGTGGTAAATGATCTTGTTCGTATTTTACCAGTTTTAAAATTTCATAATGATACTTTGTGTGCAGCTTGCAAACAAGGGAATCAACATAGACAAGGCCATCCAATTGTCATAGATTCAAACATCATTGAACCTTTGGAACTTTTTCATATTGAACTTTGTGGGCCTTCGAATGTTGAAACACTTAACAAAAAAAGGTACATATTAGTGATTGTTGATGATTTTTCTCGGTTTAGTTGGGTGTATTTGTTGGATTAATGTCTAAGTCCATAACTATAATTGGTAAGACTTGACCCGACCCGGCATGGTCCATTTGGGTTGCATGGCATCATGCACTTGGATAGACTATATGAGAGAAATAAGACACTTATGGTTATTAATATATTATAAGTTCTAGTATATTAATAATAAGAATAATAAGATTATTTAATTAGTATTGATCAAGAATTAATCTAGGATTAATTAGGTGATCAAAAGAAGACTAATTAAATATATGGGTTGATTGTGTAAATCATCCATACTTGTATAGTGGGCTAATGGTCCATGGATAATCAAGTTGGGCTAAAACCCATAGGATGGTCCATGGATGCTCCATGGCGTATTTGAACCCATGGATCCAAGGAAATGGAAAGTCATGACAATTAGGGTTTACCCTAATTGTAACACTATATAAAGATCTTATTCTTGACCAAAATCGGCACTAGAGAGAGTATGAAAGGGCTAGCCGATTTTCATGAAGTGTAGAATTCTCTCAAGTTATTCCAAGTGTAGTTGGTGTTGTGTGAAATATTTGAGGTGTCACACTTGGGGCACTTGGCACTCAAGCTTCATGAAGACTTTCTACATGGAAGAGGCATGTATTCTATCTTGTTATATTCATTATTTTATATGCTAGATTAGGATAATACCTTGGATGTTCAAATTTGTATGTATAATAGAGAAAACATAGATCCAAGGTATTTAGGGTTGCATGTACACTTAGGAGTGTTAGAATGCTCATAACCCAAGAGTGGTATCAGAGCCTAGGCTTGTTTTCTTGTTATACTTGTAAATGGAGCTGGAAAATCGAGTTTTGATGTTGTCTGCCCAGCAGACTCGCCGAGTCCATGAATGGACTCGCCGAGTCCATGAATGGACTCGCCGAGTCCAAGGCAAAAAGCATCCAACTCGCCGAGTTGGTTCGTGCACTCGACGAGTTGGACCCCTAGACAGCATAAATTCGACTTTTTTGGCTGGAATTGGACTAGGAACATTACCCTAAGTTATTTTTGAACTTATAAACTTGTTTTTTGATGTGGTAATGTTCATGCTAATCCAATTTCAAAGATAATTGTCAATATATTCATGTTTTGTATTAGTTTAAGCTTTAGACTAATTACATGAAAAAAGTTTGATTCGAATTATCTTGTTCTTATGAGTTGCTTAGATTAATAGAAAAGTTGAGTGAAATAATTGTTTTCAATACAAATTAATCTAAGAGTTGATTCTAAAATGTGTTTTTGTAACTTGTCCTCAAGTTATATGAAAAGTCACATTTAAGTTTCACAAAACTCGTAAAAGTTGGCAAAGGTTACAAAAATGAATAGTCTAGTTCTAATTAAATGGTTTTATGACTCCATAACTTGTCCTCAAGTTATGGAGGGCCAAGAGTGTCTTCATTAAATAATAAATAAATAAATAAAGTGTAACCTTAATTAATTCCATAAGTTATAAAATAAAGAAAAGTTAATTCTTTTATTAGTTTAATGTCTTCAATAACTTGTCCTCAAGTTATGGAACTTGAAGTGTTTTTGGATTAAAACTACTTTAATCACATAAGTTATAGAATTAATTAGTTTTGAATAGTTTCCAAACTTGCCCTCAAGTTTTGGAATTTGTAAAGTTTTCTCTTATGAATACTTTAATTCCAAGTTAGCCCTTAGAATTTTAAAGAGTTAAAATTCAACCCTTATACTTTATAATATTATAAGTTAATAATATATATGTATAAGAGTAAAGTCAGTCTTACCGCTAGTACGCCTCATTCACGAAGCCAGTCTATAAGGTGGGTATAAGGTTGTTGCCTATAAAATGGCAACTTAATGGGTGTCCACTCTCACCCACCGCTTGCTTGACTGGTGGAGGGTCGTTAGCCGAACGGGTTTGACAGGACTATAATTCTCCCTTCATTAAAAGTATTAATGATAAATACTAAGTAACTAAACTCTTAATAATACCCAATCTTAGTTACTTAGGAAAATGTGAATAAGGTGCTAATCCATGAAATTACACTTTGCACTTTGTTTAAGTCGGTTAGTGGAGCGTGTGTGGTTAACCGACACACTAACTCGTATTTAACAAGGTAGGCAAATGGTAACTTAATGTTTATCATAGTATCGATGGAGCGTGTGTGGTTAACCGACACATCGATTGAGGGGTAAACACTTAAGGGTACCAAGTGATTTGCATGGTTACTTCACACCTTGTTTTGTGATCCTCGGTATCCCAGTCACAAAACCTGAAGGGTACACTCGAGATTGAAACATGCCATTGAACAGTTGAATGAATCTCAAAAGATCTAGGAGTTTCAAAACCAATTAAAATCTAATAATACATTTCGTTTATCTTGGTGGAAATTGGTGAATCGTCATTCACCTACCTTCAAATATTTTATAGCTTGGATTACGGCATCCCTCTTCTAAGTTATAAAATAGTTTGTAGGGTCCTAGCCTTAATATTTCATATTGGGTGTCATATTAAGGACTTAAGATCAACTATCTTGAATATCTCCCAAAAGATGTCTGGTTTAGACATTTATGATCTTCCCAAATCTCTTGAAACAAGCTTTCCTAAATGAAGATGATGTCCCATGGAAATCATACTTCATTCACCTCCTCCAATTATTCTCCCCAACCCACAAGTTCTTGAAAAGTTTATGGTCACTCAAGCCCAATTGGCAAGGCAAGGTCTAGGTGTGGTCACGTCTTGGAGATGTAGCACATATTGACAAGCCGGGAGAGTTGGGTGTCAAAGTCTTGAGAAAGATGGTGGTTCAATCACTTTCTAAGTCACATAGTCAGTTCCTTTGGGACACCTATGAAACAGACTATGACAAGACCCTTAATGATCTTATCTAATTGTTAAGATCAACTTCCTTAAAACTTGATGGACATTGACAATAGTGATACATGAAATCTAGTAAAGCATTCTCTTCCCAATGGAAAGGGACCGGCCATAGTTAACTCGGTTGACCAAATGGTAAAGAGAAAAGCTAAGTTTGTGATAATCCCGTGTACCATTATCAAAGGGTCCATATGTTTATATTGCCAAAGGAAGGGACATTGGTTACGAATCTGCCAAATTTACCTAAGGATGTTGAAGTCAATAAGTTTGACTCTACTTCAGGTAAAGTCCACTATCTAACTCTGCTAAGTTTCTATTATGAGATTCTTGATACATGATGTGACTGGGTCACATGGTGATGTTTTAAGAATCAAAGAAAAAGTGAAGAAACTTAAAGGAAGAATATGTTGAATCTGATCGCATAGATGGATTTCTATCGCGTAGTTTGAAGATCGGATTCTTAAGCTACTTCTTAGGAGTTATGAGATATTGCTTAGGAATAGATAACAATAAGTTTTCATATGGATTGTAAGGATAAGTTTTCCGCAAAGTTTTATAAAATAAAAGGAAAATTTTAGATTTTATTTATTTTAAAATTATCCTTACAATGGCATTTGAGGAAAACTTGTTGCTTATATGATTCCATTAATAGCAAGAGTGGAAATATGAAATTGATTCTTTCATTTGTGGTAATGTCTAAATTTACCAAATAAGGAAAGATTCTCATCACCCAAGTTTCAATTGGAACAGAACTTGGAATCATGCAAGTTGTATAGCATTATGAATGAGAACTTTCAAGTATTGGAAAAATTAAGACTAACTACTTGTTCACATGGATGAGTAAAGTAATGGACTAAGGGATCGAGTACACATTCTTGTGCACTGATTAAGTCCACCACAAAAGATCGATAAGATTATTCGTCATAATTTACTAAAGCTTAGTAAATATGGTTATACTTACTGGCTAAAGTATAATTCTGAGACATTGGAAAAGGTTCCAATGTATGGCAAAGCAAATAAGAAGAATCAAATTAGGCAGAAGGATAAAAGTTTCTCAAATCTGAAAAGATGGGAGAGTACTTTAGTATCAGTTTTGTGATTATCTTAATGATAAAGAAACCATATCAAAATTATTTCTCTAAGGAAATCTTAGTGCATTCTTATGACTAAGAAGAGGGATCTTGAATTGTTGAAATGGTTAAATCAAGAAGATGAGTCATACTTCGTTCCAATATAAGTCTTAGAGTCCTACTCCAAGATTGTAACTTGAGTGACATGTCTTAAAGAAGGTTTAAAAACACTTGTCAAATGTAAGAGTAAAAATTTTCTACTATTGTACATTTGAAATTGGTGAGTTGTGATGTTTTGAATAAAACAAAGACCAACTTAGGCCAATTATGTGAAGTGTTTGTCGTGATTAGAATCTGCACTATCTCTTGAATATTTGACAAGGAGGTCTTATATGTCAAGAGGACAGTGGGAGTCTTAAAGGTCTTGAAAGTCTCAAGAACTAATCAAGAATAAAACCTGAAGTTCCTCACTAGCACACGACTTGAGGTTTATAACCTATCGTGATGACATATTCTGTGCCCATTCCAGTTAAAGTTGGCTTTGCATATGAGTTCTTAGAGTTCTCAATTTGTTGCACAACAACTTGGAAGCAATGGCAGGCCCTTAAGCTGCCAGGTGGTAAGAAATTAAGATTGAGTTCAATCCATATGAGTTTGGATTTGTCATTATCCTTGTCTTGTGACTATGGTTTTGAAAATTCACATGGATAAGAACACATACACCATTAAATCTAAGTTTCATAAGGTTTCTCTCCGATTCATGAAAATGATGGTGAGGCAACACTTTCACTAAGTAGATTTTAGTTAGATAGCAATTGTGATATTTGCATTCTCAAAGTCGTTAGTGGAGCGTGTGTGGTTTACCGGCACACTAACCTGGACTTGTGAGAAGTGGCAAAAAGGTCTAACCACTATGATTACGGCATCTCTCTTCATAATTGTTTATACACACAAGTGTGCTATCTAAGGGAACGTGTATGATTTTGATAAAGTCTTATCAAAAAAATCTAGTATCCGAAATCTGAACTTTGGTAAGAAAGTCAATGATGTATTGATTTCTAGAAGTCCAGCTGATTTCTGAGTACATGTCAAAGCTAGTGGGAGCATAAGTGTTATGCTAATAATCATCATGTTAGTGGGAGCATGATAATTATGATAAGTATTGCAAGCTAGCAATGTTAATTATAGAAAACAAAAGTTTCAATTGGGAAAGAGTTGTTTTGCTATAATTAAGGGAGAGGAAATTATACTTCATCTCAAATCTATAAGCTTAGATCGTGAGGTTTGAGGTTTTATTCATTTAGTCAAGGGTATATATATATATATATATATATATATATATATATATATATATATATATATATGAATTTCATGTTGGAATGGCTCAACATAAGGAAATTATGTATATGGGTCCATTATTTGCGTTCTAAAATTCTATTATGATTACGGCATCCCTTTTCATAATCTGAATTATGAGAACTTGGCAAATTGAAATGGAAATGTTATAGCAAATGACTGGTTTAGTCTTTATGTGAGACATCATGAATCGTGTTCCATATGCTTCGGATATAGGATCGATTACATGTGCTATATTCATCCTTTCTAAAATTTTCCAAATGCCTAGGGCATTAAGAAGGGAAAAGGTTTAGAACCGGATATGAATAAAAAGATTAAACAATTGTCGAGGACAATCTAAGGTTTACCAAAGATTGGTTGCTCAAGGACAGTTGGAAGTATAGTGATAATTCTGGAAGGACCATATTGACATAGTCTGTAAGGAGGCAACTCTTGTTCAGAAGTGATAGTCAAAATGTAATCTGGAAATGTTTCAAAGTTACAATTTTCAATCTGTTTAAGATTAGGAAACTTAATGCAAGAAGGATGTTTCCAAGGAGCCGATCTCCTTTGGAATACTCTGTAATGATTGTTGTCAAGTCTTTCTGACTTTGTGCATAATCATTAGAAGAGGATCAATGCATATAAGTTTAGAATCTAACAGATTCCAGTAAATGACAGGAATTTGGAATTCTTGTATTTGCAGTAAGGATTTGGGAGTGTGAAAAGAGAATCCTTGAAGTTATGTTCAATGGATCTAGTTCACAGAGTAATGATCATAGACAAACATAGTATGCATACTTGGTGTATGGCATGACTAGTGTTTAGAAAACATAGTGTACATGCTTGGAGCATGGGACAACTATTGTTTTAAATTCAAGAATAAAGTTGATAGCTGAAACAGTATACAATGAATAATGTGTAATCATATGGTGATAAATAAAAGGTGTTTTATTTATGTTCATAGGTTTTGATACCATATTGGATTCAATTATTATTGTGTTTCACTTTGCATGTTTTGACTTCTAAAATAACTAGGTCGTTCTTCTTGATTGACTAAGTTATTCAAACCATCCACAGTCGGTCATATGTTGGAAGTAGATATGAATTAAGATTGTCATGGGTTGGCTTGTAGAGGTCTAAGGTGTTGGACAAAGGGCTACAACACTCATGAGTGCTCATAAGTTCTGAGTATTGGATTCAACCCGCGCTCATTGGAATCACTTCATGGATTTTATCGCGAGTGATCATGAGACGATAATATCTTATATTCTTCAAACCTAGAGATATGAGTTGTTACTATGAGTTGATAGTACATTGATTGCACGAAAACGCATTTGGTAACTCGGTGCTATAAAACGTGTCTTTGTGTATGATTCAACAAGTAGTAGAACAAGCCATATGAGTCGAAGTTTATCCATTCCTTTTACCTTCGGGATAAAAGCGATATTTGTGAGCCCCTCGATGATTTGATGATGACAAATGGAAGTGCTCGGCCGGGCCAGGACTGATTTGATTTGTTCAATTAGTCAGTCGTCATAAATCGAAAATCGGGAAACAACAAATGGACAGAGAGAATGTTTATAATCCATGTCTCAGTCCATATGATATCTAGAATGGAGGAATATATGATCCCTTATCTAATGGACAAGTCACTGACAAAGGTCAGAGTTCATCTACAAGGTCAGAGTTCGACAGAAGCTTTTGAGAGCTACGATTGCCGGTTGGTTCCTGAAGTCATACGCAATAATAGTTTTAGACTTATCCAAGTGGGAGACTGTTGGATTAATCTCTAAGTCCATAACTATAATTGGTAAGACTTGACCCGACCCGACATGGTCCATTTGGGTTGGATACCATCATGCACTTGGATAGACTATAATGAGAGAAATAAGACACTTATGGTTATTAATATATTATAAGTTCTAGTATATTAATAATAAGAATAATAAGATTATTTAATTAGTATTGATCAAGAATTAATCTAGGATTAATTAAGTGATCAAAAGAAGACTAATTAAATATATGGGTTGATTGTGTAAATCATCCATACTTGTATAGTGGGCTAATGCTCCATGGATAATCAAGTTGGGCTAAAACCCATAGGATGGTCCATGGATGCTCCATGGTGTATTTGAACCCATGGATCCAAGGAAATGGAAAGTCATGACAATTAGGGTTTACCCTAATTGTAACACTATATAAAGATATTATTCTTGACCAAAATCGGCACTAGAGAGAGTATGAAAGGGCTAGCCGATTTTCATGAAGTGTAGAATTCTCTCAAGTTATTCCAAGTATAGTTGGTGTTGTGTGAACTATTTGAGGTGTCACACTTGGGGCACTTGGCACTCAATCTTCATGAAGACTTTCTACATGGAAGAGGTATGTATTCTATCTTGTTATATTCATTATTTTATATGCTAGATTAGGATAATACCTTGGATGTTCATATTTGTATGTATAATAGAGAAAACATAGATCCAAGGTATTTAGGGTTGCATGTACACTTAGGAGTGTTAGAATGCTCATAACCCAACAGTATTTTCTATGACTAAAGTCTGAAATAGCCCAAGCAATGATTGACTTTATCGAGCACATAGAAGTGAGTTTGAAGAAAAAGGTTCGTAAGATCAAGAGTGATAATGGCTCAGAGTTCATGAACAAGGTTCTTGATTCATTCATAACTGACAAAGTAATTTCTCATAATTCCTCTTCTTAACATATGTCAATCTTCCACAGTATCTTTGGGCTGAAGCAGTTTTGACAACTTGTTTTACTGAAAATCGGTCTTTCATTCATCGTCGTTTTAATATAACCCCTTATGAAATCATTAACAATAGGAAACGAAATGTTAATTTTTTTCCATGTTTTTGGTTGCAGATGCTTCATTATGAATCTCAAAGATAACCTTTTGAAGTTTCAGTCGAAAGCTGATGAAGGGATATTCCTGGGATATTCTAATAATTCAGTTGCATACAGGGTGATAAACAAACAAACAAGGAAAATCGAAGAAACGTTTAATCTTACTTTTGATGATTATTATGTTAAAATAGTCAAAAAATGCTTTAAACAAAAACAATCATTAATTAATCGAATGATGAATCTCAAGCATTGAATTATTTAGATTTTGATTATGATTTAATTTTTGGTGTTCCTGAAAGGGCAATCGATGCAGAACGACATGCTGATGATAATCAGATTCCTGAAGAATCGAAGCTTCTGGTGATTCGATACTTACTCAAAATGCACCTGATTTAAATTATACAATGAATACTCTAATTGACAATGAAACATTGTAAAATTTACCCAATGATCAAGTCGAGGGGGAGCACTTAATTTCAACTAATAGTGTTGAGGGAGAACATACTTTCAAAGGGGAGCCACATCAAGTGAATGTCAATGTCAAGGGGGAGCATCATACTAATGATCCAATTGTTGATGGGGAGCAAAATGTATCTTTACCAAATACTTCGAATGTTCAAATTGATTTTTTTCATGACATGACTGATAATATGTCAAATGCAGGGGAAGGAAAATGTTCGTAGATGCACCATAGGACTTTGATCTTGCATATCCACCTATGGATAAATGGACATGAACTTGTCCAAAAGAACAAATTCTTGGTGATCCTCAAGCTAGAGTATTGACTAGAGCTCAGCTACGTGCAAAGAACGAGGTACTAAATGCTATTCAAGAGTTTTGTATGTTCAATGTGTTTATTTTGAAAATTGAATCAAAATGAGTAAAGGCTGTTGAGGATGATCCTGATTAGATTGTATCCATGCAATAGGAATTGGTTGAGTTTGAACGAAACAAGGTTTGGAGGCTTGTTCCGAAACCTCAAGATACTTGGATCATAGGTCTCAAATGGATATTAAAAAATAAAACTAATAAAGAAGGGAATATAGTGAGAAATAAGGCTAGGCTAGTTGTAGAATACTATTTTCAACAAGAAGGTATCGATTATGAAGAAACCTTTTCCCCTGTTGCAAGACTCAAGGCTCTTCAAATATTTTTAGCCTATGCAACACACAAGAACTTCGATGTATATCAAATGGATATGAAGTGTGTTTTATAAATGGTGTTTTGGAAGAATGGAGTATGTTGAACAAACGCCATGTTTTGTAAATTCTCAATTACACTGATCATGGTTATGTTTTAGACAAGGTTGTTTATGGACTTAAACAAGCACGTCGTGCCTGGTATGCCACTCTTACTAATTTCTTAAAATCATCAAAATTTAAACAAGGATCTGTTCATCCCACTCTCTTTCATAAGAAAGTTGGGGATCCTCTTATGCATGCTCAAATTTATGTTGATGACATTATTTTTGGCTCTACTGATCCTAATATGTCGAAAGAGTTTGAAAAGATTATGAAAAGCCAGTTTGAAATGAGAATGATGGGCAAAATCAACAATTTTTTGGGATTAACTATTCGTTAATGTTTCTTACATAACCCAATTAAGGGCTTAATCCATTAAGGAGATGATCCATTAAGTCCATTATTGCCTTATGTTAATTAACTAATGATAATAATTTAATATTTTAAGTTTAATAAATAATTCTCTTGCGGGTCCCAATCAATCTCAAATTTAGTGTTTCAAGGCATTAGGGTTTTCCAAACCCTATTTTGGGCTTCCAACCCAAATATTATCCCATTTGGTAAATGGTTGGGCTTTAGGTCCATTATGGCTTTATTGGGCCCATTAAGGTCTCATTGGGCCGACTAGGGTTTCTTTTGGCCCATTAGAGTTTAGTAGTCCCTTGTCCAAACATCCAAACGAGTCACAGACCAAACAAGGCACACTGCCACCCGACACGGCGGCCAATGGCGGCAGGAGGCAGCAACCACCACCAAACAGTGGTGGTGACAGATTTTCTTTACTATTCAGATTGGCTACAACTTACAATACAA
The DNA here is from genome assembly GCF_051521515.1 of Lactuca serriola. Classification (NCBI taxonomy): domain Eukaryota; kingdom Viridiplantae; phylum Streptophyta; class Magnoliopsida; order Asterales; family Asteraceae; genus Lactuca; species Lactuca serriola. Next base: position 249,824,109 of record NC_136411.1, on the reverse strand, counting down.
TCCAAATAACACACACACACACACTAATAAACATACACACAACCACCTCATGGTGGCCGGTGGTGGTAAATGGTGGCAGCCACCACTTCATTGTGGTGGTAGTGGGTATTCTCGAGAATTCCGGCCAAAAGAGATCACATACACTCTATCTATTCACCAAACAACCCCAGCCACCCACCTGGTGGCATGAGACGACAGCGGGGACCCAAAAAGCGGACAACAATGGTAATCAGCGGCAACTAATAGCGGAACGGTGGCAGCAAGCGGCATTGATGAGTTTTCCTTCCGGTTCCTGGACAAGAAACCTACACATCAGTAACCTTATGAAAACGGGTGTCCACACAACCAATCGCGCACACAGCCACCATCGCATTGGTGGCTGTTGGCGGCAGAAAAGAATGACATGGTGGCAGCCACCATGGTTGCCAGCCATGGTGGGTTTCTCTTGAGTTTTCTCTGGCCAAACATGCTCCCACAACCATTCCAGGTTCTAATAGTAGGTCCATCTCTTCCAGATATGATATGACAGCTCCCAACCACCGACTAGGTAGCTGAGGAGGTTGGAACAACGGAAATGGCAACCATAGGGCCACCGATGGTAGCAATTGACGTACACGACGTCCACTCACCGATAATGGCGAATGAGAGTAGAGAGAGAGAGATGGCAGGCGGCCATTACCAGCAGTTTCCGGTCGCACACGACTCCCGCAACAACAATCTTAGCTCAATTGTCATTCTTTGGCGGCCATCCTGGTAGTACACGATGGTTCCGGTGGTGGAGTTGTGATGGCGGAGATTCTCAGCGAGCAGCGACGGGTGGAACTGTACCAAGGGTAGCGGCAGCTGATCGAACAAGTGAGGCTTACAGTTTCTTTCCAGGAAACGATGGGGAAGGGGTCACCGGGTATATCCCGTGTCCTTATACAACTTTGGTCCATTTTTCCCATTTTCAGCCCCTCCCCATAAATTCTTTTTTATCTCAACCCTCAAACTTACCAAACAGCCCCTCCTATACAAAACCATTTTAAATTTGATTCCAAAATTTACCATTTAGTCCCTAACCCCAAGAATCTATTCAATAGAAATCCAAATGATACCAAACACACCCCGAATTTTGAAATCCTTTTCAAAATAGATCCTAAAATTACACTTTAACCCCTACAGATTCAAATCTTGTCATTTGGCTTCCCGAAACCAACTCCCATCTAATTATTATTTTGTTTTGGATTTTAATAATATTAAATAATAATAATAATTACTTCTTATGGTTTCGGGTTTATTATTTAATTATTATATTTTAAATGGGATGTTACAGTGTTGCACCTCAAATGGTTCACACAACACCAAGAACCCTTGGAATAACTTGAGAATAAGGATACTTGCACCAAATTGGTTTTGCCCTCTTGTGTACACACATTAGTGCCATTTCATTTGCCAAAGACCTCTTTATATAGTATAGAGGATTAGGGTTACATTCATGTAAACCCTAATACCCATGAACTTTCATTTCCATAGGATCCATGGGTTAAAAACTCCATGGACTATCCATTCAAATTTAGCCCAACCTAAATGAACTTGGCCCATGCTATATATACAAGAGTCCATATTTAATTAGTTCCTTTTTTATCACTAAATTAATTCTAAATTAATTCTTGATCAATACTAATTAAGTAATATGATTTCATATTAATATATTAGAACTTATCATATATTAATATAAATCTTAAACATACTATTCTCAAAATACTATCCATATAAATTGTTCTGGTGAGGTGCACCCCAAATGGACCATGCTACTCTTGAGTTGAATATGGACCAATAATAGTTATGGGCTAAGAAATCTAATCCAACAATCTCCCACTTGGATAAGCCGAAAACTATTATTGCATATGACTCCCACGTCTTGTCTAGCAATCATAGCTATTAAAGCTGCTGCTGAACTCTGACCTAGTCAAATGACTTGTCCATTAGATAAGGGATCATATATTCCTCCATTGTAGATATCATATGTACTGAGACATAGATTATTTCTCTCTGTCCATTTGTTGTTTTCCGATTTCCAATTTATGATGACTACTAATTGAAGCCATCTGCAAGCCAACTTCATGACAGTCTTGATTCATACCTACTTCCAACATATGACCGACTGTGGAGAATTTGAATAACCTAGTTATTCGGGAAGTCAAAACATGCAAGGTGAAACACAAGAATAATACTAATTCAATATGGCCCCAAGCACCTTTAAGAGTAAATAGAACACCTTTTATTTAGACAACATATAGAATACTCATTATTCATTGTATAATGTTTTGAATTTATCAACTTAATACTTGAATCAAAACAATAGTCATGCAATGCTCTAAGCATGCACACTATGTTGGACATTAATTTTAAGGCATGAAAAAATGCGTGTCCTCTGTCCTTCAAATTTTGGAAGGCTGACATTATTTTTAAGGTCACACAAAAATGCGTATCGTAAATCAGCAAGTGCCATTGTTTGCGCGTCATTAAAGGGTATTTTTCTTGTAGTGAAGTTTTGAATATGGGGAAATATTTTTGATGCCACTTGGGATTGTGATTGTTAGGAAAAACTGATGGGTTTTGAGCATTCTAACACTTCCTAAGTGTGCATGCAACCATAATAACCTTGAATCTATGTTTTCTCTATATACATGCAAATTTGTTTTTCAAGGTTATTTCTTAACTAGCATGGCATGGGGAATAAATAAAATATAAAACTAGTAGAAAATGCATAACTTGATGTTGCTTGGATTCCTTCAAGACTTTGTGAGCCTAGCACCCCAAATGTTGTGCCTCAAATGCTTCACACAACACCACAAAACTTGGAATAACTTGAGAGAATACTTCTAGCACTCAAAATCGGTTATGCCCTCTCTAGTAATCCTAGGTCCCGATTTTGCTAGCCAAAAGGTTCCTTTTATAGTGGTGTCACAATTAGGGTTTCATTAAGAAGACCCATAATTGTCATGACTCTTCATTTCTCATGACCCATGGGGTTGTAACTCCCATGGACTATCCATGGAGCTCCAAATGGTTACATCCATAACCCATAAACCATGGATCATTAATCCACCATAAAAGAATTGATGATTGTCATAATCAACCCTATATATTTAATTAGTCTCACTTTGATCACCAAATTAATACTGGATTAATACTTGATCAATACTAATTAAATAACACTATTATTAATATATTAGAACTTATAAATATATTAATAATCATAAGTGCCATATTCTCTCATTTAGTCTATCCAAGTATTGCAATGCCATGCAACCCAAATGGACCATGCCGGGTCGGGTCAAGTATATACCAAATATAGTTATGGACTTAGACACTATATCCAACAGTCTCCCACTTGGATAAGTCTAATAACTATATTTGCAAATATGACTTCAAAATCCGACTAGAAATCGTAGCTCTTTCAAAGTCTCTTGGAACTGAGATGATGATGATACGCCATTTAAGATAAGTGATCATATAATCCTCTGCTCTCATGATATCAGCCGGACAAACACATGGAACATGGTCTTACTTATTGTGCAGCATTTGTTTCTTGATCTCCGATTTGTTTCGACATAGAACTAAATTGAACACATCAATTAGGTTCTGATCGGGCCCGGTACATAGGTCAAAACCAAATCATCGAAGGGGCCCAGATATCGCTTCTATTTCTAGAAGGAACAGATAAACTTCGACTGATATGTTTGTACTAACTACTTGTTGAATTATTCACAAAGGCACATCTTATAACATCGAGTTACCAATGCGTTTTCATACAATCAATGAATAACCAACTCATAGTCAACAACTCATATATCTAGGTTTGAAGATTTATATGATATTACCGTCTCACGATCACTCGAGATAAATTCCATGACGTGATGCAAGTGAGCGTGGGTTGAATCCAATACTCAGCCCTTATGAGTACTCATGAATGGTGTAGCAACCATTGCATTGTCTAAAGCACTTTAGACAAATCATACAAGCCAAATTCATGACAGTCTTGATTCATATCTACTTCCAACATATGACTGACTGTGGATGGTTTGACTAATATGATATTTACCATAACATAATTATTCTGGAAGTAAAAACATGCAAAGTGAAACATAAAAATAATACTAATCCTATATGGCCCCATACTCTTGAGTGTAAATAAAACCCTTTTATCTAAGCACCATATTGATTACTCATTATTCATGTTTCGATTAATCAACTTATTACTTGAATTAAAACATTAGTTGTCCCATGCTCCAAGCATGTACACTATGCTTTTCCAAACAACAATTATGCCATACTACAAGTATGCATAATATGTTTACATATGGTCCTCTCTTTGTGAAATATATCAATTAACAATATTCCAATGATGCTCATTTCACAATTCCAATCCTTGTTGTAAATGCAAGAATACCAAACTCTTTCTATTTACTATAATCTGTTAGATTCTAAACTTATATGCAATGATCCCCTTGTAATGACTATGCACAGAAGTCACAAAGACTTGGCAACATACATTACAAAGCATTCCAATGGAAAACAATTCCATGGAAATGAAGTCGCAAATTCAAAATACATTCCTTTGAACATCCTTCTTAGAATTAAGTTCTTTAATCTTACACAGATTCAAAGAATAACTTCCACCTATGGAGACAATTCCATATTACCATTTTGACCATCACTTCTGAACAAGAGTTGCCTATTTTCAAAATATGTCAATATGGTCCTTACTTTATACTTCTAATTGTCCATGAGCAACCAATCTTTGGTAAACCTCAGATTGTCCTCGACAATTTGCTTAATCATTTTAGTCATTTCCAGTTCTATTTCTTTTTCCATGTTAATGCCCTAGGCATTTGGAAAATTTAGAATGGATGAATATTGTAGCACATTCAATCGATCCTATATCCGAAGCATATGGGACACAATTCATGCTATAAAATTTTTATTTGCCATGTTCTCAAAATTCGAACTATGAAGAGGGATGTCGTAATCATAATCGAATTTTGAGAACGCAACATATATAGAATTTCCTTATGTTGGACCATTCCAACATAACATTCATATATATTCTTGACTAAAGCAGATTAAATTCTCAATCTAAGCTAACATATATAGAATTTTCTTATGTTGAACCATTCCAGCATAACATTCATATATATTCTTGACTAAAGTAGATTAAAATATCAATCTAAGCTTGTAGAATTGGAGTGAAGTATAAAATCCTCTCCCTTAATTATAGCAAAAAAACTTTTCAAAGCAAATTGAAACTTTTGTTTTCTATAATTAACATTGCTAACTTGCAATACATAACATAATCATCATGCTCCCACTAGCATAATGATTACCAGCATAACACTTTATGCTCCCACTAGCTTTGACATGTACTCAGAAATCAACTGGACTTCTAGAAATCAATACTTTATTGACTTTCTTACCAAATTTCATATTTCTGATACTATATTGCTTTGATAAGACTTTATCCAAAAAACATACACCTTTCCTTAGATAGCTCACATGTTTTTCTATACCTTTTGCAATTCTCACTAGTTAGTGTGTCGGTTAACCACACATGCTCCACTAACTATATGAGAATGCAAATATCACAACAGCTATCTACTTAAAATATTCTTAGTGGAAGCGTTTCCTTACCATCATTTTCATGAATCAAAGAGAAACCTTATGACACTTAGATTTTATGGTGTATGTGTTCTTTTCCATGTGAATTTTGTCAAAACCATAATCACAGGACTAGGTTAGTGACACTTCCAAATTCATATGGACTGAACTTGTGCAATCTTAATTTCTTGCCACCGGACAGCACAAGGGCCTACCATTGCTTCCAGGTTGTTATGCAAACAGTCGAGAACTCTCAGAACACCAATGCAAAGCCAACCGTAACTGGGATGAGCACAGAATATGTCAACACGATAGGTTACAAACATCAAGTCGTGGGCTAGTGATTAACAAAACTCTTGATTAGTTCTTGAACCTATCATAAGATCTTTTTAAGACTCCCACTGACCTCTTGACATATATGATTCTCTTTGTCAAGAACCATTTCTTAACAAAACAAATATTCAATAGTTAGTGCAGATTCTTATCAAGTTAAACACTTCCCATAATTGGACTTGGTTGGTCTTTGTTTTATCCAAAACATCATAGCTAACCAATCTCAAATGTACAAGAGTAGGACACATATTACTCTACATTTGATAAGTGTTATAAAATTTCTAAAGGTTTTGTCACTCAATGGCTTAATCTTGGAGTATGACTCTAAGATTTGATTTTGATGTATGATTTATCTTTTGATTTAAGTGTTTCAACAACTCATGATTCCTCTCCTTAGCCAAATAAATGAACTAAGGTGTCCTTAGAGGATCAATTGTGATACGGTTCCATAATCACTAAGATAAACACAAAACAAAATACCCAAGTACTCTCCCATCTCTTCAGATTGGAGAAACTTTTATCTTTCTGCCTTATTTGATTCTTCTTATTCATTTTGCCATACATTGAAACTTTTCCAATGTTTCAGAATTACACTTAAACTCGTAAGCATAACCATATTTACTAAAGTTTAGTAAATCATAATGAATAATCTTATCAACCTTTGTGGTGGACCTGACCAGCACACAACCAAGTGTACCCAATCTTTTAGTCCTTCACTTGACTCACATGTACATGTGAACAAGGAATTAGTCTTAATTCCCCAAAGACAAAAACTTTTCATTCATCATACAATACAAGTTGCATGATTCCAAGTTTGTATCCAAATGAAACTTGGGTGATGAGAATCTTTCCTTATTTGGTAAATTATGACACTACCACTAATGAAAGAATCAAATCCATTTACCCATGTTTCTTATCAATGGAAACATATAAGCAACAACCCTTTTTCACAAATGCTATTGTAAAGATACTTAAAATAAACAAAATCAAAACCATTTTCTTTTATTTTAAAACTTTGCAGAAAACTTATCCTTACAATCCATATGGAAAACTTGTTATTATATATTCCTATGCAATATATCAAACTCTTAAGTAACAACTCAAAATTCTTATCACCGAACCATGCGATCGAAATCCATCTTGACGATCAGAATCAACATATACTTCCTTTAAGTTTCTTCACTCTTCTTTGATTCTTAAAACATCAACATGTGACCCAGTCACATCATGCAATAAGAATCTCAGAATAGAAACTTAATAGAGTTAGACGATGGATTTTACCTGAAGTAGAGTCAAACATTTGACTTTACTATCCTTATGGACTTTTAGGTAAATTAGGCAGCTTCGCAACTAATGCCCTTCCTTTGGCAACATAAACATATGGACTCTTTGGAAACGGTACACAGGACTATCACAGACTTAGCCTTTCTCTTTACCATTTGGTCAACCGAGTTGACTATGGCCAATCGTTTTCAATTAGGAAGAGAAAGTTTTTTTGGACTTCCAATGTTACCTGTGTCAATGTCCATGGAAGTTTGGGAAGTTGATCTTCCAATCAAATTTTGCTTTACCAGTGCTCCAAATCATTGTTGATTCAACATCATCAAGAAAATAGGTAAGATCATTAAGGGTCATGTCGTGATCTGTCATCAGGGAGTGACCAATCCAACAACTAGCTACCTTGAGACTTCGACACCCGACTCTCCCGGGTTGTCAATATGTGACTTAATCTCCAAGACCTAAGCACATATAGAATTTTTTTGCCAATAGGGATTGAGTGACTTTGAACTTATCAGGTCTTGAAACTTGTGGGATAGGGAGATTTATTGGAGTAGGTGAAGGAAGTGAAGTATGATTTTCAGTCCCACTAATTCACAACAAAGGGATTGATCTTTCACCTTGGTTGCCATTTGGGATATCATCTTCATTAGGAAGCTTCTTCCTAAAGATTTGGGAAGACCATAGCTGTCTAAACTAGACAACTATAATGGGATAAATTCAAGTTAGTTGATTTAAAGTCCTTAATATAACACCCAATATGAAATATTAAGGCTAGGACGCAATAACCTATTTATAACTGGAAGAGGGATGCCGTAATCCAATTTATAAAATAGTTAAAGGTAGGTAAATGATGATTTACCAATTTCCACCATGAAAAACGAAATATTTTATTATTAGGTTTTATTGGTTTTGAAATTTCTAGATCTTTTGAGATACATTGAACTTTTCAATGGCATATTTGAATCTCGATTGTGCCCTCTCAAGTTTGTGACTGGGATGCCGAGGATCACAAACAAGGTGTGAATCACCATACAAATTGACTTGGTACCCTCAAAAATATTACCTAATCGATGTGTCGGTTAACCACACACGCTCCACCGATCTATAATAAAGTCGAGTTACCCTTTGCCACCCTTACTAGTCCATGTTAGTGTGTCGGTTAACCACACACGCTCCACTAACGACTTGGTAAGGTACAAAGTGTAATTTTATGAGCTACCACCAATTTCACATTTTCCAAAAGTAACTAAGATTGGGAATTTATAATGTATAGTTACTTTATAATTCATCATACTTTTAATGAGTATTTAAAGTCATATCCTACCCGTTCGGCTAACGACCCTCCACCGATCAAGGAAGCGGTGGGTGAGAGTGGACACCCATTAAGTCACCATTTTATAGGCAACAACCTTATATCCCCTTTCATGAAGCCTACTAACGGTAAGAATGACATATTCTTATATATATCTATATAATTAAAATTATAATAATAGTATAAGGGTGTATTATAAACAATTAAAATACTTCGTGGTTTAATCTATTAATTAAATTATACTCTTAATTTAATTAAACATAAACCATGTCTTTATGGAATTATTAACTCTTTTAATTAAACACTTTATTAATTTAATGAAGTCCATAAAGTTTGAATTTGTTTTAACTTTTAAAAAAAAATAATTTGGAATTAAAGTGTAAGACTTTACAAATTCCAAAACATGAGGGCAAGTTTTGAAACTATTTCAAGACTCTCCAAATTTGTAACTTATGAGTTTTAATGGTTCATCAAGTTGAAGACTCTTCATTTTATGAAACCTACTATTCTTTATTGAAAACTTTTAAAGATGTGACTTTTGGTTATCCATAACTTGAGGACAAGTTATGGACACAATCAATGCCATTAAGATCATGAATTAAACATACATGGAGGTTACACATGATTCCTATGATCTTCTAAAAACTCATAAGAACACAAATTCATGTCAAGCAATTTCAAGAAATCATATAAACATATACAATACTTGAAAATTGATAAAAGTCATGTAAAATGGGTTAACATAATCATTATCATTTTGAAAAATAGATTTTACAAGTCCAAAACAGATTGGGATAATGATTTTAATCCATTTCAAGCAACAAAACATGAAAAACTGCCCAACACGCTCCTACTCGTCGAGTGCAAGAACCTACTCGATGAGTAGGATGCATTTGTTCATGGGCTCGGCGAGTCCTCCCCATGAACTCGGCAAGTCCAATCGTCAGAGTGTAGAATTTTCGATTTTTAAGCAGTTTTCCATCAAGTATACAGAAAAACAATCCTAGGCTCTGATACCACTGATGGGTTTTGAGCATTCTAACACTTCCTAAGTGTGCATGCAACCCTAATAACCTTGAATCTATGTTTTCTCTATATACATGCAAATTTGTTTTTCAAGGTTATTTCCTAACTAGCATGGCATGGGGAATAAATAAAATAGAAAACTAGTAGAAAATACATACCTTGATGTTGCTTGGATTCCTTCAAGACTTTGTGAGCCTAGCACCCCAAATGTCGTGCCTCAAATGCTTTACACAACACCACAAAACTTGGAATAACTTCAGAGAATACTTCTAGCACTCATAATCGGTTATGCCCTCTCTAGTAACCCTAGGTCCCAATTTTGCTAGCCAAAGGGTTCCTTTTATAGTAGTGTCACAATTAGGGTTTCATTAAGAAGACCCATAATTGTCATGACTCTTCATTTCTCATGACCCATGGGTTTGTAACTCCCATGGACTATCCATGGAGCTCCAAATGGTTACATCCATAACCCATAAACCATGGATCATTAATCCACCATAAAAGAATTGATGATTTTCATAATCAACCCTATATATTTAATTAGTCTCACTTTGATCACCAAATTAATACTAGATTAATACTTGATCAATACTAATTAAATAACACTATTATTAATATATTAGAACTTATAATATATTAGTAATCATAAGTGCCATATTCTCTCATTTAGTCTATCCAAGTATTGCAATGCCATGCAACCCAAATGGACCATGCCGGGTCGGGTCAAGTACATACCAAATACAGTTATGGACTTAGACATTATATCCAACAAAAACAAGAAGAGGAAGAACATGAAATTTCTGTTTCAAGCTTGTGATGTTAAAAGATACACCACATCTCATTATACAAACCTCATTGTTTGAATGAATTGCAGTGTAAAGAACAATGATAGTGATAAAGCTGAAATTCGCATGGTGGTAAACTGGTATTCAAAAATTCGAAGGGTGATTCATCAAGTTGCTCAAATGCTAATGACTTAGATTCAACACTTCTCATAAAGGGGGAGAATGTTGAGATTGAATGTAGTTGTGAGGAGTCGAAGTCTGTCTAGGTCGATCTTAGAGTCAAAAGCTAGTTTGTATGTTTTGTATAAGGGTGAAGTTTGTGTCGAAGCTATAGTGTTTTAGTCCCTTATATTTCTTCTACACTTTTATTATACCTATAAATATGGGATGAGTACTAGAGTTAGACAAGTTCTTGGAGTCTTCAACTTGTACTCTCTATTTTTCTCTGTATCTTGTTAAAGCGTAATCAAGCCATACTAATCATATTTACATCGTGTGTTTATAATTCATTCAAAACTCTAATTTTGTTTCATATACTCGATTAATAACAACTAAAAAAACCAATTCATGCAACCAAGGAATACTATATATAGAGAGAGAGTATTAGAAGAGGAGTTTCGGCCCTTCGGATCTTGGAGTAGTCATAGCAGAAATTTAACCCTAAGGAGGGTTTATATAGGTGTTAGGAAGGTACTGGATAAGGCAGGTGTATCCAAGGTAACCCTAATCCCTTAACTTTCCCCTACTATAGGGAGGTTCTAGAACTGCCTAATGTTCAACTATTGGACATTGTCACCTTTAGTCCCCGCAGTTTCAATTAATTCCTTTAATCCCAAAATTAATTACAAATTAATTTCTGATTGAATATTAATTAAACAAAAGGATTTTTAATTAATATATTATTTACATAATACATTAATAAATCATTTAGTTTTATTTCTAATTAATTTATCAACCAAGTAATAAATTAATAAATCATTCTTCTCTCTGTAACAGTCATCCTATTCAATTGCCAGGTTTAAAGGCAACCCAAAATGACTATGCTACTATCAATTCCAGATTATACCAATTATAGTGATGGGCTTAGACACCTAATCCAACAGTCTCCCACTTGGATAAGTCTAATAATTATAACTTCCAGTATAACTTTAGAAACTGATTAGCAAATTGCTATAATTTTTGTTAAGTCTCTTGCTATATATATATATATATATATATATATATATATATATATATATATATATATATATATATCTACATTAAATTTCCTATGTTCACTCACTTCAACACGATATTCATATATGTCCAAGACTAAGTTCCATTAAAACTTCAATCTAAACTTATAGATTTGAAATGATGTATGAGTGTCCTCTCCCCTAAATCCTTTTGTAGCAAAAAAATTCCCACACTTTTCACTTTTGTAAATTTTAAAACTTCGTTTCCTCGGAACAGTATTTCCAATTTGCAACAATTAGCATAACAATCATGCTTCTATTATCATAACAATTTTGCTTCTATCTGCATAAAAATTATGCTCCCACTTACTTTGACATGTACCAAGTATTGGGTTTTGAGCATTCTAACACTCCTAAGGTGTACATGCAACCTTAGAAACCTTGGATCTATGTTTTACTATGATACATGAAAAATTGATTTTCCAAGCTTCTTAAACTATCTAGCATACCATGGGGAACTTTTAAACATAAATGCTAGAAGAAGAACCTACCTTTTGTAGTGTGGATTCCTTGAGAACCTTGTGAGCCTAACACCTCAAGTGTGATGCCTCAAATGTCTCACACAACACCAAATACACTTGGAATAACCTTGAGAGAAATAGCACACTTCTAAAATCGGTTATTTCCTCTTGTTCTCACAGTAGTGCCGATTTTGGTCTACAACATATTCCTTTTATAGTGTGTCATAAGTAGGGCTACACCATGTAAACCCTAACTTGACATGGCTCTTCTTTTCCAAGATCCATGGGCTCAAAGACACCATAGAGCATCCTATGGGTTTTAACAATCAACCCATATAATCCATGGATCATTAGCCCACTATACAAGTATGGGTGATTTAAACAATCAACCCATATATTTAATTAGTATCCTTTTGATCACTTAATTAATTCCAAATTAATTCTTGATCAATACTAATTAAATAATATTATTAATATATTAGAACTTATAATATATTAATAAACCTTAAGTGTTATTTCTCTCATTTTGATCTACCAAATGCATGATGCCATGCAACCCAAATGGACCATGCTAATCGGGTTGAGTACATTCCAGACATAGTTATTAACTTAGATAAGTCTAATAACTATATTTGCAAGAATAACTTCAGGAACCGATCACCAATCGTAGCTCTTTCAAGGTCTCGCATAACTGAGATGATGATGATACGTCATTTAAGATAAATGATCACATAATCCTCTGTTCTAGATACCATCCGGACAAATACCTGGAACAATGTCTTACTTATTGTCTAACAGTCTGTTTCTCGATTTCCGATTTGTTTGACATAGGACTTATTTGAACACATCCACTTAGTTCTGATAGGGCCCGGTACATGGGTCAACTCAAAATCATCGAGGGGCGCAGATATCGCTTCTAATCCAAAAAGGAACAGATAAACTTTGATTGATATACTTGTTCTACTACTTGTTGAATCATACACAAAGGCATGTTTTATAACATCGAGTTACAAATATGTTTATGTACAATCAATGTTTAACCAACTCATAGGCAACACGTCATATCTCTAGGTTTAAAGACTTATATGGTATTACCGTCTCACGATCACTCGAGATAAATTCCATGAAGTGATACCGGTGAGCGTGGGTTGAATCCAATACTCAGAACTTATGAGCTCTCATGAGTGTTGTAGCACCACTTTGTCCAACATCTTAGATATCTATAAGCCAACCCATTACAATCTTGATTCATATCTACTTCTAAAATATGACCGACTGTGGATAGTTTGAATAAATTAGTCATTCAAGAAGAGCGACTTAGTTATTCTGGAAGTCCAAACATGCAATGTGAAACACAAGAATAATCGAATCCAATATGGTCTCAGAACTTATGAATATAAATAAAACATCTTTTATTTATCTCCATAATGATTACCCACCATCGATTGTATATTGTTTCGAACTATCAACTTTATACTTGAATTAAAACAATAGTTATCCCATGCTCCAAGCATGTACACTATGGATTTTTCTAAACACTAGTCAAGCCATACAGCAAGTATCTGTTGGATTAGTGTCTAAGTCCATAACTATTTTGGTATGCACTTGACTCGATGGTGCATGGTCCTTTTGGGTTGCCTTCAGCAAAGCAACTTGATAGGATGAATTATGGAGAGAAAGGATTAAACATGATTTATTAATATATTATGAGAATAATATATTAAAGGAGAAATCATATTGTTTAATTAATATTAGTCAATAATTAATTGGTAATTAGTTTTGTGAGTAAAAGAGATTAATTAAACTTAAGGGACTGGAATTGTAATTATAAGATAATTGCAATTTGGGCCATGGATTGCCTTTTATTATAAGGTGGACGAATTCTATGGGGGAAACCCATATGAAATCGTCCAAGGCCTTGAGAAAAAGGGCTCCATGGGTTGCTTAGGGCTTAAGCATCCAAATTAGGGTTTCCTTGTTAGATAACCCTAATTGCCTCACTATATATAGATCCCTTAAGGACCAAAAACATGGACAAGCTTCTTGCTAGGGTTTTCACATGGTTTTGGCAGCCTCCATCCTCTCTCCTCTTCATCCTCTTGCTTATGGTGTTTGTGAACCATTAGAGGAGTGACACTTGTGACTCTAAGCCTTCCAAAGTCAATTCAAGGAGGAATTGGGATTGTTATTGCTACATAACAATCAAGGTAATATCATAAAGCTAATTATATGTTAATATTGAGTTCCATATGCTAGAATTAGGGTTTATAGTCTTGGATTCAATGCATGTAAAATAGAGAAACCTAGATCCAAGCATTAGGGTTCTTATGAGCACATTCGATTATGGTTACGGTATCCCTTTCCATAATTTGAATTGTGAGGTTTGACAATTGTTTACACACACATATGAACTATCGAAGGCAAAGGTGTATATGTTCAAGAAGCCTTGATAAAAGATTACCAAAGCACTAAGTATTAGAAACATGAACTTAAGAAATTCAATTAGCATTGTTTTTCTTAAAGTTAAGATGTTTATGAATATATGTCGAAGCTAGTGGGAGCATAAGTGTTATGTTTTATAATAATCATCATGATAGTGGGAGCATAAAAGTTATGATTGTATGATTATTAAGGAAAGTATTCCAAGTTGGCAATATTAATTATAGAAAACAAGAGTCATTCTTTGCAAAGTTGTAAGGATGGAATAGTTGTTTTGCTATAATTAAGGGAGAGAATATTATGCTTCATTTCAAATCTAAAGGATTAGGTTGTGGAATGTTAATAAGTTTAGTCAAAGGAACATAGTGTGTTCTTAAAATTTCGATTATGATTACGACATTCCTCTTCACAATTCGAGTTTTGAGAACATAGCTAATAAAACATTATGCGTCGTGTCCCATATGCTTCGGGTATAGGATCGATTGCAAATGCTTTAATGTTTGACCACTCTAAAATTTTCCAAATGTCAAGTGCATTTAAAGGGAAAATGGACTAGAATTGGTTTTGACTAAAATAATTAAACAACAATCAAAGGACAATCCAAAGTTTGACGAGGATTGGTCGCTTGTGAGTAGTTGGAAGCATGGTATTGAATGGACCATATCGACATTATTGTGAATAGAAAAGATTCTATTAAGAATAAGTTGTCATATGGAAATGTTTCCATATTGGATGGACCATATCGACATTATTATGAATAGATAAGTTTCTATTAAGAATAAGTTGTCATATGTAAAATATGGAAATGTATCTATATTGGGAATTGAATATTAAAAATCTATGACTAGATTAGAAACTTTTATGCAAAAGGATGTTCAAAGGAATGTAATTTGAGTGAGAGACATCATATCTAAGGAATTGTCTTGTAACAATCTCCGATAGAAGACTTTGTAATATCATTGGCAATAGTCTTTGTGACTTTGGTGCAGTGACATTACGAAAGGATAGTCGCATAGAATGTTAGAATCTAGCATATTTTATAAGTAACAAGAATTTGATATTCTTTAACTTATGAAAAACGGATTTGGAGTTGTGAAATGAGAAGGATTGGAAATGTGTTCAATGTGATCTATTTCACAAAGTAAGAACCATAGGCAAACATTGTATGCATGCTAAGAAGCATGGGACAAGTGTTGTAATTCAAGTAAGAAGTTGATTAACCGAAACGAAAAATAATGAGTAATCGATATGGTGATAAATAAAAGGTGTTTTATCTATGCTCAAAGGTTTGAGGCCATATGGGATTAGTATTATTCTTGTGTTTCACTTTCCATGTTTTGACTTCCAGAATAATTTAATTGGTTAAGAACAGTCAAATTATTCGAACGGGCCATAGTCGTTCATATGTTGGACGTAAGTATAAATGAAGACTATCGTGAATTGGTGTGTGGATTGTCTAGAAGAGTATTAGACATAAGCAAATGTTTGCTGCAACGTTCATGAGTGCTTACGAATATGATTTGAGCATTGGATTAAACCCACGCTCACTTGGACCACTCCATGAAATTGTATCACGAGTGATTAGTGAGACGATAACATCTTATATTCTTGAAACCGAGATGTGTGAGTTGTATCTTGCGAATCGGTTACACATTGATAATATGTAAACGCACTAGTAACCTGGTGTTATAAAACATATTGCTGTGTGTGATTCGGTGCGTGAATGCAAGCGAGCATTGTATCAAAGTTTATCCATTCCTTTTATTCAAAGTAGGATAAAGGCGATATCTTTGGGCCCCTCGATGGTTTAGTGATGACAAACGTAAATGCTCGGTCGGGCTAGGGCTAATTTGATTTGTTCGATTAGTCTGTCGTCATAAATAAGAAATCGAGAAGTAGTACAAAGAGAATGATTTGAAATCATGTCTCATATGATATCTAGAATGGAGGAAAATATGATCCCTTATCTAAGGACACGCGTATCTGATAGGATCAGAGTTGACAGTGGCTTTGGAAAGCTATGATTGCAGATTAGGATCTGAAGACATACTCAAAATAGTTGTTCGACTTATCCAAGTGGGAGATTGTCGGATTAGTGTCTAAGTCCATAAATATTTTGGTATGTACTTAACCCGATGGTGCATGGTTCTTTTGGGTTGCCTTCACCAAAGCAACTTGATAGGATGAATTGTGGAGATAAAGGATTAAATATGATTTATTAATATATTATGAGAATAATATATTAAAGGAGAAATCATATTGTTTAATTAATATTAGTCAATAATTAATTGGTAATTAGTTTTATGACTAAAAGAGATTAATTAAACTTAAGGGACTGGAATTGTAGTTATAAGATAATTGCAATTTGGGCCATGGATTGCCTTTTATTATAAGGTGGACGAATTCTATGGGGGAATCCCATATGAAATCGTCCAAGGCCTTGAGAGAAAGGGCTCCATGGGTTGCTTAGGGCTTAAGCATCCAAATTAGGGTTTCCTTGTTAGATAACCCTAATTGCCTCACTATATATAGATCCCTTAAGGACCAAAAACGTGGACAAGCTTCTTCCTAGGGTTTTCACATGGTTTTGGCAGCCTCCATCCTCTCTCCTCTTCATCCTCTTGCTTATGGTGTTTGTGAACCATTAGAGGAGTGACACTTGTGACTCTAAGCCTTCCAAAGTCAATTCAAGGAGTAATTGGGATTGTTATTGCTACATAACAATCAAGGTAATATCATAAACCTAATTATATGTTAATATTGATTTCCATATGCTAGAATTAGGGTTTATAGTCTTGGATTCAAAGCATGTACAATAGTGAAACCTAGATCCAAGCATTAGGGTTTGTATGAGCACATAGGATGTCTTATGACTAAAACCCATCAGTATCCACACTATGTTTTTCAAAACATTAGTTATGCCATACACAAAGTATGCACACTAAGTTTGTCTATGATCTTTATTCTTTGAAATAGATCGATTGAACATAATTCCAATGATACTCATTTCACAATCCCAAATCCTTACCGCAAATGCAAGAATTCCAAATTCCTGCCATTTACCTAAATCTGTTACATTCTAAACTTATATGCATTGTTCCTCTTGTAATAATTATCCACAAAGTCATAAATACCTATCAACAGACATTACAGAGTATTCTAATGGAGATCAACTCCATGGAACCAAAGTCTCATATTGAAAATTCATTGCCTTTGAACATTCTTCTTGCATTAAGTTTCCTAATCTTACATAGATTTAATGAATAACTTCCACCTATGGGAACATTTGAATATTCCCCTTTTGACTATTACTCTTGAACAAGAGTTGCCTCTTCTCATAATATGTCATTATGGTCTTTCCAAAATTAACATATACTTCTAATTGTCCCTGAGCAACCAATCTTTAGTAAACCTTAGATTGTCCTCAACAATTGCTTAATCAAATTAGTCATATCTAGTTCGAGTACTTTTCCCTCTTAATGCTCTGGGCATTCGGAAAACATTAGAACGGATGAATATTATAGCACATGTAATCGATCCTATATCTGAAGCATATGGGACACGGTTCATAAAGACATGATACTAGACCAATCTTTTGTTATAGTATTTCTATTTCTATTTGCCAAGTTCTCATAATTCAGATTATGAAAAGCGATGTCGTAATCATAATCGAATTTTAGAGCGCAAATAATGGACCAATATATAGAATTTCCTTATGTTGAGACATTCCAACCTGAAATTCATATATATATATATATATATATATATATATATATATATATATATATATATATATATATATATATATATATATATATATATATCTTTGACTAAATATGACTAAAACCTCAATCTAAGGTTTTAGAATTGAAGTGAAGTATAATTTTCTTTCCCTTAATTATAGCAAAACAACTTTTTTCCAATTGAAACCTTTTTTTCTATAATTAACATTGCTAACTTGCAACACTTATTATAATTATCATGCTCCCACTTGCATGATGATTATTAGCATGAAGCTTATGCTCCCACTAGCTTTAACATGTACTCATAAATCTGCTGGACTTCTAGAAATCAATACTTTATTGATCTTCTAACCAAAGTTCATATTTCTGATATGAGATGCTTTGATAAAACTTTATCAAAATCATACAACTTTCCGTAGATAGCACACATGTGTGCCTAAACAATTTCAGAAATATGAAAAGGGATGTCGTAATGATAGTCTCAATTATTTAGACCTTTGCCATTTCTCATAAGTCCATGTTAGTGTGTCGGTTAACCACACACGCTCCACTAACGACTTTGAGAATGCAAATATCACAATTTCTATCTAGTTACAATCTACTTAGTGAAAGCGTTTCCACACCATCATTTTCATGAATCGAAGAGAAACCTTATGACACTTAGATTTTCTGGTGTATGTGTTCCTATCCATGTGAATTTGTCAAAACCATAATCACAAGACAAGGTTAGTGACAAATCCAAACTCTTATGGATTGAGATTGTGCAGTCTTAACTTCTTGCCACCTGACAGCTCAAGGGCCTGCCATTGCTTCCAAGTTGTTATGCAACCAATCGAGAACTCTCAGAACTCATATGCAAAGCCAACTTTAACTGGAATGGGCACAAAAATAGGAATATGTCAACACGATAGGTTATAAACCTCAAGTCGTGTGCTAGCGATGAACTATAGGTTTTTTTTTCTTGATTAGACCTGGAAGTTTTTCCAAGATCTATAATACTCCCATTTCCTCTTGACATATAAGACTCACTTGCCAAATATTCAATAGATAGTGCAGATTCTTTATCAAGACAAACACTTCACACAATTGGCCTTAGTTGGTCTTTGTTTTATCCAAAACATAACAACTTACCAATTTCAAATGTACAAGAATAAGACACTTTTTACTCTTACATTTGACTACTGTTAATAAACCTTCTTTAACATGTGTCACTCAAAGTACAATCTTGGAGTATGACTCTAAGACTTGTTTTGGAACGAAGTATGACTCATCTTTTTTGATTTAACCACTTCAAGAATTCATGATTCCTCTTCTTAGCCATAAGAATGCACTAAGATGTCCTTAGAGAACCAATTGTGATATGGTTTCTTAATCATTAAGATGATCACTAAACATGACACTAAAGTACTCTCTCATCTTTTCAGATTTGAGAAACTTTTATCCTTCTGCCTAATTTGATTCTTATCATTCGTCCTGCAAAACATTGAAATATTTCCCATGTTTCAGAATTATACTTAAACTGGTAAGTATAACCATATTTACTAAACTTTAGTAAATCATGATGAATAATCTTCTCGTTCTTTTGTGGTGGACTTAACCAGTGCACAAGAATGTGTACTCCATCCATTAGTCCTTCACTTGACTCACATATAAATCTAAACAAGGAATTAGTCTTAATTTTCCAAAGCTGAAAGTTCTCATTCATTATACTATACAACTTGCATGATTCCAAGTTTCGGTCCAATTGAGACTTTGATAATGAGAATCTTTCCTTATTTGGTAAATTTAGACACTACCACAAATGAAAGAATCAAATTCATATTTCTATTATTGCTAGAAACATATAAACATCAATTTTCCATAAAAGCCATTGCAAGGAGATATAAACTAATATGAAATCAAATTTTTATTTATTTATAAAATGCGGAAAAACTTTTTCCTTACAATGCAGCTTTAAATGAAAAACTATGTTGTTGCATATTTCCTAGCAATCTATCATAATTCCTAAGTAGTAGCTCAAGAATCCGATCTTCGAACCATGCAATTGAAATCCATCTTCGTGATCAGATTAAGCATACTCTTTCTTTAAGTGTCCTTCTTTGTGCTTGATTCTGTCAAACACCAAAATGTAACCGAGTCACATTTTGTATTAAGAATCATGAATAAGGAACTTAACAGAGTTAGATATTGGACTTACTAGAAGCTGAATCAAACTTTCTGACTAGACCTTCTCTCAGATCTTTCAGGAAGTTAGGGTAGCTTTGTAACCAATGCCCCTTCCTTTTTGGCAATAGAACCATATGGACCCTTTGCTAATGATACCTAGGACTATCTCAGAATTAGCCTTTCTCTTTACCCGCCGGTCAACCAAGTCGACTATGACAAATCCCTTTCCATTGGGAAGAGAAAGCTTTCTGGATTTTCAATATCACCAATTTGTCAATGTCCATGGTAGTTTGGGAAGTTGATCTACTAATCAAATTTGTTTTACCAGAGCTCCAAATCATTTCTGAGTTAGCAGCACCAAGGAAATAGATAAGATCATTAAGGGTCATATCATAGTCTTTTATGTAGTAGTCCTAAAGAACACTCACTATGTGACTTAGAAAGTGATTAAACAACCAACTTTCTTAACACTTTGACACCCAACTCTCCCGGCTTGTCAAGATGTGATTTCATCTCCAAGATGTGATCACACATAGACCTTGCTTGCCACTAGGTCAAGATGTGATTCTCATAATATATTAATAAATCATATTTAATCCTTTCTCTCCATAATTCATCCTATCAAGTTGCTTTGGTGAAGGCAACCCAAAAGGACCATGCACCATCGGGTCAAGTACATACCAAAATAGTTATGGACTTAGACACTAATCCAACAGTCTCCCACTTGGATAAGTCTAACAACTATTCTGCGTATGACTTCGGATCCCGATCTGCAATCGTAGCTTTCCAAAGCCGCTGTCAACTCTGATCATATCAGATACGTGTGTCCTTAGATAAGGGATCATATATTCCTCCATTCTAGATATCATATGAGATATGATTTCAAATCATTCTCTCTGTACTATATCTCGATTCCCGATTTATGATGACTGACTAATTGAACAAATCAAATTAGCCCTAGCCCGGCCGAGCATTTACGTTTTTCATCACTAAACCATCGAGGGGCCCAAAGATATCGCATTTATCCTACTTTGAATAAAAGGAATGGATAAACTTTGATACAATGCACACTTTCACTCACACACCGAATCACACACAACAATATGTTTTATAACACCAAGTTACTAGTGCGTTTACATATTATCAATGTGCAACCGATTTGCAAGATACAACTCACACATCTCGGTTTCAAGAATATAAGATGTTATCGTCTCACCAATCACTCGTGATACAATTCATGGAGTGATCCAAGTGAGTGTGGGGTTAATCTAATGCTCAAATTCATATTCATAAGCACTCATGAATGTTGCAGCAAACATTTGCTTATGTCTAATGCTCTTTAGACAATCCACACACCAATTCACGACAGTCTTCATTCATATCTACTTCCACATATGAACGACTGTGGCCCGTTTGAATAATTCAATTATTCCTAATAAACTCAATTATTCTGGAAGTGAAAACATGCAAAGTGAAACACAAGAATAATACTAATCCCATATGGCCTCAACCCTTTGAGCATAAATAAAACACCTTTTATTTATCACCATATTGATTACTCATTATTTGTCGTTTCGGGTAATCAACTTCTTACTTGAATTACAACACTTGTCCCATGCTCCTAGCATGCACACAATGTTTACCTATGGTTCTTACTTTGTGAAATAGATCTCATTGAACACATTTCCAATCATTCTCATTTCACAACTCCAAATCCTTATCATAAGTGAAAGAATATCAAATTCTTGCTACTTATAGAATATGCTAGATTCTAACATTTTATGCAATGATCCTTTCGTAATGTCATTACACCAAAGTCACAAAGACTATTGCCAATGATATTACAAAGTCCTCTATCGGAGATTGTTACAAGACAGTCCCATAGACGTGATGTCTCTTACTCAAAGTACATTCTTTGAACATCCTTTTGCATAGAAGTTTCTAATCTAGTCATAGATTTCTCAATATTCAATTCCCAATATGGATACGCTTCCATATTTTCCATCTGACAACTCATTCTTAATAGAATCTTATCTATTCGTAATGATGTCGATATGGTCCATCCAATATGGAAACATTTCCATATTTTCCAATACTATACTTCCAACTACTCACAAGCGACCAATCCTCGTCGAACTTTGGATTGTCCTTTGATAGTTGTTTAATTCTTTTAGTCAAAACCAATTCTAGTCCCTTTTCCCTCTAAATGCGCTCGACATTTGGAAAATTTTAGAATGGTCAAACATTAAAGCATTTGCAATCGATCCTATACCGGAAGCGTATGGGACACGACGCATAATGTTTTATTTGCTACGTTCTCAAAATTCGAATTGTGAAGAGGAATGCCGTAATGATAATCAAAATTTTAAGAACACACTATGTACCTTTGACTAGATTTATTAACATTTCTCAACCTAATCCTTTAGATTTGAAATGAAGCATAATATTCTCTCCCTTAATTATAGCAAAACTGTTGGGTTTTGAGCATTCTAACACTCCTAAGTGTACATGCAACCCTAAATACCTTGGATCTATGTTTTCTCTATTAAACATGCAAATAAGAACTTCCAAGGTATTATCCTAATCTAGCATACAAATCAATGAATGTAACAAGATAGAATACATACCTTTTGATGTAGCTTGATGTCTTCAAGCTTTAAGAGCTTAGCCCCAATAGTGTGGAAGCCTCAAGTGGAATCACAATCACCAAAACACTTAGAATAGCTTGAGAGAATTCTACAACTCATGAAATTAGCTAGCCCTTTCTTTTCACACTCTAGTGGCCGATTTTGGTCAAGAATAAGATGCTTATATAGTTAGGGTTACACTATGTAAACCCTAATTGACATGGCCTTTCATTTCCATGATCCATGGGTACAAATATACCATGGAGCATCCATGGACCATCCTATGGGTTTTAGCCCAACTTGATTATCCATGGAGCATTAGCCCACTATACAAGTATGGATGATTTACACAATCAACCCATATATTTAATTAGTCTTCTTTTGATCACTTAATTAATCCTAGATTAATTCTTGATCAATACTAATTAAATAATCTTATTATTCTTATTATTAATATACTAGAACTTATAATATATTAATAACCATAAGTGTCTTATTTCTCTCATTATAGTCTATCCAAGTGCATGATGGTATCCAACCCAAATGGACCATGTCGGGTCGGGTCAAGTCTTACCAATTATAGTTATGGACTTAGAGATTAATCCAACAGTCTCCCACTTGGATAAGTCTAAAACTATTATTGCGTATGACTTCAGGAACCAACCGGCAATCGTAGCTCTCAAAAGCTTCTGTCGAACTCTGACCTTGTAGATGAACTCTGACCTTTGTCAGTGACTTGTCCATTAGATAAGGGATCATATATTCCTCCATTCTAGATATCATATGGACTGAGACATGGATTATAAACATTCTCTCTGTCCATTTGTTGTTTCCCGATTTTCGATTTATGACGACTGACTAATTGAACAAATCAAATCAGTCCTGGCCCGGCCGAGCACTTCCATTTGTCATCATCAAATCATCGAGGGGCCTACAGATATCGCTTTTATCCCGAAGGTAAAAGGAACGGATAACCTTCCACTCATATGGCTTGTTCTACTACTTGTTGAATCATACACAGAGGCACGTTTTATAACACCGAGTTACCGTATGCGTTTACGTGCAATCAATGTACTATCAACTCATAGTAACAACTCATATCTCTAGGTTTGAAGAATATAAGATATTATCGTCTCATGATCACTCGTGATAAAATCCATGAAGTGATTCCAATGAGCGCGGGTTGAATCCAATACTCAGAACTTATGAGCACTCATGATTGTTGTAGCCTTGTCCAACACCTTAGACCTCTACAACCCATCATGACAGTCTTAATTCATATCTACTTCCAACATATGACCGACTGTGGATGGTTTGAATAACTTAGTCATTCCGGAAGAATAACCCAGTTTATTCGGGAAGTCAAAACATGCAAAATGAAACACAATAATAATTGAATCCAATATGGTATCAACCCTTTGAACATAAATAAAACACCTTTTATTTATCACCATATGATTACACATTATTCATTGTATACTGTTTCAGCTATCAACTTTATTCTTGAATTTAAAACAATAGTTGTCCCACGCTCCAAGCATGTACACTATGTTTTCTTAAACACTAGTCATGCCATACACCAAGTATGCATACTATGTTTGTCTATGATCTTTACTTTGTGAACTAGACCAATTGAACATAACATCAATGATTCTTTTTTCACACTCCCAAATCCTTACCGCAAATGCAAGAATTCCAAATTCATGCCATTTACTGAAATCTGTTAGATTCTAAAGACTTGACAACAATCATTACAGAGTATTCCAAAGGAGATCAATTCTTTGGAATCATCCTTCTTGCATTAAGTTTCCTTAATCTTACACAGATTGAAAAATCTTAACTTTGAAACATTTCCAGATTCCATTCTGACTTATCACTTCTGAACAAGAGTTGCCTCCTTACAGATTATGTCAATATGGTCCTTCCAGAGTTATCACTATACTTCCAATTCTCCTTGAGTAACCAATCTTTGGTAAACCTTAGATTGTCCTCGACAATTGTTTAATCCTTTTAGTCATATCCAGTTCTAAACCTTTTCCCTTCTTAATGCCCCAGGCATTTGGAAAATTTTAGAACGGATGATTATAGCACATGTAATCGATCCTATATCCGAAGGATATGGGACACGATTCATGATGTCTCACATAAAGACTAAACCAGTCTTTTGCTATAACATTTGCATTTTTATTTGCCAAGTTCTCATAATTCAGATTATGAAAAGGGATGCCGTAATTATAATCGAATTTTAGAACGCAAATAATGGACTCGTATACAGAATTTCCTTATGTTGAGCCATTCCAACATGAAATTCATATATATCCTTGACTAAATGATTAAAACCTCACGATCTAAGCTTATAGATTTGAGATGAAGTATAATTTCCTCTCCCTTAATTATAGCAAAACAACTCTTTCCCAATTGAAACTTTTGTTTTTCTATAATTAACATTGCTAACTTGCAATACTTATCATAATTATCATGCTCCCACTAACATGATGATTATTAGCATAACACTTATGCTCCCACTAGCTTTGACATGTACCTAGAAATCAGCTGGACTTCTAGAAATCAATACTTCATTGACTTTCTTACCAAAATTCAGATTTCTGATACTAGATTGTTTTGATAAGACTTTATCAAAATCATACACCTTCCCTTAGATAGCACACTTGTGAGTCTAAACAATTATGAAGAGGTATGCCATAATCATAATGGTTAGACCTTTTTGCCACTTCTCACAAGTCCATGTTAGTGTGCCGGTAAACCACACACGCTCCCCTAATGATTTTGAGAATGCAAATATCACAATTGCTATCTAGATAAAATCTACTTAGTGAAAGACTTTTCCTCACCATCATTTTCATGAGTCGGAGAGAAACCTTATGACACTTAGATTTATATGGTGTATGAGTTCTTATCCATGTGAATTGTCAAAACCATAATCACAAGACACATATAATGACAAATCCAAAACCATATGGATTGAACTCAATCTTATTTTCTTGCCACCTGGCAGCTCAAGGGCCTGCCATTGCTTCCAAGTAGTTGTGCAACCAATTGAGAACTCTAAGAACTCATATGCAAAGCCAAATTTAACTGGAATGGGCACAGATATGTCAACACGATAGGTTATAAACCTCAAGTCGTGTGCTAGGGAAGACCTTCAGGTTTTGTTCTTGATTAGTTCTTGAGACTTTCAAGACCTTTAAGACTCCCACTGTCCTCTTGACCTATAAGACTCCCTTGTCAAATATTCAAGAGATAGTGTGGATTCTAACCAAGACAAACACTTCACACAATTGGCCTAAGTTGGTCTTTGTTTTATCCAAAACATCACAACTTACCAATTTCAAATGTACAAGAGTAGAAAACTTTTACTCTTACATTTGACAAGTGTTTTAAACCTTCTTTGAGACATGTCACTCAAGTTACGATCTTGAAGTATGACTCTAAGACTTGTATTGGAACGAAGTATGACTCATCTTCTTGATTTAACCATTTCAACAATTCAAGATCCCTCTTCTTAGTCATAAGAATGCACTAAGATTTTCCTTAGAGAACTAATTTTGATATGGTTTCTTAATCATTAAGATGATCACAAAATTGATACTAAAGTACTCTCCCATCTTTTCAGATTTGAGAAACTTTTATCCTTCTGCCTAAGTTGATTCTTCTTATTCGCTCTGCCATACATTGGAACCTTTTCCAGTGTCTCAGTGTGACAACCCCAAATCTAATTCCGTTACAAATCCCATTTTCACTAACGGAACGTGTCACTATACGTTATTTTATGTAATATTTGGAATCGTCAATATCCGAATATCTAAGTTTATGCATGGCTTAATATTATCATAAGAAATATAACTCGTATGTGTTAACCCCGTTTAACCTAATAGAGTTGTATTACCTTTTCAACCACTTCACCCGGGTAAAAAGTTTTAACCCAGTTAACTTTAAACATCGGATAGCCGTGTATTGGGTGCGATTCCCGAGACATATGAAATGAGTGTACACAACATTTGAATACTCTTTTACCTCACACCCACTCTCTCTCTACTTTCTCTCTCTAGACTCGAAAACAACCCCGATTCCGCTAATTTCCGACTTCCAAACGTAAGTACTCATCCTCTATCTTAATCTAGTCATGCTTCATTGAATTTAGGGGCCAAAAATCATAGAAATCAAGGTCCAAAGAGGAGTTTACGGCCTAAGAAGCTCCTTAGGCCGTAAACCCCCAAAACCATGCCAAAGACCAAGTTTTTCCTTCTTGTAAGTTAGTATACTAATTAAGGTTTATAACTAGAAGAGTTTGGACATTAAAACACAAGAAAATGATGCTTAAAAAGGAGTTTACGGCCCAAGCTTGTGCTTAGGCCGTAAACACCTCAAACACCCCACAAATCCATGATTTAAGTCCCAAAAGATCAATTAGGGTGTTTGGTAATTTAGGCATGACAACAAGGAAGGCTTAAGTGCATTAAACATCATCATTTGAACAAAAAAAGAGGAGTTTATGGCCAAGGCTAAGCTTGGGCCGTAAACACCCAGACTTTTGTTTCAAATAAGTCCCTAAACTACCCTAATGCATGAAAGGAATTTATCTAAGGCCTTTGGAAGTGTGTTGTACCGTTAAACATCTCATTTTGATACCAAATGAAGAGTTTACGGCCAAGGATGTTCTTGGGCCTTAAACTCCCCAAAAATTCATGCCAAATTGTTCCAAACTCACTATAGGGCCTTCTAGGATTTATCTAAGACATATGAGACCATGTTGTACAAGTAAAACCTACATCTTGAAGGATCTATAGGAGTTTACGGCCCAAGAACAAGTCTTGGCCGTAAACTCCCCAAAAATGTCACAAATTGTGATGTTTAATCCTCCCCTTTTGGTCCAAAACACACACCACTAAATTAAGAAAGTGAGATTAGGCCCTAAACACACATTTTGGAGTGTCACAAGAGTTTACGGCCAAGCCTAGGGGGCTTACGGCCGTAAACTCCCAATGGGTGGCTTTTAGGCCATATACTCCAAGAGAGTGAACTCATGGACCCTCCCGTAAATCATCCATGGCCTTGTATCACTCCCGGGAACCCTTTCTAGGCCTTAAAACCCCGAAAACAATGCTAAAGTGTCCAAATACTATAATGAAAAGCATAAGATGATTAACTTCTTGTAAAATACATATTTCATATGACATTAGGGTCCTAAAAGGTGCTCAAGTGGTTATTTGGTACCAAACGCTCAACCGACATTTTTACCCGATTTACCCGATTCACCCGATTTCCGCGATTTCAGGTGAGTTCATACCCCTTAATGAACATTTCAAATGTTTTAAATGTGTTAGGGGGGAGATACAAGTCGCTTATAAATGTTTATGTAGAGTTTTACAGAACGATTTCCGCTTTACAAGGATTAATCACATGTGAATCACTACCTTTAGTTCAAATCACATGTGATTTGTCCCTATGCCTTATAAACGGGTTTAACCCTTTTTAAACTATTTTAAACAGTGAGACAGATTTTAAATGCTCTTTTGGAAAAATACTTTTATTAAATCAATTTACTTATAAAATGTAACCACTCTGATATAATTATCTAAGTAAGACTTGGAGGACTTAGGACCGATATCTCGCCTTATTTCCTGTTCTTGTTTGATTGTGGGCTTAGGGTAGTAGTTATCCGTCTGACTGTCGTCGATTTCTTAGTTATATAATCTGTATATCAGTGTGGGATATGAATATTACTGCTTGCACTTAATACTAAAGTCACTAGCATGCCAAGAACCGCCCTCACTAAGATAACTATAATAGGTATAGTTACGGTTGCTACAGCTACTACTCGCTAAAGTCATTCCTATCTACACTATAATACTCACTATTACTAGACGATACACTAGTAAGAGAATACACTATGATCAAAACTAAAAGATTACTACACTATAACAATAGAGAAAACACTAACGAACAATAATACACTAACCCACTACGAGATACTCTATTCGCTATCCACTACGCCCGAAGTTTTCCAACAGGGAGACGACTCTACATGTATAGATCTATACGGGGCAGACGCTATTACATCCCGACTGTTAATTTTAGTCCGCGCCGTGCAGGCCCAGGGATGCCACTACTTCACTATATTGTGCATGACTGGGAAGGTCATGGGATCCTCTATTATTCTCACTATTAGTAATATGCAAGGAATACACTATAACTACTCTAAAATACTATACTAAATGCTAAACTACATCCCGAAGTAAGTAAGTATCTATCACTAAAGGAAGCTTGCACCTCTATCACTGATTACAGGCTTAACCTATTCTATCACAACTACTATTTGGAGATTTTCTAATATACCTTTACTATAAACTGTTTCAAGAAAATGAAGAATGCATACTTTTCACAGATTTTTCACTTACAATGCATTTTCTGGAAAATATGGGATTTTTTTTTCTAAGTTTCTACTACTTATGAACATAAATGATACATTCTTAGCCCTAATGTTTTGTATACAAAAACTCACACTAAACTCTTATGAACTCACCAGCTTTATGCTGATATTCGTTTTCAAAATAACTTGTATCTTCAGGTCAAAGATAGACAGGTACAGTCGGAGCATTTTTGGAGAAGGTGGAGCACACAAGACCCATCTCTTATTTTTGATTACTTTTGGGTGATTGTTAAACATTACAATACACACTTGTAATTAAATTTACTATGTAATGCTATGGTTGTATGTTTCTTGTTTCCACTATGATGCAATTGTGATGATACTGTTCGCTACGTCATCCACCTCGAAACGTATTCCGCCGTTATCGGTTTTGGGGTGTGACAGATTGGTATCAGAGCATTGTTTATAGTGAATCAAGTATATCAACCTGTAAAAGATATACGAACTATAAACACTTCGGGACTAAAACACTCTGACTAAAAATATATACTGTTAAGTATCTAAAAGATCTAACTAAGTATATATATATATATATATATATATATACACACATCACTATGAAACACAGGAATCAGTATCGTCCTAGAACAAAACGAAAGTATTAAGATTGTTGGGCAGCACCATTGAGTTTAGAGACATATAGTCACATTCAGGATGATGTAGCCTGATCAACTACGTTTTCCTGAGGGTGACTAGCATGTGCCTAAGTTCGGTTGTGATGTTGCAACAAGTCTAAAACTTACCAACAATACCACAATAATGCTAACATGAGAATACTATAGGAGTATTCTGTATCTCTAGATTATACGTATGTGTTATCAAAAAGGGTCGTTACTAGTAGGACAATAGTTGCTAAGTGGATACACCACGATTACATGTGATTAGGGCGCTATAGACTCAGAATCTGCAGCCTTTGCTTCATTCCCTGTTCTTGTTTGATTGGGGGTCTGAAGTTAGGGCGGTTTATTCGAAGGACTATCTTGCTTCGGTTACATGTAATCGGTATGCACTATGCAAGTATTGGGTCAACTAGTAATGATTCTCCCTATAAGTATCTTAGAATAGTACGTCTGTTAATCCTCTTTTCCCCCTTTCTCGCGTAGATAGCATGGTTGGCTTCCACCTACCCGGCGATCCGTACTTTCCGAATCAGGGCAATGGAGGATGGCTCGAAGAGGAGTCAGACGACGATCACCCTATTCCTTTGGATGATCATCATGCTGAAGGCTTCTCGGATAGCTCGAGCTCCGAGCCAGAAGTCAACAACCAACCTCCTGAAGCCCCGAACCCTAACCCCCGACTGGCATTTCAGGGCCCCACTCCTATGTGGGCAATATCCTTGCGTCGATGGAGCGAGGAGCAGGGTCAGCCTTTACCTTACAATGGAGACTGAAGTTTCTACAACATAAGCGAAGGAGGATCAGCAGATCGGGCTCTGCCCATCATGATCCGAAGAATTGCCAGGAATGTTGAGCAAAGTCAAGCTGCTATTGGTCGAGTTGTAGAAGTGGATGCCAACTCAAACCTCAACACTGTTCGCATTCGCCAACTCGAAGAAGCCATGGACAGGACAAGGAGGACCAACGAGGCTCTGCAGCATCAGCTGGCTGCATCCCGAGCTGAAGTTAGGGAACTCCGAGCACGCCAAAGGACTCATGATCGACACCTTCAAGAAGTTATGCGTCAACTAGAGGATCTGAGGATTCGCCCAACAAGCAGCCGTCGCCAGTAGAAGACGTCTAATTACCTCACTCTTTTGTTTAAAGGACTAGCCTTTTATCTCTATGTACCGTAGATCTCTTCTCTGTAAACATTCCTAGTTTAAAAGTAGTCTAGTTAAACCTCTAAACTGCCAACATTTTCTCTATGGTATGATGTAAGACCTACTGCTAGGTCAATTTTCATGAATATGTGTTGCATCATTAATACCAGTATGCTGGCAGTTGATTTCTCTATTACTATAACTCTTACCCTGATCTTGGATTATGCCGATTTAATCCACGAAACACTCTATTCATATTCGCAATAGGCTCTTACTATTGCTATCATTTCTATGATCTTCTAGCGAAGGATGCCTCCACGAAAGCGTCCCAACAGAGGAAGACCCGCAACTCAAACCCCTCCTCCACCACCTCCTCCTCCGCAGTTCGATCCGGTGTTGTTCCAAACGGCTGTGACTGCGGCTGTCACAGCAGCCATGGCCCAAATGAACTCGGGCGATGCGAGTGGTGGAAATTCTAGATTTGGTGAAGTCCACCAACGAGTGCAGGGATGCACTTATAAAGACTTCATGAATTGTAAACCTGCTTTCTTTGATGGGACCGGAGGAATTCTGGCATTGTCCCAATGGTTCGAAAGGACCGAAGCTGTGTTCGAGATGTGCTCTTGTCCCGAAGAGAGCAAAATCAAGTTCGCTACTGCTACCCTCACTAACAGAGCTTTGTCATGGTGGAATGGCCATGTCAACGCACTCTCCTTGGTCACAGCCAATGCCATGGGCTGGGACACTCTAAAAGATCTTATGAGAGGAGAGTACTGCCCTAGGGGCGAAGTTCAGAAGCTTGAGGAAGAACTCTGGAACCTCAAGATGAAAGGGACCGACATAACGGCTTATACGGCCAGATTTTGCGACTTGGCGGCTATGTGTCCCAACATGATCCCCTCTGAAAGCAAGAAGATTGAGCGTTACATCTGGGGTTTAGTGCCCCCGTATCGAGGAAATGTTCTGGCCTCACGCCCTGCCACTTTTGACAGCGCCAAGGAATTGGCCCAGAGTCTGATCAACCACGAAATCTCCTCCACTCCAGCAAAAACAACCACAACAACCACTGCACCATCCGGATCATCTGATAGAAAGAGGAAACGATGGGATAAGAAGAAAGGAAAGAAAACTCAAACCGCCCCCAAGGATCAGCAAATTGTGGCGGTTCATGCTGCCACCATCCCAGCCGCACCAGCTGCTCCAGTCCCACCGAAGGCTTACAGTGGGAATTTGCCTAAGTGTCCCAAGTGCCCTTTTCACCACAACGGTCCATGCCGTGAACTGCAGTGTTCCAACTGCAGACGGAAGGGCCATACTGTCCGATTTTGCAAGGCCCCTCCCAAACCTATCACACAGATTCCTGGTACGGGAGTGACCCCAACTTGTTATGGCTGCGGTGAAGCGGGCCATTTTAAGAAGAACTGTCCGAAGGCTGCAAATGCTGGGGGAGCTGGAAGGTTACTTGCTATCGGTCACAATGAAGCAGTAGCCGATCCCACGGTGGTCACGGGTACGTTTCTTCTCAACAACTCTTATGCCTGTGTCTTATTCGATAGTGGTGCAGAAAGGAGCTTCATAAATCAAAACTTTAAACATTTACTCAAACAAACCCCTCAACCACTAAAAGAAACATTCGTCGTAGAAATGGCTAATGGGAAGACAGAAAGCTCTAATGAAATCTATATAGGTTGTACTCTCACGTTAGATGATCACCCCTTTTTAATCGACCTTATACCAGTCTCAATCAAAAATTTCGATGTCATTGTTGGTAAGGATTGGCTAAGCCTTCACTATGCCGACATCCTATGCTCCGAGAAAGCCATTCGCCTGAACTTTCCGAACCGAGAGACCCTATTGATATACGGAGATAAGCCAAGTACAAATCTTCGTATCATCTCTAGTATTCAGACTCAGAAATACTTGCGTAAGGAATATCGCGCCTTTCTTGCTCAGGTTGTCGACACTAACCAGAAATCGAAAGATCCAAAAGTCATTCCTGTAGTATGCGATTTTCCTGACGTCTTTCCGAAGGATCTTCCAGGTCCACCTCCCAAACGACAGGTTGAATTCAGAATCGACCTAATCTCAGGAGCTACCCCCGTAGCTAAGTCGCCCTACCGACTAGCGCCCGCCGAAATGCAAGAACTATCCGGTCAACTCAACGAACTTCTCAGCAAGGGCTTTATAAGACCGAGCTTCTCACCTTGGGGAGCTCCGGTCTTGTTCGTGAAGAAAAAGGATGGGTCGTTTCGGATGTGCATCGATTATAGGGAACTCAATAAACTCACGATCAAAAATCGCTATCCTCTCCCTCGTATCGACGACCTATTCGACCAACTCCAAGGAGCAAGTTACTTCTCCAAGATTGATCTTAGATCGGGGTACCATCAGTTACGGGTGCTCGAGGAAGATGTTCCAAAGACAGCTTTCCGAACCCGCTACGGGCATTTTGAGTTCGTAGTGATGCCCTTTGGACTGACTAACGCCCCCGCAGTATTCATGGACTTGATGAATAGGGTATGTCGTCCATATCTAGATCAGTTCGTCATCGTCTTTATTGACGACATTCTCGTCCACTCTCGAAGCGAGGAAGAGCACAAAAATCATTTACGATTAGTCCTGGAAACCCTGCGATCCGAGAAGTTGTATGCGAAGTTCTCTAAGTGCGAGTTTTGGATCCGGAGAGTTGAATTCTTAGGGCACGTGGTCAGTGAAGAAGGAATCCACGTGGACCCCTCCAAAATAAAGGCTATTGAGAACTGGTCAGCACCAAAGACGCCTACGGAAATTCGTCAATTTCTAGGCCTCGCTGGCTACTACCGTCGATTCATCCAAAATTTCTCTCGGATTGCGAAACCTCTCACCATGTTAACACAGAAGGGTGTATCATTTGACTGGGAAGAGAAACAGGAGAGAGTATTTCAGACCCTGAAGCGAGCCCTATGCACCGCACCAGTATTATCCCTTCCCGAAGGGACAGAAGATTTCGTCATATACTGTGATGCATCCAATTAGGGGCTCGGTTGAGTCTTGATGCAACGAGGCAAGGTTATCGCCTATGCCTCGAGACAACTAAAGAACCATGAAGTGAACTACACTACTCATGACCTCGAGTTAGGAGCGGTCATCTTCGCATTAAAGATCTGGAGACACTACTTGTATGGGACGAAGAGCGTGGTGTACACTGATCATAAAAGCCTCCAACATATACTGAACCAAAAAGAACTCAACATGAGTCAGCGTCGATGGGTCGAGTTACTTAACGATTACGACTGTGAAATTAGATATCATCCGGGGAAAGCCAACGTAGTAGCGGACGCCCTGAGCAGAAAAGAATATTCCGGACGAAGAACCAAGTCGTTGACAATGACTATACATTCACATCTATCCACGCAGATCAAAGAGGCTCAGCTGGAAGCTTTAAAGCCTGGAAACGTGACGGGAGAATCCCTGCGCGGAATGGATAAAAATCTGGAGGTTAAGGGTGACGGAGCCTATTACTTTATGGACCGAATCTGGACTCCACGCCATGGAGGTTTCAGAGATTTGGTTATGAGGGAAGCACACAACACTCGTTACTCCGTCCACCCGGGTTCAGATAAGATGTATCTGGATCTCAAAAAGCTATACTGGTGGCCAAACATGAAACCGGAGACCGCTACCTTTGTAGGTAAGTGCCTTACTTGCGCGAAGGTCAAAGTAGAATGTCAAAAGCCATCAGGACTCCTCCAACAACAAGAAATACCAGAATGGAAGTGGGAGCGAATCACAATGGACTTTATCACCAAGCTGCCCAAGACAGCAGGTGGATTAGATACCATTTGGGTCATCGTTGACAGGCTGACCAAGTCTGCCCACTTTCTACCCATCAAAGAGACTGATAAGATGGAAAAGCTCACTAGGACTTATATAAAGGAAATAGTGCGATTACATGGCGTCCCTATATCTATTATATCAGACAGAGATAGTAGATTCACCTCTAGATTTTGGCAATCATTACAAAAGGCACTAGGGACGAGGCTGGATATGAGTACAGCCTACCATCCGCAGACTGACGGACAAAGTGAGAGGACGATCCAAACCTTAGAAGACATGCTGCGAGCTTGTGTGATCGACTTCGGGAAATCGTGGGATACACACTTACCTCTTGTGGAGTTTTCCTACAACAATAGTTATCACACGAGCATCAAGGCAGCTCCATTCGAAGCCCTCTACGGCCGAAAGTGCAGATCCCCTTTGTGCTGGGCCGAGGTGGGAGACACTCAGTTAGCTAAAGGACGAGTTCCTGACAGCGCCCTCACTGGTCCAGAGATCATTCGAGAGACGACCGAGAAGATTGTACAGATACGTGAACGACTAAAAGCCGCTAGGGATCGACAGAAAAGCTACGCCGACAAACAAAGGAAACCCTTGGAATTCCAGGTCGGAGACCGAGTCGTTCTAAGGGTCTCGCCCTGGAAAGGCACGATACGCTTTGGGAAGCATGGAAAGTTAAACCCAAGGTACATAGGGCCTTTTGAGATTCTTGCTAGAATCGGCCCTGTAGCTTACAAACTAAACTTACCCCGCGAGCTAAGTAACATACATCCTACCTTTCACGTCTCAAAC
Organism: Lactuca serriola; assembly: GCF_051521515.1. Taxonomy (NCBI): domain Eukaryota; kingdom Viridiplantae; phylum Streptophyta; class Magnoliopsida; order Asterales; family Asteraceae; genus Lactuca; species Lactuca serriola. Next base: position 249,788,237 of record NC_136411.1, on the reverse strand, counting down.
TTGAAGAAATGTCTGTCGGATGAGACTCTCGTGATCCCCCTCGACGAGATCGAGATCAATGAGAGCCTCAACTTCGTGGAAGAACCTGCTGAGGTTTTGGATCGTGAAGTAATGCGGACGAAACAAAGCCGCATCCCAATTGTGAAGGTTCGGTGGAACGCCAAGCGAGGACCGGAATTCACTTGGGAGCGCGAGGATCAAATGAAACTCAAATATCCTCATCTCTTTGCTTAGTAATATGGTAATATCGTATATGTCGTATTCTAAATTTCGGGACGAAATTCCCATAACGGGGGGATGATGTTACAATCCCAAATCTAATTCCGTTACAAATCCCATTTTCACTAACGGAACGTGTCACTATACGTTATTTTATGTAATATTTGGAATCGTCAATATCCGAATATCTAAGTTTATGCATGGCTTAATATTATCATAAGAAATATAACTCGTATGTGTTAACCCCGTTTAACCTAATAGAGTTGTATTACCTTTTCAACCACTTCACCCGGGTAAAAAGTTTTAACCCAGTTAACTTTAAACATCGGATAGCCGTGTATCGGGTGCGATTCCCGAGACATATGAAATGAGTGTACACAACATTTGAATACTCTTTTACCTCACACCCACTCTCTCTCTACTTTCTCTCTCTAGACTCGAAAACGACCCCAATTCCGCTAATTTCCGACTTCCAAACGTAAGTACTCATCTTCTATCTTAATCTAGTCATGCTTCATTGAATTTAGGGGCCAAAAATCATAGAAATCAAGGTCCAAAGAGGAATTTACGGCCTAAGAAGCTCCTTAGGCCGTAAACCCCCAAAACCATGCCAAAGACCAAGTTTTTCCTTCTTGTAAGTTAGTATACTAATTAAGGTTTATAACTAGAAGAGTTTGGACATTAAAACACAAGAAAATGATGCTTAAAAAGGAGTTTACGGCCCAAGCTTGTGCTTAGGCCGTAAACACCTCAAACACCCCACAAATCCATGATTTAAGTCCCAAAAGATCAATTAGGGTGTTTGGTAATTTAGGCATGACAACAAGGAAGGCTTAAGTGCATTAAACATCATCATTTGAACACAAAAAGAGGAGTTTACGGCCAAGGCTAAGCTTGGGCCGTAAACACCCAAACTTTTGTGTCAAATAAGTCCCTAAACTACCCTAATGCATGAAAGGAATTTATCTAAGGCCTTTGGAAGTGTGTTGTACAGTTAAACATCTCATTTTGATACCAAATGAAGAGTTTACGGCCAAGGATGTTCTTGGGCCGTAAACTCCCCAAAAATTCATGCCAAATTGTTCCAAACTCACTATAGGGCCTTCTAGGATTTATCTAAGACATATGAGACCATGTTGTACAAGTATAACCTACATCTTGAAGGATCTATAGGAGTTTACGGCCCAAGAACAAGTCTTGGCCGTAAACTCCCCAAAAATGTCACAAATTGTGATGTTTAATCCTCCCCTTTTGGTCCAAAACACACACCACTAAATTAAGGAAGTGAGATAAGGCCCTAAACACATGTTTTGGAGTGTCACAAGAGTTTACGGCCAAGCCTAGGGGGCTTACGGCCGTAAACTCCCAATGGGTGGCATTTAGGCCATAAACTCCAAGAGAGTGAACTCATGGACCCTCCCGTAAATCATCCATGGCCTTGTATCACTCCCGGGAACCCTTTCTAGGCCTTAAAACCCCGAAAACAATGCTAAAATGTCCAAATACTATAATGAAAAGCATAAGATGATTAACTTCTTGTAAAAAACATATTTCATATGACATTAGGGTCCTAAAAGGTGCTCAAGTGGTTATTTGGTACCAAACGCTCAACCGACACTTTTACCCGATTTACCCGATTCACCCGATTTCCGCGATTTCAGGTGAGTTCATACCCCTTAATGAACCTTTCAAATGTTTTAAATGTGTTAGGGGGGAGATACAAGTCGCTTATAAATGTTTATGTAAAGTTTTACAGAACGATTTCCGCTTTACAAGGATTAATCACATGTGATTCACTACCTTTAGTTCAAATCACATGTGATTTGTCCCTATGCCTTATAAACGGGTTTAACCCTTTTTAAACTATTTTAAACAGTGATACAAATTTTAAATGCTCTTTTGGAAAAATACTTTTATTAAATCAATTTACTTATAAAATGTAACCACTCTGATATAATTATATAAGTAAGACTTGGAGGACTTAGGACCGATATCTCGCCTTATTTCCTGTTCTTATTTGATTGTGGGCTTAGGGTAGTAGTTATCCGTCCGACTGTCGTCGATTTCTTAGTTATATAATATGTATATCAGTGTGGGATACGAATATTACTGCTTGCACTTAATACTAAAGTCACTAGCATGCCAAGAACCGCCCTCACTAAGATAACTATAATAGGTATAGTTACGGTTGCTACAGCTACTACTCGCTAAAGTCATTCCTATCTACACTATAATACTCACTATTACTAGACGATACACTAGTAAGAGAATACACTATGATCAAAACTAAAAGATTACTACACTATAACAATAGAGAAAACACTAACGAACAATAATACACTAACCCACTACGAGATACTCTATTCGCTATCCGCTACGCCCGAAGTTTTCCAACAGGGAGACGACTCTACATGTATAGATCTATACGGGGCAGACGCTATTACATCCCGACTGTTAATTTCAGTCCGCGCCGTGCAGGCCCAGGGATGCCACTACTTCACTATATTGTGCATGACTGGGAAGGTCATGGGATCCTCTATTATTCTCACTATTAGTAATATGCAAGGAATACACTATAACTACTCTAAAATACTATACTAAATGCTAAACTACATCCCGAAGTAAGTAAGTATCTATCACTAAAGGAAGCTTGCACCTCTATCACTGATTACAGGCTTAACCTATTCTATCACAACTACTATTTGGAGATTTTCTAATATACCTTTACTATAAACTGTTTCAAGAAAATGAAGAATGCATACTTTTCACAGATTTTTCACTTACAATGCATTTTCTGGAAAATATGGGATTTTTTTTTCTAAGTTTCTACTACTTATGAACATAAATGATACATTCTTAGCCCTAATTTTTTGTATACAAAAACTCACACTAAACTCTTATGAACTCACCAGCTTTATGCTGATATTCGTTTTCAAAATAACTTGTATCTTCAGGTCAAAGATAGACAGGTACAGTCGGAGCATTTTTGGAGAAGGTGGAGCACACAAGACCCATCTCTTATTTTTGATTACTTTTGGGTGATTGTTAAACATTACAATACACACTTGTAATTAAATTTACTATGTAATGCTATGGTTGTATGTTTCTTGTTTCCACTATGATGCAATTGTGATGATACTATTCGCTAATCATATTTACTGAACTTTAGTAAACTATGACGAATAGTCTTATCAATCTTTTGTGTTGGACTTAATCTGTGCACAAGAATGTGTACTCGATCCCTTAGTCCTTTACTTGACTCACACATCCATGTGAACAAGTAATTAGTCTTAATTTTCCAAAACTTGAAAGTTCTCATTCATCATGCTATACAACTAGCATGATTCCAAGTTTCGGTCGAATTGAAACTTGGGTGATGAGAATCTTTCCTTATTTGGTAAATTTAGACATTACCACAAATGAAAGAATCAATTTCATATTTCCACTCTTGCTGTTAATGGAATCTTATAAGCAACAATTTTTCCTCAAATGCCATTGTAAGGATATTTTAAAATAAATAAAATCAAAAGTTTTCTATTATTTTAAAACTTTGCGGAAAAACTAATCCTTACAATCCATATGAAAACTTGTTGTTATCTATTCCTTAAGCAATATCTCATAACTCCTAAGAAGTAGCTCAAGAATCCGATTTTTTCAAACTATGCGATAGAAATCCATCTATGCGATCAGATTCAGCATATTCTTTCTTTAAGTTTCTTCACTTTTTCTTTGATTCTTAAAACATCACCATGTGACCCAATCACATCATGTATCAAGAATCTTAGAATTGAAACTTAACAGAGTTAGATAGTGGAATTTACCTGAAGTAGAGTCAAACTTATTGACTTTAACATCCTTAGGTAAATTTGGCAGCTTCGCAACCAATGCCCCTTCCTTTGGAAACATAAACATATGGACCCTTTGATAATGGTACACGGGACTATCACAGACTTAGCTTTTCTCTTTACCATTTGGTCAACCGAGTTGACTATGGCCGATCCCTTTCCATTGGGAAGAGAATGCTTTACTAGATATCCAATGTCATCATTGTCAATGTCCATCAAGTTTTAAGGAAGTTGATCTTAACAATTAGATAAGATCATTAAGGTTCTTGTCATAGTCTGTTTCATAGGTGTTCCAAAAGAACTCACTATGTGACTCAGAAAGTAGTTGAACCACCAACTTTCTCAAGACTTTGACACCCAACTCTCCCGGCTTGTCAATATGTGACTACATCTCCAAGATGTGTCCACATCTAGACCTTGCCTTGCCAATAGGGCTTGAATGACCTTAAACTTTTCTAGAACTTGTGGGTTGGGGAGAATAATTGGAGGAGGAGAAAGAAGTATGATATCCATGGGACATCATCTTCATTAGGAAACCTTGTTCCAAAAGATTTGGGAAGATCATAGGTGCCTAAACCAGACAACTTTTGGGAGATATTCAAGATAGTTGATTTAAAGTCCTTAATATGACACCCAATATGAAATATTAAGGCTAGGACCCAACAAACTATTTTATAACTTAGAAGAGGTATGCCGTAATCCAAGCTATAAAATATTTGAAGGTAGGTGAATGACGATTCACCAATTTCCACCAAGATAAACGAAATGTATTATTAGGTTGTAATTGGTTTTGAAACTCCTAGATCTTTGAGATTCATTGAACTGTTCAAAGGCATGTTTCAATCTCGAGTGTGCCCTTCAGGTTTTTGTGACTGGGATGCCGAGGATCACAAAACAAGGTGTGAAGTAACCATGCAAATTACTTGGTACCCTTAATAAATTACCCCTCAATCGATGTGTCGGTTAACCACACACTCTCCATCGATACTATGATAAATATTAAGTCACCCTTTACCTACCTTGTTAAGTCCAAGTTAGTGTGCCGGTTAACCACACACACTCCACTAACGACTTAGACAAAGTGCAAAGTGTAATTTCATGGATTAGCACCTTATTCACATTTTTCCTAAGTAACTAAGATTGGGTATTATTAAGAGTTTAGTTACTTAGTATTATCATTAATACTTTTAATGAAGGGAGAATTCTAGTCCTGTCAAACCCGTTCGGCTAACGACCCTCCACCAGTCAAGCAAGTGGTGGGTGAGAGTGGACACCCATTAAGTTGCCATTTTATAGGCAACAACCTTATACCCACCTTATAGACCGGCTTCGTGAATGAGGCGTACTAGCGGTAAGACTGACTTTACTCTTATACATATATATATATTATTAACTTATAATATTATAAAGTATAAGGGTTGAATTTTAACTTTTAAAATTCTAAGGGCTAACTTGGAATTAAAGTATTCATAAGGAAAACTTTTCAAATTCCAAAACTTGAGGGCAAGTTTTGAAACTATTCAAAACTAATTAATTCCATAACTTATGTGTTTAAAGTAGTTTTAATCCAAAAACTCTTCAAGTTCCATAACTTGAGGACAAGTTATGGAAGACTTTAAACTAATAAAAGAACTAGTTTTTCTTTATTTTATAACTTATGGATTTAATTATGGTTACATATTTTTCTTTAATGAAGTGACTCTTAAACTTCCATAACTTGAGGACAAGTTATGGAGTCATAAAAATTATTCAATGACACAAGACTCTTCATTTTGTAACCATTGCCAACTCTTATGAATTTTATGAGTCTTTAATGTGACTCTTCATGTAACTTGAGGACAAGTTACACAAACACATTTTATACTCAACTCTTAGATTAAAATGGATTGAAAACAACTATTTCAATTAACTTTTCTATTAATCTAAGCAACTAATAAGTACAAGATAATTCAAATCAAACTTTTTCATGTAATTAGTCTAAACCTTAAACTAATACAAAACATGAATCTATTGACAATTATCTTTGAAAATGGATTAGCATGAACATTACCACATCAAAAACAAGTTTATAAGTTCAAAAACAACTTAGGGTAATGTTCCTAGTCCATTTCTAGCCAAAAAACTCGAAAATATGCTATCTGGGGGTCCAACTCGTTGAGTGAATGAACCAACTCGGCGAGTTGGATCGAATTGATCACATTTTAGGCATGGACTCGCCGAGTCCTCTGATGGACTCGCCGAGTCTGATGATCAGACAGCACCAAATTCGTTTTTTCAGCTTCTATTGCAGGTATAACAAGAAAACAAGCCTAGGCACTGATACCACTGTTGGGTTTTGAGCATTCTAACACTCCTAAGTGTACATGCAACCCTAAATACCTTGGATCTATGTTTTCTCTATTAAACATGCAAATAAGAACTTCCAAGGTATTATCCTAATCTAGCATACAAATCAATGAATGTAACAAGATAGAATACATACCTTTTGATGTAGCTTGATGTCTTCAAGCTTTAAGAGCTTAGCCCCAATAGTGTGGAAGCCTCAAGTGGAATCACAATCACCAAAACACTTAGAATAGCTTGAGAGAATTCTACAACTCATGAAATCGGCTAGCCCTTTCTTTTCACACTCTAGTGGCCGATTTTGGTCAAGAATAAGATGCTTATATAGTTAGGGTTACACCATGTAAACCCTAATTGACATGGCCTTTCATTTCCATGATTCATGGGTACAAATACACCATGGAGCATCCATGGACCATCCTATGGGTTTTAGCCCAACTTGATTATCCATGGAGCATTAGCCCACTATACAAGTATGGATGATTTACACAATCAACCCATATATTTAATTAGTCTTCTTTTGATCACTTAATTAATCCTAGATTAATTCTTGATCAATACTAATTAAATAATCTTATTATTCTTATTATTAATATACTAGAACTTATAATATATTAATAACCATAAGTGTCTTATTTCTCTCATTATAGTCTATCCAAGTGCATAATGGTATGCAACCCAAATGGACCATGCCGGGTCGGGTCAAGTCTTACCAATTATAGTTATGGACTTAGACATTAATCCAACAAAAACAACTTTACAACCCTTACGACTTTGCAAGGTATAACTCTTGTTTTCTATAATTAATATTGCCAACTTGCAATACGTGCCTTAATAATCATACAATCATAACTTTTATGCTCCCACTATCATGATGATTATTATAAAACATAACACTTATGCTCCTACTAGCTTTGACATGTATTCATAAACATCTTAACTTTCAGAAAAACAATGCTTATTGAATTTCTTAAGTTCATGTTTCTAATACTTAGTGCTTTGATAATCTTTTATCAAGGCTTCTTGAACTTATACACCTTTTCCTTCGATAGTTCATATGTATGTCTAAACAATTAAGACTAATTGTGAAACCTCACAATTCAAATTATGGAAAGGGATACCGTAACCATAATCGAATTCGAGAATGCAATTTTATAATCACTATCTTCTTAAAATCTTTCTTAGTGAAAGGATTTCCTCACAATCATTTTCATGAAGGAGGAAATCTTATGACACTTAGATTTAAACGGTGTATTTGTTCCTATCCATGTGAATTTGTCAAAACCAAAGTTTACGACGAAGTCAAACTCATATGGATCAAACTTTCTTAATCTTGATTTCTTGCCTTATGGTAGCATAGCTGCCCACCACGTCTTCCAAGTAGTTAAGCAGCTCACCTTTTCCTATCAATGTACTTTCCATTGATCAAGTTCCTTGCCTTTTATGCATTCAAATGAGAACTCATAGGACTCACATGCAAAATTAACTCGATTGGATTGGCACAGAAACAAAATAATGTCTTCACGATAGGTTGTAAACCTCAACTCGTGTGCTAGTGATGATCGATAAGGTTTATTTGATTTGTTCTTGAAACTTTCAAGACTATAAAGACTCCCACTGACTCCTTGACATATACGATTCTCTTGTCAAAACATTTCTTGACAAACAAATATTCAAGAGTTAGTGCAACTTTTATCAAAACACTTCATAACTTTGGTCCTAGTTGGTCTTTGTCTTATCCAAGACATCACAACTTTCCACAATTGATGATTGTTATAAACCTTCTTAATACTATTCACTCAATGTCACAATCTTAACTTTAAGACTTGTTTTGAAACGAAGTATGATTGACTTTTTGATTTAACCATTTCTTCAATTCTTGATTCCTCTTGTTAAACATACAATTGTACTTAGAGGATCAATTGAAATATGGTTCTTAATCATTAAGACCTATCATAAAGCATAAAAGGTACTCTCCCTTCTTCTTAGAATGGAGAAACTTTTATCTCTCTGCCTACTTGTTTCTTGTTATTTGTTCTACTATTGATTTAAACTTTTTCAATCAATTCAGAATTACACTTAATCTTATAAGTATAATCATATTTACTAAACCTTTAGTAAATCATGACGAATACCTCGTTACTCTTATCGTGGACTTTGATCAACACACAACTTTGTGTACTCGATCTCCTAGTCCTTCACTTGACACTTTGTCAATGAATTAGTCTAATTTCCAAATACGAAATTTCTCATTCATCGTGCATCCACGTTGCATGATACCAAGTTTCTGTCCAATTGAAACTTGGGCGATGAGAAACTCTCCCTATTTGGTAAATTCTCGACTTTCCATAACATAATAAGAACCAAATCCATTATTGCTAATAATAGAAACATTTTAACATCAATTTTTCATACACGCCATTGTAAGGATAAATAAATAAAATTTAAAATCAAAATTTATTTTTATTGCGGAAAAATTTGTCCTTACAATACAACTCATTGAAAAACTTATGCTAATACATCTTTCTTAGCAATCTAATTTTAACTCTAAGTAGTAGCTCAAGAATCTAATCTTCGAGAAATGCGATCGAAATCCATTCCTTCACGGTTAGATTCTGCTCACTTCTTCCCTTAAGCTTCCTTTCTTTTCTTCGATCTTACAAAACATCAATTGTGATCTTATCACATTATCTATTAAAAATCTAGAATAGAAGCTTAAAAGAGTTGGTTAAGGGATTTTACCTATATTAGAGCCATACGTTTCAACTCTCCCATCTCTTAGATCTCTTAGGTAAATGGGGCAGCTTTGTCTCCAATGCCCCTTCTCTTGGCAATAAAAGCAAATCGACTCTTTTGGAACAGGACATGGAACTACTTCAGACATTGCCTTTCTCTTATGATCAACCTTTTCAATCATAGCATGTCTTTCGTTTCCATTTTCTATATCCATAGAGGTCTCGAAGGCAGATTCACCAACCAACTTTGCTTTTCTATTGCGCCAAATCATTACAGATTCAGCAGCAATAAGCATATAGGTGAGATCTATAAGGGTCACGTCGCGGTTCATCATATAGTACTCTCTTACAAACTCACTATATGAATTAGGAAGTGACTGAAGAATCCAATCAACAGCTATTTCCTCACAGACAACGGATCCCAACATTCTTAACCTACCAATGTCTGACTTCATCCCTATGACGTGTGCACACACCCGCTTTCCTTCTTTATGTTTACTTGCCAAAAGGGCTTGAGCGATCTTGAACTTTTCAAGCCTTTGAACTTGTGGGTTAGGGAGAATAATTGGAGGAGGTGGAGGAAGTGAAGCATGATTTCTTGTTCCTTGATCGAATCGTGGAATATCATCTTCATGTGGAATGCTTGTTCCACGGGATTTGAGAAGACCATAGTTGTCAAACTTTGACATCTACAAAATGGGAGAAAACGAATTCAAGTTAGTTGATTGATTGAGTCCTTAGTAAATCACCCAAATGAGATACTAAGGCTAGGACCCATCACAATATTCTACAACTCGGGAGAGGGATGCCGTAACCCTAATTGCATAATATTTGAAGGTAAGTGAATGACGATTCACTAATTTCCACCACGAAAAACGAAAGGAAATTTAAGTTTTAAATCTATGAAAACTCCTAGATCCTTTGAGATTCATTGAACTTTCAATGACATGTTTAAATCTCGATATGCCCCTCTTGTTTGTGACTGGGATGCCGAGGATCACAATGCGGGTGTGAATAACCATGCAAACTTACATGGTGCCCTCACATGTTACAGTCACCTATTCGATGTGCCGGTAAACCACACACGCTCCACCGAACTATGACAAACATTGAGTCACCCTTTCCTACCTTTGCTTAGAACCATTTAGTGTGCCGGTAAACCACACACGCTCCACTAACGTCTTCGCAAGGGCACAAAGTGTAATTTCATGGAATTGCATCAATTCACTTTAACCTAAGTAACTAAGATTGGGAATTTTGTAAAACATTTAGTTACTTTAGTAATTCATTATACTTATAATGGAAGGTTTCATCCTATCCTACCCGTTCGGCTAACGACCCTCCACTAGTGAAGAGTGCGGTGGGTAAGAGTGGATACCCATTCAATCGCCATTTTATAGGCAATTTCCTTAAACACCCCTTATAAACCAGCTTCGTGAATGAGGCCTACTAACGGTAAGACTGACTTTTACTCATACATGTATATAATGTTAGACTTTTAATGTTATATATAGTATAGGGTGTATTCTACACTTTTAAAATATTAGGTGGTCAAATTTAACAATTATACTTTTAATTCAATTAAATTTTAAACCAAAAAAAAACTTTATGGATTTATTAAACCTCTTTTAATTATACACCTTAATTAATTTATAAAACCATAAGTGTGTGATTTGAACTTTTTCAAAACAATACTAGAATTTTAGAATTTAACATTCCTAATTAAACTTTTAATCAACTTTTAAATTCCAAAACTTGAGGGCAAGTTTTGAAACATTTCAACACATTAGGGTTTAGAATTTAAATATACATCAAAATTAAACTATTTAATCAAAATTTAAATTCCAAAACTTGAGGGCAAGTTTTGAGACCTTTTTCAAAACATTAGGGTTTCAACTATTTAAATTTCAAAACAACAAAACTTTTGGGTTCAAATTTAAACTATAAAACCTAAAGGGCAAAATATGAAACTTTTCATAACAACAAGGATCAAATAACAAATGATCTAAATTAACAATTAATCACATAATTATCCATATTTGATTTATTTAATGATTTCTTGGAAAACAATTTATCAATTTACTCAAAATAATTAATCAATTATCACATAAGGAAACAATTATCTTATTAATTGATAAATATCTTCAATTAGATCAAAAATATAGTCATATATACCAAAAAATCGGATTTATATTGATCTAACATGATAAGGTAACAATCCATAAGCAAGAACAACAAGAAATCGCGAAATACCCTCCATCTGACAAGTTGACTCGGCGAGTCAGGCTTGGACTCGGCAAGTCTGCATGGACTCGGCGAGTTCAGCCATGGACTCGACGAGTCCAGCATCCAGAAACCCAAAAAACGAATTTTCCAGTTATACAATGCATCAATACAATTGAAACCAAACCTGGCTCTGATACCACTGATGGGTTTTGGTCATAAGACATCCTATGTGCTCATACAAACCTTAATGCTTGGATCTAGGTTTCTCTATTGTACATGCTTTGAATCCAAGACTATAAACCCTAATTCTAGCATACAAGTAATCATATTAGATATTAGAATAGGTTTATAATGTTACCTTGATTGTTATGTAGCAATAACAATCCTAATTCCTCCTTGAATTGACTTTGGAAGGCTTAGAGTCACAAGTGTCACTCCTCTAATGGTTCACAAACACCATAAGCAAGAGGATGAAGAGGAGAGAGGATGGAGGCTGCCCAAAACGTGTTCTAACCCTAGAAAAGAAGTTCCCCACGTTTTTGAGCCTTAAGGGTTCTATATATAGTGAGGCTATTAGGGTTATCTAACAAGGAAACCCTAATTTGGTTGCTTAAGCCCTAAGCAACCCATAGACTCCTTTAATCAAGCCCTTGGACGATTTCTTTATGGGCTTCCCATAAGAATTCGTCCACCTCTTGATTTAAGACAATCCATGGCCCAAATTGCAATTATCTTATAATTACAATTCCAGTCCCTTAAGTTTAATTAATCTCTTTTAGTCACAAAACTAATTACCTATTAATTATCGACTAATATTAATTAAACAGTATGATTTCTCCTTCAATATATCATTCTCATAATATATTAATAAATCATATTTAATCCTTTCTCTCCATAATTCATCCTATCAAGTTGCTTTGGTGAAGGCAACCCAAAAGGACCATGCACCATCGGGTCAAGTACATACCAAAATAGTTATGGACTTAGACACTAATCCAACACATGCAACCCTAGAAACCTTGGATATATGTTTTACTATGATACATGAAAAATTAATTTTACAAGGTTCTTAAACTATCTAGCATACCATGGGGAACTTTTAAACGTAAATTGTAACATCCCATTTTAAGAAGAATAACTAAGATAATAAACCGGAACCCCGAGAAGTAATTTTATTATTTTATTAAATTATTATAGCCCAAAAACCGAATAATAATTAGTGGGGTGTTGGTTTCGGGGAGCCAAATGATATAATTTTGAATTCTGAGGGTTAAAGTGTAATTCCGGGGTTTATTTTGCAAATGATTTTAGAGGTCAGGAGGTGTTTTGTAACATATGGACTCCATTGGAGAATAATTTATGAAGGAGGGGTTGTTTTGTAACTATAGGACTTATTATGAAAAAGAATTATGGGAGCAAGGGTTGAAAGGGTCAATCAATGATTTGTTTTGAAAGAAAATAGAGGAGAAGGGACTAAAGTCGTCATTATGGAAAAATTGTTGAGTGGAGCGGGTATATAAGCTAACTGTCCCATTTCCACAAACCCTAAACCTAATTGGATTCATCAGCCGCCACTTCTCCTTATACCCACCCCCCCCCCCCCCCCCCTCTTCATTCCCGGTGACGGCCGCCACCATTGGAGCCTCCTCAGCCGCCGATCATCAAGGCAGCCAACCACCGTCCTGCTTGCTGCCTGGTCGATGAAATGTCGCTACTATTGCTCTACTGTCATAGGAACTTTGTACACCGGAAACCTCGAACGCCAATGCGTGGGCTGTGAACGGCTAGGTCCTATTGTTGCATTAAAAGTTGTCATAGCGTTGCCGCTGTCGCATCTGTTTCCAGCGAAGAGCGTAAAGCGTCGGAAGGAACATTGAGGATGTCGGGAGAAGCAGGAATGCGGTTGTGATGTTGCGAAACCTTCCTCTTCTCCGTTTTATTGCTGCAACGCCGCCAGTACCGCCTCAAGCCACCGTTGTGACTGTTGTTGTCGTCACCACGCACCACCAGGTGGGTGGTTGTGTCCAGTTTTGCGAGCGCAGTTGTATGGGTGGTCATGAGTGGGATTCGGTGTGTGTGCATGTGTTTCACATGTAAGGGCTGTGAGATCGTTCCTTGCCCGGAGATTCGGGGAAACCCCGTTGCCGCCATACACCACTATAGGTGGGCTGTGTCTTAGTGGCTGTGTGTGTATTAGTGTGTGTACATTATTAGTATGTGTGTCTTTTTTTTGGATGGTATTGTAAATTGTCCAAATAAAGTAAAGGAAAGAAAGTCAAAACCACCACCGTGAGGTGGTGGCTGTCGCCTCCTGCCGCCACCGGCCGCCGTGTCGGGTGGCGGTGTGCCTTGTTAGATAGTGAGTAGTTTAAGATGTTTGGACAAGGGACTAAAACCCTAATGGGCCTAGTGAAATCATAGTAGTCCTAATAAACCCTAATGGTCAAAGGACCTAGCTACTGGGCCTATTGGGCTAATATGGGATTGAAACCCTAATTAGGGTTTAGAAAACCCTAGTATTGGAATTATAGGCTTGGACCTATCGGGACCCACATTTGGGCCATTTGAATGGAATTGTGTATTAAGCCTGACTTCACCATATGATATACCTAGTAGAGTAATCGACTTAATGGATTAAGTCCTGAATGGGTTAAGTGACAAACACCTAACCCTAATTGTCATTTTATGTGAAACCCTAGTTTCACTTGGGCTTTGTGTTGGGCCTTTCTTTTGGGATTTGGTAATTGGATTATTAATGGGCCATCCAAGAATAACCATATGGACTAGAATATGTTGATGGGCTTAGGGTAAGGCCCATATGAGGGTGTGGGCCCAATTTGGAAAATTGGGCCATATCTTGGTCTTTGGCCCATAACTTGACTGTTGAGCCTTTAGTGTGTGAGTTAGACTTTGGGCTAGGAACCCAATTATTCATAGGGTGTTGTTTGATGTTGACAGTTCAGGGATCTGTCAACCAGCAGGTGGAGTTTTATCGACGGGACTTCAGTAGTGCCTGGTAAGTTCTCCTCACTATATCAACAGGGTCTAAGGCACCAAGGCTGGCCCTTTATGGATTGTATTCGGATTATTGCATGTTATGCTTACTGATTCACATCATGGTAGTTAGGATGGTGATATGCTATGCTTTAGTGACCCGGTTGGGTCGGTATCCTGGTATACTGGATGATGCTATGTTAGTGACCTATTAGGTCGATATCCTGGTTATAGGATTGTTGTATGCTTTGGGATCTGTTAGATCGGTTTGACTATTATATATATATATATATATATATATATATATATATATATATATATATATACATATATATATATATATACATATACATGCTAGTGTTATATGATGTCTATGTGCACATGATTGTCCCGGTTATAGGATGATGCTATGTTAGTGACTGGTTAGGTCTGTATCCCGGTTATTGGGATGTTGCTATGATTGTTGATCTTTTAGATCGGTTTGACTGTTATATGAAATGAGTTGTCGTATGATATTTATGTGCACATGTTTGTTTGGTTCGGGGTTGGGTTGAGGCGGTCGTGCTGTGTGTTTTAGGCCAACATACCCTACGAGCAGTCCGAGTAGACTGTGGGACCGTATGGTGGTCCAGTCATAACGAAGGCTCGGGATAGATCCAGAAAGACTATAGGCCAGGTTGGACGGTCCAGTCAGGCCGATGGCCCAGTATGCATGATGTTCTTTATTTGTTATATGATATGGTTATATTTGTATGGCGTTGGTATTTTGGGGAAACTCACTAAGCTTCAGGCTTACAGTTGTTAATTATGTTTCAGGTACCTCTGATGATCACCGGAAGGCGAAGGTGTGATCGTACAGCTCCTCATATCTCATTATTCTATGATTTAATTTTGGGGATACTCTGATGATTAAACTATTTTGAAAACAAACTGTAATAACTTAATGGTTTAAATGTTTTAAAAAGATTTAAATTCGGTTGAATTTTACGGGTGTTACAAGTTGGTATCAGAGCCTTGGTTTGAGTGAATTGCAGGAACACTCGTGTGAATTTAGTCTCAAATAAAGGAAATGATTTTAAAATGAATTTTTAAATGGTTTTCAAAATAAGTAAAGGAGGATGCAGGGTGTACGATCAGCCAGAGCCAGTAAGTCGACCCCAAAATACCATACAGTTATTTGATTATATGATATGTTAGAACAACGTGCTAGTACTAGGCTAGGGATCTTCAGGAATTGCATGATAGAATTTCCTGATTACATGATGCCTGCTAGCCTAGGGTTTCCTTATATGAGATTGACATCATTACTGTAATTGTGTAGTGTATGCATCACAGCTGTATATAACTAAGTGTTGGGTTTTGAGCATTCTAACACTCCTAAGTGTACATGCAACCCTAAATACCTTGGATCTATGTTTTCTCTATTATACATGAAAATAAGAACATCCAAGGTATTATCCTAATCTAGCATATAAAACAATGAATATAACAAGAAAGAATACATACCTCTTTCATGTAGAAGGTCTTCATGAAGCTTGAGTGCCTAGTGCCCCAAGTGTGACACCTCAAATGGAATCACAATCATCAAAACACTTAGAATAGCTTGAGAGAATTATACAACTCATGAAATCGGCTAGCCCTTTCACTTCACACTCTAGTGTCCGATTTTGGTCAAGAATAAGATGCTTATATAGTTAGGGTTACACCATGTAAACCCTAATTGACATGGCCTTTCATTTCCATGATCCATGGGTACAAATACACCATGGAGCATCCATGGACCATCCTATGGGTTTTAGCCCAACTTGATTATCCATGGAGCATTAGCCCACTATACAAGTATGGATGATTTACACAATCAACCCATATATTTAATTAGTCTTCTTTTGATCACTTAATTAATCCTAGATTAATTCTTGATCAATACTAATTAAATAATCTTATTATTCTTATTATTAATATACTAGAACTTATAATATATTAATAACCATAAGTGTCTTATTTCTCTCATTGTAGTCTATCCAAGTGCATGATGGTATGCAACCCAAATGGACCATGCCGGGTCGGGTCAAGTCTTACCAGTTATAGTTATGGACTTAGACATTAATCCAACACTAAGATCTTATAGCCCAAGAATATTTGATTTGGACTTATGTTATGTTCTTATTGATTGAGGATTAGGGTAAGATTGGATATTCGAAAGTCTATAGGGTCCATCATTATATATGGCTAGCATGCACTAGTGCTGCAGGGTTGGAGGAAATTTCATGGATGGGTGGGTTGTGTGAGGCCAGTAGGCCAGTTACGAGATATTTAGCATTCCTCTAGGAGTGAGGATTGAGTGCTCTCCATGATTATGTATATTGATTAGGGCTTTGTGATGACACTTGAGACAAATATGGGTAGGTGTGGAAGGTAGTATGGGCCCGTACTACTGAAAGCACAGGACCCATACGCGTAACAAGGAAGTCACAACCCCTAGGGTTTGGTTGGGAGTAGGTTCGCTGTTATTGTATGGATTATCAGAGATCTCTCTGGTGTATTATTAGAATGGTGGTTACGAGATGTCTGGAGACCGGATTCCGGTCAGGATCGGGAGCTGGCAGCCGGGATAGGACAACATTGTCAGAGGACCATGTTAGTAAGATCATCCCGGAGGAGGTGATCGGGGTCGTCAGGGAACAGTCACCGGAGATGTTTGGGTCTATCAAGACCTTCATGGTTGAGTATTTCAACGAGCGCTATGCAGCCATTGCCGAGACGGTTTCCGTAGCAGCTATAGCAGCTGTAACGACAGGGGGAGGAGCTGGTCGAGCTTTTTAGTACCGAGACATGTTACTGGGGCATATTCTGGTGAGTCGAGGGCTGCAGTTACTTGGGATCAGGGAGATGTTTTGTACTTGTTACATTCCACAGGCTAAGCGGGAGGGTCTAGCACATTAGTTTCTAGATTTGAGGCTTCGGGGTTTTGCTCGAGGCCAGAATGTGAATCTTAGGGACTCCGGAAAGGAGTAATGATTACGTTCAGCTGGAGTATTGCAGCTGGAATTAGAATGGTTAATTGATAGGATTGGAATGTTGTCTTCCAGTGCAAGGATTTTGCCTTTTTAGTTTTCGAGCTCAAAGGAGTGAGCAGACTTGGGACCCTAGGATCAGGTTGTGTTCAAGATCGGGTCAGTTGGTCACCGGGATTGGCGACATTAGTTCAGCGCTGGTGAGCGCGGGTGGGTCGATGTGGCATAAGTATCTTGTGAGATCCGATTCACTTTGGATCTCTTGTATCAGGCGGTAAGGATTGATTGTGCAATCTATTGCACTTTTGGGATTGTAGACTATGTTTTGGGAGTAGTTGAAGCCTGATTTAGGGCAAGGGTTGTTTCAACTACTGCGGTTCAGTTGTGGATGATCGAGTTGGTGAGTGAGTCGGGGTGCGAGGCCCTGAATGATATGATTCCTGGAGCCAAAGTGGGAAAATTGTTGAAACACTTTGGGAAGAGGGGTATTATGTGGGAGGTCTGCGGACAGGGTCCCACATGGTGGTTATTCAGCATCGTCAGGATTCAGTAGTTCAATAACCATTATTTGATAGCGGAGAAAGATGCCAATGGAAGTAGCTCGTCGCTGAGATGCTAGTTGGAGCATCTATCTTTTGGACTTCAAAATTGAGTGTGGGATCATTCAAGTTTTAGGGACTGTCGGTTTCCCTGGGATTCAGGAAGTGTTCAGCTTGTTCTTAGAAGTATGTGATCACTTGCGATTGGCTGGTAATGAAGCACTAGTTGGAAGGGTCAGGTTGTCATTGGATCGATCGTTGGATAGTGAGGAGGATCTGGAAGTCTCCAAGTTATCATGTATTGTGAAGACTTAGTCAAAGCTATGTGGGGGAGAATTATCTTGGAATGCAGAAGCAGGATCGACTTTGAAACTGGGATATGGTTCGAATCGTTTTTAGGAAGAAGACAACCCTAGTGGCAGTTTGGTTAGAGTGTTGTGTGAGTTGGGAGTTCGGTAAGACTTCCCAACATGGGAATCGCGTCTTCTCGGTGCTTGATAGCGAAATTTGGGGATCAGGTTGGGATTCTAGCAATGAAATAAGTTCAGTTGTGTGTTAGGTCGAGAACGTGTTCGACTAGTATGGAAAGTGTTATAAGACTGCGGGGGTAGTCGTAGCATTAGTGATCAGGTAGTATGGAAAGTGTTCTAAGACTGCAGGAGTAGCCGTAGCATTCACTAGCAGCAGACATTGCTTGAGTGATGTAAGTCTATGGGTATAGCCGCAGCCTTCACTTCGTTTGTAGAGAGCATGAGCACATTATTAGATCGCGAAAGGGACGCTAGCACCCACCAGCTTGGGTGCAACATTGAGGACATGGAAATCCATGGATTGGATTTCGGATTTACCCAGAAGGATTATATCAGGTTGAGACAGTGGTAGGACTTTAGGAACGCCTCTATCGTTAAGAGATCAGGGAAGCAAGGAATTGCTTTAGGTCGTTTGTGATATAAGTCTACAGTTGGGTAGGTAGAAATCACTTTTAGCCTTGGATTTGATGACGTTAGGATTTGACGCATGGATCCAATCGGTTAGATCAAGAGGTTGTTAGAGTCGCAGTGGCATGATAACTAGTGGCAACTAGTTCCAGGGAAAGATTTCGTTCGGAAGTCGTGTGAGGCAACTATGTGGGAGTCCCCTAGCTCTGCGACCCAACCAGAACCCGATATTTCAGATGAGTGGTACTCGGTTGTGGCGAATCAGAGGATTTTAGATGGGATGCAAGGATAGGTCCTTGGATTTCAAGTTATGGGTTAGACCCGAGTTTTGTATATAGTGGTATTCCAATCTAGGGTATTCCATCGTTAGGATGACTGGACCCTATAATTGATTGGATATGATGTACTTGGTATTCCAACCCGAGGGTTAATTGGACCAAACATGTGCGTGATACGAGGGTATTTCGTCCTAGGGATGACTGGACCCGTCGTAGACATACCTAGTATTCCAGCTCGAGGCTGATTGGGCCAGGTATGAGTACTGGTGCTTATGAGCTGATTATTATATGTATGTGTATCAGGAACTAAAGAAGCATAGTTAGCAGTGTGGGATTTGTGATTCTGTTTTCTAGTGGGAACCTCAGGTCATCAGAAGTTAAGTAGCCAGTTGGGAGTTAAGTGCAATGCATTCGACAATGACCCGATGTGGCTAGTCTGTCAAGAAACCAGACCATCTCGAGACTCCAGATTTCGGAATGAGTGAATGTGATCATATTGTAAGGGATTCGTTTAGTTTCTTGGTTTTAGGACCTTGCAAGGGTTGGATATGGTTACCTTGGAGAGGCTAGGGTTTTGCTCAGGGTTGTAGCCAAGTGGTTCAAGTTTTTTGGCGTGTAAGGAATGATACGAAAACGATTTCGAGGACGAAATCAAATTTAAGTGGGGAGAGTTGTAACATCCCGTTTTAAGAAGAATAACTAAAATAATAAACCGGAACCCCGAGAAGTAATTTTATTATTTTATTAAATTATTATATCCCAAAAACTGAATAATACTTAGTGGGGTGATTGTTTCGGGGATCCAAATAATATAATTTTTAATTCTGAGGGTTAAAGTGTAATTTCGGGGTTTATTTTGCAAATGATTTTAGAGGCCAGGGGTGTTTTGTAACATATGGACTCCATTGGAGAATAATTTATGAAGGAGGGGTTGTTTTGTAACTATAGGACTTATTATGAAAAAGAATTATGGGAGCAAGGGTTGAAAGGGAAAATTAATGATTTTTTTTGAAAGAAAATAGAGGAGGAGGGACTAAGGTCGTCATTATGGAAAAATGGTTGAGTGGAGCAGGTATATAAGCTAACTGTCCTATTTCGTAAAACCCTAAACCTAATCGGATTCATCAGCTGCCACATCTCCTTATATCCCCCCCCTCTCTTCATTCCCGGTAACGGCCACCACCATTGGATCCTCCTCAGCCGCCGATCATCAAGGCCGCCAACCACAGTCCCGCTTGCTGCCTGGTCAATGAAACGCCGCCACTATTGCTCAACTGCCGGATGCGCTGTGTACACCGGAAACCTCGAACGCCGACGCATGGGCCGTCAACGACTAGGTCCTATTGTTGCATTAAAAGTCATTATAACGTCGCCGCTATTGCATCTATTGCCGACGAAGAGCGCAAAGCGTCGGAAGGAACACTGAGGATGTCGGGAGAAGCAGGAATGTGGTTGTGACGTCGTGAAACCTTCCTCTTCTCTGGTTTATTGGTGCAACGCCGCCAGTACCGCTTCAAGCCACCGATGTGACTGTTGCTATCGTCACCGCACACCACCAGGTGGGTGGTTGCATCCAGTTTTCCGAGCACGGGTGTATGGGTGGTCGTGAGTGGGATTCATTGTGTGTGTGTGTGTCCGTGTGTTTCACGTGTAAGGGCTATGAGATCGTTCCTTGCCCGAAGATTTGAGGAAAACCCCATTGCTGCCATGCACCATCGTAGGT
Organism: Lactuca serriola; assembly: GCF_051521515.1. Lineage (NCBI taxonomy): Eukaryota > Viridiplantae > Streptophyta > Magnoliopsida > Asterales > Asteraceae > Lactuca > Lactuca serriola. Next base: position 249,767,383 of record NC_136411.1, on the reverse strand, counting down.
GCGTGTGTCTTATTGTTTGTATGTGTATTAGTGTGTGTACATTATTAGTGTGCATGTGTGTTTTTTAGATGGTATTGTAAATTGTACAAATGAAATAAAGGAAAGAGTGTCAAAACCACCACCGTGAGGTGGTGGCTGCCGCCTCCTGCCGCCACCGGCCGCCGAGTCGGGTGGCGGTGTGCCTTGTTGGATAGTGACTAGTTTGGGATGTTTGGACAAGGGACTAAAACCCTAATGGGCCTAGTGATATCATAGAGGGCCTAATAAACCCTAATTGGTCAAAGGACCTACCTATTGGGCCTATTGCGCTAATATATGGGATGGAAACCCTTATTAGGGTTTAGAAAACCCTAATATTGGAATTATAGGCTTTGACCTATAATGACCCACATTTTGGCCATTTGAATGGAATTGTGTATTAAGCATGACTTCACTATATGATATACCTAGTAGTGTAATGGATTTAATGGATTAAGTCCTTAATGGGTTAAGTGAGAAACACCTAACCCTAATTGTCATTTTATGTGAAACCCTAGTTTCACTTGACTGTTATATGAAATGAGTTAGTGTATGATACTTATGTGCACATGTTTCTTTGGTTGGGGGTTGGGTTGAGGCGGTCCTGCTTTGTCTTTTAGGCCAACATACCCTATGAGTAGTCCGAGTAGACTATGGGCCCGTATGGCGGTACAGTCATACCAAAGGCTCGGGATAGATCCAGATAGACTGTAGGCCCGGTTGGGCGGTCTAGTCAGGCTGAAGGCCCAATATGCATGATGTTCTGTGTTTGTTATATGATATGGTTATATTTGTATGGCGTTGGTATTTTGGGGAAACTCACTAAGCGTCGGGCTTACAGTTGTTGATTATGTTTCAGGTACCTTTGATGATCGCGGGAAGGCGAAGGCGTGATCGTACAGCTCCTCGTATCTTATTATTTTATGATTTGATTATGGGGATACTCTGATGATTAAACTATTTTGAAAACAAACTGTAATAACTTAATGGTTTAAATGTTTTAAAAAGTTTTAAATTGGCTTGAATTTTACGGGTGTTACATAAATTATAGAAGAAGAACATACCTTTTGTAGTTTGGATTCCTTGAGAACCTTGTGAGCCTAGCACGTCAAGTGTGAAGCTTCAAATGTCTCACACAACACCAAATACACTTGGAATAACCTTGAGAGAAATAAAACACTTCTAAAATCGGCTATGTCCTCTTGTTCTCACACTAGTGCCGATTTTGGTCTACAACATATTCCTTTTATGGTGTGTCATAGGTAGGGTTACACCATGTAAACCCTAGATTGACATGTCTCTTCATTTCCATAATCTATGGGTTCAAAGACACCATGGAGCATCCAAGCAGCATCCTATGGGTTTTAGCCCAACTTGATAATCCATGGAGCATTAGCCCACTATACAAGTATGGGTGATTTACACAATCAACCCATATATTTAATTCGTCTCCTTTTGATCACTTAATTAATGCCAAATTAATTCTTGATCAACACTAGTTAAATAATATTATTAATATATTAGAAATTATTATATATTAATATACCTTAAGTGTTATTTCTCTCATTTTGATCTATCCAAATGCATGATGCCATGTAACCCAAATGGACCATGCTAATCGGGTCAAGTACATTCCATAAATAATTATCAACTTACACACCTAATCCAACACCTAGAAATCAACTACACTTCCAGAAATTAATACTTTTTGACTTTCTTACTAAAGTGCATATTTCTGATATGTAATGCTTCGATAAGTCTTGAACTAGACTTGTCAAGCTCAAAGACCTTTCATTTGATAACATATGTGTGAGTTTAAACCCTTTCAGAACTTATAGCTATAAGTCCTGAATGTTCAAACTATTTTTTTTGCCTTTTCTCACATTTCAAACTACGAAATGGGATGCCATTATCATATTACGAATTTTAGAACGCAATTATCACAACCGCTAACCTTAATGATATTAATTAGATTTAAAATCTACTAGTGAAAGTATTTCCTTATAATCATTTTCATGAATAAGAAAGAAACCTTTTGTCACCTAGATTTCATGGTGTATGCATACCTATCCATGAATTTATAAATTCCAACCTAAAATCATAAGATAAAGTTGAGGACAAAACCAAAATCAAGTTTAGGTTTTCCTTTCATGGACTGAGCTAGCTTGTTTTTACTTTCTTGCTCTCTGGTAGCACGAGGGCCTACCAGTACTTCTATGTTGTTTAAGCAGCTCACTTCCATTGACCAATGTACTATCACTAATAAATGTGCTCTGCCTTTTGCAGTCTAATGAGAACCATAGAACTCATAATCATTGCCAACACAACAGAAAGATGCACAGAAGCAAGAATACGCCAACTTAACACGATAGGTTATCAACCTTAGGTCGTGTGGTAGTGATAACTAACAAGTTTATTCTTGATTGACTCCTGAAACTCTTGAAGATCAATAAGGCTGCCGCTAACATCTCCATATATAAGTTTTATCTCTTCAAGGAACATTCTTTGACGAGCAAAACAAATATTCAAAAGTTAGTAAGGATTCTTGACAAGAGAACACTCCATATAATTGGTCTTAGGTTATCCTTTGTTTTAACGAAAACATCACAACTACCAATTTAAAATGTGCTAGAGTATGAAAATATTTCTACTCCACATTTCATGAGGTGTTATAATCCTACTTTGCTTGAAATAAGCTTTAAGATACGATTTATAGTTACTAAAGTATGGCTCTAAAACTCGATTGGAAACGAAGTATGACTCGTCTCTCGATTATACCATTTCACCGATATCCAATTCCTCTTCATAGTCAGACAAATGCACTAAGATGTCCTTAGAGGATCAATTGTGACATATTTCCATAGTCATTAAGATGATATAAAACATGATACTAAAGTACTCTCCTTTCATTCAGATTGGAGAAACCTTTATCGATCTGCCTAATAGATTCTTCTTATTCGTTCTATTACAATTTGAAAACCATTTTCAAGGTGTTAGAATTCTACTTAATCTTATAAACACAACCATGTTCACTGAAACAACGGTAAACGATGACGAATAGAGTTATCATTCTTTGTGGTAGATCTAAATAGTCCACATTAAAGTGTACTAGATCCTCTAGTCCTTCACTTAATTCATATAAACATGTGATCAATGAATTATTCATAATTTTCCAATGATCAAGATTCTCATACATCACACAATTTGAATTGTATGACTCCAAGTTTCTGTCCAATTGAAACTTGGGTGATGAAAATTCCTTTTTCACTTGGTTAATCATGACATTACCACAAACGATATAATTAAGAATTACTCCACATTTAATCATTGCTAATAATAGAAATATAAACACCAATTCTCATAAATGCCATTGCAAGGAAATACAAAGTAAATAAATCAAACAAATTCACTTTTATAGAAAATATCCGGAAAAATTTGTCCTTACAATGCAAATATATGAAAGCTATGTTTCTCGATATTTCCCAAGCAATCTATTAATCTATCATAACTCCTATGCAATAGCTTCCAAAATTTGATCATCGAATCATGTGGCCGAAATCCATCTCTCACGATCAGATTTAGCTTACTCTTCAAAAAAATAAAAATGTGACTATCACATCATGTATTAACAATCTATGAATAGGAACTTAATAAAGTAGAGTTAGATAGTGGATGTGCCTGAAGTAGAGTCATACGACTTGGCTTTACAATCTCTAAAATATTTCAGGTATTCTGGGCAAGTTCATATCTAATGCCCCTTCAATTGGCAATTAAAACATATGGACCTTTTAGGATTAGCACATGGGACTATCTTCGGATTAGCCTTTCTCTTTACCATATGGTCAAACGGCTGTTGGATTAGTGTCTAAGTCCATAACTATTTTGATATGTACTTGACTCGATGGAGCATGGTCCTTTTGGGTTGCCTTCACCAAAGCAACTTGATAAGATGAATTATGAAGAGAGAGGATTAATTATGATTTATAAATATATTATGAGAATAATATATTAAAGGAGAAATCATATTGTTTAATTAATATTAGTCAATAATTAATTAAGAATTAATTTTGTGGCTAAAAGATATTAGTTAAACTTAAGGGACTAGAACTATCAATTGTGTGATAGTTGGATATTGGGCTAATGGACTCCATAGAGGATGGAGTGGACGAATTCTATGGGGAAACCCATTAGAAATCGTCCAAGTCCTCTAAGGAGGGAGTTCATGGGTTGCTTAGGGCCTAAGCATTCAAATTAGGGTTTCCTTGTTAGATAACCCTAATAGCCTCACTATTTAAGGACCCCTAGGGCTCCAAAAACGTGGCCAAGTGATTCCTTAGGGTTTCTTCACGTTTTTGGGTGCCTCCTCTCTTCTCATTCTTCATCCTCTTGCTCTTGGTGTTTGTGAGCCATTAGAGGTGTGACACTTGTGATTCTAAGCCTTCTAAAGCCATTACAAGGAGGATTTGAGATTGTTATTGCTATATAACAATCATGGTAAGATCTAAACCTCATTCTTGTGTTAATATTGATTATCACATGCTAGATCTAGGGTTTAAAGTCTTGGATGAATTGCATGTACAATAGAGAAACCTAGATCCAAGCATTAGGGTTTGCATGAGCACATAGGATGTTCTTATGGCTAAAACCCGTCAGTGGTATCAGGGCCTTGATTGCTTTCTATTGTATTGATGCCTAGTAAATTCATTCTTGCTGTAAAATCGTTTTTTTTTGTGCCCCTGACTGATGAACTCGGCGAGTTCCATTGTGGACTCGGCGAGTAGCTTCAATTCGGCGAGTTCATAGTGGAACTCGGTGAGTTCAAGCGTCAGTTAGAGCAGATTTCGGGATTTCTTGTTGTTTTGCTTGAGGATACTTGCCTTATTTGCTTTGGGTCATTAATATCCGAATATTATCATTTATTTGAGTATATCTTTGACCAAACAAAAGATAATTACCATTCGATTGAATGATAATTTCCTTATATGATAATAATTGATTATTTGAATTAAATTGGTAAACTGTCTTTCATGTAATATTGATTAGGTCAAATTTAGATAATCATTAAATTAATTGTTTAATTTAAATTATTCTCTATTTGATCATTTGTGTTTTGAAAAGTTTCAAAACTTGCCTTCATGTTTTGGAATTTAAATTTTTGATTAAAAGGTTTGATTTTGAAATATTTAAATTCTAAATCCTAATGATTTGAAATATTTCAAAACTTGCCCTCAAGTTTTGGAATTTAAATTGTATGAAAAAGTTTAATTTTTTATGTTAAATTCTAAAACCTTAAGTTTTGAAAAAGTTCAAATTGCACTCTTATGGTTTTATTAAATTAATTAAGTGTATAATTAAAAAGAGTTAATAAATCCATAGTGATATGGTTTACATTTAATTAAATTAAAAGTATAATTTATTAAATTAGACCACCTAGTATTTTAAAAAGTGTAAAATACATCCTTATACTATATACAACATTAAAAGTCTAATATTATATATGTATAACTTAAACTGCTAGTCTTACCGTTAGTAGGCCTCATTCACAAAGCCGATCTATAAGAGGGTATATGGTTATGGCCTATAAAATGGCCATTTAATGGGTGTCCACTCTCACCCACCGCTTCCTTGATTGGTGGAGGGTCGTTAGCCGAACGGGTACAATATGGAAAAACCTTTCCTTTAAAAGTATAATGAAGTATAAAGTAACTAAATCTTTTATACAAAATTCCCAATCTTAGTTACTTTAGGCAAAAATGAATTTGATGCAATTCCATGAAATTACACTTTGTACCCTTGCGAGGACGTTAGTGGAGCATGTGTGGTTAACCGACACACTGAATGGTTTTAAGAAAAGGTAGCAAAGGGTGACTCAATGTTTGTTATAGTTCGGTGGAGCGTGTGTGGTTAACCGGCACATCGAATAGGTGACTGTAACATTAGGGGCACCATGTAAATTTGCATGGTTATTCACGCCCTGTTTTGTGATCCTAGGTATCTCAGTCACAAATCGAGGGGCATATCGAGATTTAAACATGCCATTGAAAAGTTCAATGAATCTCAAAGGATCTAGGAGTTTTTCAATACATTTAAAACTTAATCTACCTTTTCGTTTTTCATGGTGGAAAATTAGTGAATCGTCATTCACTTACCTTCAAATGTTTTGCGATTTGGGTTACGACATCCCTCTCCCAAGTTGTGGAATAAATTGTTGGGTCCTAGCCTTAATATCTCATTTGGGTGATTTATTAAGGACTCAATCAATCATCTAACTTGAATTTTCTCCCGTTTTGTAGATGTCAAAGTATGACAACTATGGTCTTCCCAAATCCCGTGGAACAAGCTTTCCAGATGAAGATGATATTCAACGATTCGATCGAAGAACACGAGATCATGCTTCACTTCCTCCACATCCTCCTATTGTTCTCCCTAACCCACAAGTTCAAAGGCTTGAAAAGTTCAAGCTCACTCAAGCCCTTTTGGCAAGAAGACATGACGAAGGAAAGTCAATGTGTGCACACGTCTTAGAGATGATGCCACACAGTGACAGGTTAAGAATGCTGGGATTTGTTGTCTGTGAGGAGCTGGCTGTTGACTGGTTTCTTCAGTCGCTTCCTGACTCATATAGTGAGTTCGTAAGAGATTACTATATGATGAACCATGATGTGACCCTCATCGATCTCACCTATATGCTTATTGCTGCTGAATCAGCAATGATTTAGGCAATGGCAACGAAAGGCATGGCATGGTCGAAAAGTTTGATCATAAGAGAAAGACAAAGTCTGAAGTACTTCCGTGTGCTGTTCCAAAAGAATTAATTTGCTTTTATTGCCAAGAGAAGGGGCATTGGAGACGAAGCTGCCCAGTATACTTGAGAGATCTAAGAGATGGGAGAGTCAATACGTATGACTCTACTTCAGGTAAACTCCACTATCTAACTCCATTAAGTTCCTATTCATTGATGTGATAAGATTGTAGGATCAGTGGAAAGAGAGGAAGCTTGATGGAAGAGCAAGATGAATTTGATCACGAAGAAATGGATCACGATCGCATGAATTCAAAGATCAGATTTTGAGCTTAGAAAGTTATGATAAAGTTGTTAGAAATATTTGATTTCATAGTTTTTCGGTTGATTTTGCATTGTAAGGACATGTTTTCCGCTGCTTTTATGAATAAAATAAATTTTGATTTATGTATATCCTTGCAATGAAATCATTGTGAAAAATTGATGTTTGTGTATTTCTATAGATGGATGTGATTCTTAGTTATGTTATTTATAGTAGTGTCAAAATTTTCTAAGTAAGGAAAGATTCCCATCACCCAAGTTTCAATTGGACAGAAACTTGGAATCATATGATTTGAATCATGATATGTATGGAAATCTTGGTACTTAGGAAATTAAGACTAATTCCTTGATCACACACGTATGTGAGTCAAGTAAAGGACTAAAGGAATGGAACACAATGCTGCTTTTATGAATAAAATAAATTTTGATTTATGTATATCCTTGCAATGAAATCATTGTGAAAAATTGATGTTTGTGTATTTCTATAGATGGATGTGATTCTTAGTTATCTTATTTATAGTAGTGTCAAAATTTTCTAAGTAAGGAAAGATTCCCATCACCCAAGTTTCAATTGGACAGAAACTTGGAATCATATGATTTGAATCATGATATGTATGGAAATCTTGGTACTTAGGAAATTAAGACTAATTCCTTGATCACACACGTATGTGAGCCAAGTAAAGGACTAAAGGAATGGAACACAATGTTGTGCACTAGTCAAGTCCACCACAAATAACAATAAAACTATTCGTCATAATTTACTAAAAGTCTAGTAAATGTAGTTAATGTTACATGATTAAGTAGAATTCTGAATCATTGAAAAGGTTTCAATGAATGGCAGAACGAATAAGAAGAATCAATTAGGCAAAAAGATAAAAGGTTCTCAAATCTAAGAAGAAGGGACAGTACTTTTGTATCGGTTGTATGATCATCTTAAAGATTAAGAACCATATCACAATTGATCCTCTAAGGACATCTTAGTTGTGACAACCGTCAATTTTCGGTCAAGTCAAAGTCAACTAAAGTCAACAAGTCAAACCGGTCAACCCAATTCGCCGTGAGAACTAGAGTTTACGTTATGTAACTTCTAAAGAACTCTCTATTCTAATGAGAGATCATAAATCGAAAAGTGCGTTCACCTAAATCTCCTTAACCTAAAACGGTGGTACGTAGAAAGCCAAAACCGATACAACAATGTTACATACTCATCGGGAGTATGCAAGATCCCTAATCAAGGCTTAACGGGGTTTAAGGGCCTTGCAGTGCGTAGCCGGACACTCAAAAATGTCACCAATGAAACCTCTCCCACATATCTCTAAGTATGTGAAACCTCTCCCACATATCTCTAAGTATGTGAAACCTCTCCCACATATCTCTAAGTATGTGAAACCTCTCCCACATATCTCTAAGTATGTGAAACCTCTCCCACATATCTCTAAGTATGTGAAACCTCTCCCACATATCTCTAAGTATGTGAAACCTCTCCCACATATCCCTAAGTATGTGAAATCTCTCCCAAATATCTCTCTGAATGTGAAATCTCTCCAAGTATGTGAAATCTCTCCCAAATATCTCTCTGTATGTGAAATCTCTCCCAAATCTCCCTAAGTATGTGAAATCTCTCCAAGTATGTCAAATCTCTCCCAAATCTCCCTAAGTATGTGAAATCTCTCCCAAATATCTCTCTGTATGTGAAATCTCTCCAAGTATGTCAAATCTCTCCCAAATCTCCCTAAGTATGTGAAATCTCTCCCAAATATCTCTCTGTATGTGAAATCTCTCCAAGTATGTCAAATCTCTCCCAAATCTACCCAAGTATGTCGGATCTCTCCCAAATCTCTCTGAGTATGTGGAATCTCTCTCAAATCTCTCTCAAATCTCTCTCGAAATCTCTCCCCGACTTTCTATAATCACTCGGGGCATCCCGACCCTCGAATTTGGCGAAAAATAGCCCAAGAACGGAAGTCTACGCGAAAAACGGACTTAAGGAAACGAACCCTCCGAACCGAAAGTACTATTCATGAACCGAACCGAAAGCACTATTCATGAGGGTCCGAACCGAAAGTACTGTTCATGAGCTGAACCGAAGTTACTGTTCATCCGAACCGAACCCAGCACTGAAGGAAGGTCCAAACCGAACCCAGCACTGAAGGAAGGTCCGAACAGAACCAGCATAGAAGGAAAAATCCGAACCGAAAGTACTGTTCATTACTGTTCACAACAGTACCTTCGGTTCTAGCTACTCCTCGGACCGAGCTTCGCTTTCGCCTCCCGCCTTCTGACTCAGCCTAGCGCGTCCGAACCAGGCACCATCCGACCGAACTTCGGCCCAGAGAACCGAGCCTCGGCCGAGATCCGAAGGGTCTCGCTGGGCAACTCGGATTTCGCCCATTTTTGCATATTTTTGCGTTTTAAACCCATTTTTAATTATTTTAACATAGGATTTTCACCCAAAACTTTATTTTTAATTATAAGACCCCTAAATTAATGATTTAATCACATTTTAAGGGTAAAATCTTATCCAAATAAGGTTAGGTAAAGTACAAAGGTAGAGTGTTGACTTTACCTTATTTTATGACACAAGCAACCCCATACCCACTCCATGATTAACCCACACTCCTCCCCACCATACCTTGTCACTTCCTTGTACTTTTTACCTTCCTCACAAGCCATCTCCAAGTTTTGAGAGCTGGATATCCATCCTCTCTCCTCATTTTCTCTCATTTGTTCTCATTTCACAAGAAGAGCAAACTCTTTTCTCTCTCACTTTCTCTCTCTAACTCACGATCTCAAGGCTGATCATCAAGTGTCCTTCCACTCTTGGTAAGTGTAATCCACCCTCCTTGTGATTCTTACACTTCATTCTACTCAAATCATTGATAGCTTATACAAACTCCATAACTATCATGCTAGAATTCTCGAAAATCTTCAAGACATTTCCAAGTGTCCTTGAGTTAAACACCTCCATTCTTCAACAATCATCTACTGAAAACACTTAAGGTGAGTTCATACCCCTACTTTTTCATGATTTTTTAAGTTTTTAGGGGGGAATACAAGTTAAAACACCAAGAACATAACTAAAATTTTCTAACAGCTTTCATCAGAAAAGTTGGACTCCATTCACGGACTGTTTTGGACACCTTAAACATTTTAGTTTTCAAAACTGTTTTAGGTGCATGTAGTTCCACTTCTTAGCTTTAAAATGACTACTTGCACATCTCCATACGATTTTTCTACAATTTATGGTGATTTTTACAAAACTGCCTATCATTTCAAACACCAATCCGGACCAGTCTGTGATTATGGACTTTTTCACCTAAGTTGCAGGTCATTAAAAATCATGATAAAAATTATGAGTAAACTAGACACATTTTGGGAACTCCTAGAATTTTACGGATTTAGTTTTCGACTTCGTATGATTTTTCTATGAATTTTCAAAAACAGTGTAGAAAGGCTGAAAATTTGTTAACAACTTGTAATTTTTATAACACTTTGTATTATGTTGAGCAAAGTGTATAATGTCAAGTTCTAAGTATTGAATGTGATACGTAGTAAATTTTATCATCATAAACTGAAAATAAGTCATTCATGATAAAATTATTCATTCATTTAGAACACGCATATATATATATAAACTATAATAAGCATAGTTTAATGGATTTCATAATCCTAACGCTTTTTCATAAAAGAGTTCTTATATATTACAAACGTTTTGGATAAACTATAATAGGTATAGTTTATGTATCATTTACTTCTCAAACTTATTTACCAAAGGTTTTCCGTTTAGTTCACGTAAATCTGTTAATGAATAAATTTGTGAGTCATTCCCTTCGGGTTACTTCCAAAGTAACCAATTTATAAGTCCTGTATTGTAACCAGAGTCTCCAGGAGGGAGAGCGTGATAGTTGTATATAGATCTATATTGGGTTTGACACCCCACACCTTGCTGCTAGCTACAGTTGGACCTGCAGGTCTACGGGTGAGAAGTGTCATTTCAGTTCTACGACGCCTGAAGAACGTCGTTTTCAGGCCATCTAGGTCATAGTATGGTTATGATAGCTCACATGTGGTATTAACAATCATAAGATTTACGAGTTCTAACCTTAAATTAGCGAGTTAGATCTAATTAGCTCACTGAAATTACTTTAAGTATGGAAAAATACTCGTACGCTTTCATATCAAACAAAAAGGGTTTTATGTCGATTTAGAATCACATTTTATATCAACAATTACATACTATATTGTATACTTTTGGTTTTGGTATTTAGGACTACCTAACTTTTGTAAGGAAAATATTGGATTTTTCTTGGTATCATACATCTCTTTACAAAGATCGATTTTCAAACTCTTACTGTCAAAAGCTTATGAACTCACCAACCTTTGTGTTGACACTTTTCAAAACGACTTGTATTCTCAGGAATTCAGTGAAACAGGAAATCAACCACGTTTTGAGGATGGGACGATAAATCGTCGAACAGTTCACTTTGTATCATAATGTAATTGATTTGAATCATGTAAACATATACTTTGGTGAAACTTGTTCAATTATATTTATGATGGTTGTACTTACTTTGAGCACTATTATACTCGTTGTTGTGATACTTTACATGAAGTCCTCCACCCCCGGACGTTTCCGCCATCCTTGGTTTGGGGGTGTGACAGATTGGTATCAGAGCATTGTTTATAGTGAACTCAGTATATCGAACCACATAAGATATACAAACTATAAATGCATTGGGACTAGAGTCTCTGATTTTCTGTTTTCAAAACAACTATACTTTTAGAAATAAGTAGTTTCTTATTAAAAGTATACGCGCATGCATACATACTAGGGTCACGTCGTTCTAGAACAAAACAAAAGTAATGATTGTTGGATATCACAGGTAAGCTCGGGGATGTATGGTCAGTCTTGGGATTGGCATAGCCTGATCAACTATGCTCGTCCGAGGAGTGATTAGCACATGCCCAAGAATGGTTGTGATATGGCAACAAGTCTAAAAACTTACCAACACTACCACAATGAAATACCATAGGGGTATTTGGTGTTATTATAATTATTTATCTGAGAACTAAATAGATTTTTATCAATAGGTCAATAACTGCTTAGTGGATACATTAAAATTATATGTAGCCAGGACGTCATAGACTTAGAATCTGTGAATCTTTGCTTTACTTCCTGTTCTCGTTGGATTGGGGATTTAGAGTTAGGGTCGCTTATTCGAAGGTCTATCCTGTCCCAAATACATATGACTAGTATGCACTAAACAGTGTATTGAAGTACCTGATAAAAATCATCTTATAATTATCTAATTAGTACATCTACTTAGTTACTTCCTACATCCCCATTTCTCGCGAAGATATCATGGCTGGATTTCATCCCCACGACGACCTGTACTACCCTAGCCACAACAATACTGAATGGCTCGGAGAGGAGCCAGAGAATGATCTCCCAATCCCTATGGATGGTCACCAAGCTGAAGGCCTTGCTGACGATTTCGACTCCGAACCTGAAATGGTGAACCTATCCTCAATGACCCGTGTTCCAAATCCCAATCCTCGACCGGCTTTCCAAGGCCCGATGCCTCCTTGGGTAGAGTGCTTGGAAATCTGGAGCGAAGAGCAAGACCAACCTATGACGTTCGACGGGGATCGAAGCTTCTACAACATAAACGAAGGAACCCCAGCAGATAGAATTTTTTTCCAATCCTGGTTTGTAGAGTTGCCTGAGACGAGAATTCGGGGCAGAACAACTCTCCATAGTATCGCAGAGGTTGATGCAAATGCAAGAATACATATAATCCGCACCAATCGCCTTGAGCGCACTCGTGAAAAGTCTGCGAAAGACTATGAAACCCTGCTGCAAACACTGACTGAATCATGAACCGATGTCATAAAACTCCGAGTACGCCAGAGGGTGTACGAAAGGCACATGCCTGATATGGAGCGGCAGCTAGCTGAACTGAAAGATCACAAGAAAAATGACCGCCGCCAGTAGTAAACGCCTTACTTCACTTCGTGTTAAAAAGGAATCGTTATCCCTATCTATGCCCTATGTGGTGTTTCCTATGAAACTATCTTGTACTGTAGGCACCTTTAGTGAGGCCTTTAGGCGACAAGACACCCCTGCTTTGATATGATATAAGACCCCCTACAAGGTCAATTTTCCCTAATTTGTTACATCTTAAACATCAATGACGTATCAATCAGCCGAGTTCTGTGTCACCCTTTTTGTTCAAACACTCCCATCATGCTGCGATAGGAGCCTGCCTACAACCCACTCTATTCAAGTTGTAAGACTAGAGTAATCTAGCTCCGTAATCATTCCTGATCTTCTCTTCAAGGTTGGATCATGTCATTCACCAACCAATGGAACCCGGTTTCAAACAACAAACATCAAAGGATCACTACCTGAACTTACTTTTACTCTGTATTAGGACTGCATCATAGGGATGTAGGTCAAACCTTCGAGAACATGTTCCCATTTAGTCATAATAAGGACCTAGCCTGGGTCAACTATAAGGCACCACTTGGGTGCAGAACTACTAAAAATTCATGGGTTACCATATAAAGACTCCCGTTATGAATTTTTTTCAGAACGCCCTTAACGACCAAATTACGTTACAAATCAATATAAGATAAAGCTTAGTTAGAAACTCACGACGTGTAGCCATTCTAAAAACTCAATATCATCTCACCCTTAATCATTTTGTTGAGAAGCTCCTTCATCATAGACTCACGGTTACGAATCATACCAACACTAATGCACCGGAGCCCATCAAAACTCCCCAGCCAAGCGTGTTTGGACACACATGATTCTAAGATGGGTAAAGCTTGACGCCCGTATGAAACCTACCCCTACCCACTGCTGTAACCTTATTTCAAGAATGTTAGCGGAAACACTAGGAGTAGTACAGTAATGTGCAAAAATTTATATGCGTTAATATAAATTGTAAGGATGCACTTAAGATAACCATTTCCACTAACGAAGACGTTCTTCATCGTGAAACAGAACTATGTCTTCACCAAGAGGGAACCAACCAACTAGCAAGGTGCCAACTCTGCAGATAGACGCTGCTACTTTTCAGGCTGCAGTCACGGCAGCCGTGGCAGCCGTCATGGCACAGTTCAATGCTAACAACGCCAGCAGAAATGGAAGCGGTGCTGACAATGCAGATAATGGTAATATTCAGGAACACCAGCGGGTGTCCGCCAACAAAAATACCTCAGGTGTCAAACCTACGAACAAGAAGAGAAAGTTTTCGAACATGAAAGAGCGCCACCAATCTCAAAAATCCATTAAAAGACAACAATCTATGGCCACCCCCACCATCACAACAGCAGTCACGACGCATGCCCCAATACTAGCCACAGGATCTACCACCCAAACGTCGGCCAGACCATATGAGGGATCTCTCCCAAAGTGTGCCAAGTGCAGTTTCCATCACACTGGAGCTTGCCGAATCTTAAAATGTGATAACTGCAACAGGAAAGGACATACCACCCGTTTCTGTAAGGTCCCGACCCAGTATCTCCCTTCAATCACCAGCACCAGGGCGGGCCCAGTATGCTACTTATGCGGTAAAATGGGACACTTCAAGAGAAAGTGTCCAACCAAGAAGAATGACGGAGGAGCTGGAGGAATGTAACAAACGAACCGGCAGGATCAGTAGGAAACCATATTGGGACTTTTGTAATGTTTCCAACGTCAAAACGTTTAAGTGCTATATGTTAGTAATGAAATTGTTATGCTTGCTAAAGTCACCGTCTTTCTAAAAGTAGTTAAAATACTCTCTCGTTTAAATAGAACCAAATACATTCATATATGATCTAAAGATCATTACCTCTAAGATGTGATGACTTTGTACATACATCGGGGTTAATTATAATCAAAATACTGAAGTCTTGAAACAAATAATTTCATCCCGACTCCTAATCCGTGCCTAGTAGTAAGAATTGAGTGGGGCCACCCACTCGACGATTCCCCAACATCAGATCACATACGATGTTCATATACCATTCGATCATAGAGAGACCTGTCAGGGGTCATGATGTCAAATATCATTACTAATTCTCGAAACACACCTGCCGCCAGTGCTAGGCACTGTGGTATAAATCATCTACGATAATGATAACATCAAACAAAGTTTATCACCCTAAAAAGAAACACAAGATACTTTATCACTCCAGTAATCTCTTCGTGCGAATACAGCTTAGCTAGTTTTAACTAAAAAGATATTGTTTTCGTCATCTAATCTTCATTGATATAGCCCTCATCTTCCCAACTTAACATCTGTAAAAGGACCTTTCACCTAACCCCTCCAAACACCGAAACCTTCGTCTCTCATAAACATCCAGCTCAAACCTATGGATTATCTTTTGCTACGGAACCCCAAAACACGCAATCAGAGGAGTGTTAGACTTCCAAAACCTTATCACAAGTACTTACAGGAGACCCTTGGGAATGTCACGCATGTAGCAGATAAGGTCCAAGCACGGAAGCCTGGGAAAGACATGGTACGAGTTCTGCCATGAACTTCGGGCCAAGGTAGCCCAGGAGGGCGAGTAAATGTCCTGCCATCTAAGAAGGCCTAATCGTGTAAACCAAACCCACATGCTTCCTACCGAGCTACAAGAACTCTTAGGTCAAACCTGTCGAACTATTCAACAATAAAATTTAAGAACCAAGCTTTTCACCCTGGAAAGCTCTGTTCTTATTCATCAAATAGAAAGGCAAATTGCTCATAGTTCCATTAACTTCAGAGGCCCTGACAATACCTCCAGTAGAAACCTTCGCTATCTGCCTCACACAAGCGGATAGGCCGACCAACCACAAGGAAAGAGGTACCCTCTAGGAATCAGACCTGAGATCTGAATATCACCAGTCGCGAGTATTGGATAAGGATGTCCGAGGACAACCCTCCAAATTCGATGCGGACGCTGCAAGTTTGTAGTGATACCCCTCGGATAGGACCAACCCGTTCGCAGTATTCATAGGATGTGTCATTCTTACTAGGAATCAGTTCATCGTTGTCGTTGTAAGTGACTTGCATATCTACCCCCGTAGTAAGAAGAATTACTAAGTTATTTGCTATGATTTCCTCACTTATACATTCCCCAGTTATATATAACGAATACCTGGTAGATAATAGCATGTGAGAATTCTGACTTAGTTTCTTTTCCTCGTTGGGATGTGAAACTGAAGTAGAATCACACATTTTACTATCCGCCCAGTATTGGTTATATCATAATGTGTATGAACTAAGATTTCGTGTACAATAACTCATCTCTTAGTCAGAATCAAAATAGTGTAGAGCCGACCTTAGTCATTTACCAACTCCTTGCCTAAATTCGAATTTCGGGACGAAATTCCCTCTAACGGGGGGATGATGTGACAACCGTCAATTTTCGGTCAAGTCAAAGTCAACTAAAGTCAACAAGTCAAACCGGTCAACCCAATTCGCCGTGAGAACTAGAGTTTACGTTATGTAACTTCTAAACAACTCTCTATTCTAATGAGAGATCATAAATCGAAAAGTGCGTTCACCTAAATCTCCTTAACCTAAAACGGTGGTACGTAGAAAGCCAAAACCGATACAACAATGTTACATACTCATCGGGAGTATGCAAGATCCCTAATCAAGGCTTAACGGGGTTTAAGGGCCTTGCAGTGCGTAGCCGGACACTCAAAAATGTCACCAATGAAACCTCTCCCACATATCTCTAAGTATGTGAAACCTCTCCCACATATCTCTAAGTATGTGAAACCTCTCCCACATATCTCTAAGTATGTGAAACCTCTCCCACATATCTCTAAGTATGTGAAACCTCTCCCACATATCTCTAAGTATGTGAAACCTCTCCCACATATCTCTAAGTATGTGAAACCTCTCCCACATATCTCTAGGTATGTGAAACCTCTCCCACATATCCCTAAGTATGTGAAATCTCTCCCAAATATCTCTCTGAATGTGAAATCTCTCCAAGTATGTGAAATCTCTCCCAAATATCTCTATGTATGTGAAATCTCTCCCAAATCTCCCTAAGTATGTGAAATCTCTCCAAGTATGTCAAATCTCTCCCAAATCTCCCTAAGTATGTGAAATCTCTCCCAAATATCTCTCTGTATGTGAAATCTCTCCAAGTATGTCAAATCTCTCCCAAATCTCCCTAAGTATGTGAAATCTCTCCCAAATATCTCTCTGTATGTGAAATCTCTCCAAGTATGTCAAATCTCTCCCAAATCTACCCAAGTATGTCGGATCTCTCCCAAATCTCTCTGAGTATGTGGAATCTCTCTCAAATCTCTCTCGAAATCTCTCCCCGACTTTCTATAATCACTCGGGGCATCCCGACCCTCGAATTTGGCGAAAAATAGCCCAAGAACGGAAGTCTACGCGAAAAACGGACTTAAGGAAACGAACCCTCCGAACCGAAAGTACTATTCATGAACCGAACCGAAAGCACTATTCATGAGGGTCCGAACCGAAAGTACTGTTCATGAGCTGAACCGAAGTTACTGTTCATCCGAACCGAACCCAGCACTGAAGGAAGGTCCAAACCGAACCCAGCACTGAAGGAAGGTCCGAACAGAACCAGCATAGAAGGAAAAATCCGAACCGAAAGTACTGTTCATTACTGTTCACAACAGTACCTTCGGTTCTAGCTACTCCTCGGACCGAGCTTCGCTTTCGCCTCCCGCCTTCTGACTCAGCCTAGCGCGTCCGAACCAGGCACCATCCGACCGAACTTCGGCCCAGAGAACCGAGCCTCGGCCGAGATCCGAAGGGTCTCGCTGGGCAACTCGGATTTCGCCCATTTTTGCATATTTTTGCGTTTTAAACCCATTTTTAATTATTTTAACATAGGATTTTCACCCAAAACTTTATTTTTAATTATAAGACCCCTAAATTAATGATTTAATCACATTTTAAGGGTAAAATCTTATCCAAATAAGGTTAGGTAAAGTACAAAGGTAGAGTGTTGACTTTACCTTATTTTATGACACAAGCAACCCCATACCCACTCCATGATTAACCCACACTCCTCCCCACCATACCTTGTCACTTCCTTGTACTTTTTACCTTCCTCACAAGCCATCTCCAAGTTTTGAGAGCTGGATATCCATCCTCTCTCCTCATTTTCTCTCATTTGTTCTCATTTCACAAGAAGAGCAAACTCCTTTCTCTCTCACTTTCTCTCTCTAACTCACGATCTCAAGGCTGATCATCAAGTGTCCTTCCACTCTTGGTAAGTGTAATCCACCCTCCTTGTGATTCTTACACTTCATTCTACTCAAATCATTGATAGCTTATATAAACTCCATAACTATCATGCTAGAATTCTCGAAAATCTTCAAGACATTTGCAAGTGTCCTTGTGTTAAACACCTCCATTCTTCAACAATCATCTACTGAAAACACTTAAGGTGAGTTCATACCCCTACTTTTTCATGATTTCTTAAGTTTTTAGGGGGGAATACAAGTTAAAACACCAAGAACATAACTAAAATTTTCTAACAGCTTTCATCAGAAAAGTTGGACTCCATTCACGGACTGTTTTGGACACCTTAAACATTTTAGTTTTCAAAACTGTTTTAGGTGCATGTAGTTCCACTTCTTAGCTTTAAAATGACTACTTGCACATCTCCATACGATTTTTCTACAATTTATGGTGATTTTTACAAAACTGCCTATCATTTCAAACACCAATCCGGACCAGTCTGTGATTATGGACTTTTTCACCTAAGTTTCTGGTCATTAAAAATCATGATAAAAATTATGAGTAAACTAGACACATTTTGGGAACTCCCAGAATTTTACGGATTTAGTTTTTGACTTCGTATGATTTTTCTATGAATTTTCAAAAACAGTGTAGAAAGGCTGAAAATTTGTTAACAACTTGTAATTTTTATAACACTTTGTATTATGTTGAGCAAAGTGTATAATGTCAAGTTCTAAGTATTGAATGTGATACGTAGTAAATTTTATCATCATAAACTGAAAATAAGTCATTCATGATAAAATTATTCATTCATTTAGAACACGCATAATATATATATATATATATATATATATATATATATATATATATATATATATATATATATATAAACTATAATAAGCATAGTTTAATGGATTTCATAATCCTAACGCTTTTTCATAAAAGAGTTCTTATATATTACAAACGTTTTGGATAAACTATAATAGGTATAGTTTATGTATCATTTACTTCTCAAACTTATTTACCAAAGGTTTTCCGTTTAGTTCACGTAAATCTGTTAATGAATAAATTTGTGAGTCATTCCCTTCGGGTTACTTCCAAAGTAACCAATTTATAAGTCCTGTATTGTAACCAGAGTCTCCAGGAGGGAGAGCGTGATAGTTGTATATAGATCTATATTGGGTTTGACACCCCACGCCTTGCTGCTAGCTACAGTTGGACCTGCAAGTCTACGGGTGACAAGTGTCATTTCAGTTCTACGACGCCTGAAGAACGTCGTTTTCAGGCCATCTAGGTCATAGTATGGTTATGATAGCTTACATGTGGTATTAACAATCATAAGATTTACGAGTTCTAACCTTAAATTAGCGAGTGAGATCTAATTAGCTCACTGAAATTACTTTAAGTATGGAAAAATACTCGTACGCTTTCATATCAAACAAAAAGGGTTTTATGTCGATTTAGAATCACATTTTATATCAACAATTACATACTATATTGTATACTTTTGGTTTTGGTATTTAGGACTACCTAACTTTTGTAAGGAAAATATTGGATTTTTCTTGGTATCATACATCTCTTTACAAAGATCGATTTTCAAACTCTTACTGTCAAAAGCTTATGAACTCACCAACCTTTGTGTTGACACTTTTCAAAACGACTTGTATTCTCAGGAATTCAGTGAAACAGGAAATCAACCACGTTTTGAGGATGGGACGATAAATCGTCGAACAGTTCACTTTGTATCATAATGTAATTGATTTGAATCATGTAAACATATACTTTGGTGAAACTTGTTCAATTATATTTATGATGGTTGTACTTACTTTGAGCACTATTATACTCGTTGTTGTGATACTTTACATGAAGTCCTCCACCCCCGGACGTTTCCGCCATCCTTGGTTTGGGGGTGTGACATTAGTGCACTGGTATGGTTAAGAAGAGGAATCGGAAATTGTTGAAATGGTTAAATTAAAAGGATTAGTCATAATTTGTTCCAAAATCAAGTCTTAGAATCGTACTCCAAGATTGTAAATTGAGTGACACACATTCATCAAATGTGATGTAGAAAATTGTTTTTCTTTATCTTGCATGTTTGAAATTGGTATGTTGTGATGTCTTGTAGAAGACAAGGACCAACTAAAACCAAATGTGTGCAATGTTTTGTCGTGATATAGACACACACTAACTCTTAGATATTTGTTTATCAAGAAATGTTTCTTGATAAGAGAATCTTATATGTCAAAAGGTCAGTGGGAGTCTGAATGATCTTGAAAAGTTTCGAGAACTAATCAAGAGTAAACCTATTGTTAAACGCTAGCACACGACTTCAGGATAGTAACCTCTCGTGTTGACCAAGTTTCATTTATGCGCCAATTCAGTGGAGTGATTATGCATATGAGTTCTATGAGTTCTCAATAGAATGCATAAGGAAAACACCTTGTTCAATGAAAGTACATTGACTGGCATAGGTGAGCTGCTAGATAACTTGGAAGCAATGGTGGGACCCTTGATGGCAAGAAATTAAGAATGGACAAGTTCTGTCCATAAGAGGTTGAATTTGCCACAAACATTATCTTTTATTATGGACATGGATAGGAACACATACACCATAAAATGTAAGTGTCATAAGGTTTCTCTCCTTCATGAAAATGATTGTGAGCAAATGCTTTCACAAAGAGAGATTTTAAGGAGATAGCAACTATGTAAACTGCATTCTCAAATTCGATTGTGATTACAGCTTCCCTTTTTAATAGTTCGAATTGTGAGATTTAGCAATTAGTTTGAACATTTAGGACTTAGTAAGATAAGTTCTGAATTAGTTTAGACACACATATAAGGTATCTAAGGAAAGGTGTATGATTTTGAGAAGCTTAGATAAAGGTGTATCGAAGCATATTGTATTAGAAACAATGAACTTTGGAAGTCAATAAATATTGATTACTAAAAGTTTAGATGGTTCCTAAATACGTGTCAAAGCTAGTGGGAGAATAAGTGTTATGCTTGTATGATGATAATCATCATGATAGTGGGAGCATAAGTGTTATGCTTGTATGATTATTATGGCAAGTATTGCAAGTTAGCAATATTAATTATAGAAAACAAGAGTTATACTTTGCAAAGTCGTAAGGGTTGAAAAGTTGTTTTGCTATAATTAAGGGAGAGAATATTATGCTTCATTTCAAGGATACATAGCGTGTTCTCAAATTTCGATTATGATTATGATTATGGCATCCCTCTTTATAGTTCGAATTATGAGAACGTGACACATAAAATATTATGGCAGAAGATTGACAAAGTATCATATCTTAATGTAAGACATTATGCATCGTGTCGCATAGGCTTCGGGTAGGATCGATTGCAAATGCTTTAATATTTGACCGTTCTAAAAATATTCCAAATGCCTAGGGAATTTAAAGGGAAAAAGGAAATAGAACCGGTTTTTGACTAAAATAATTAAACAACTGCCAAGGACAATCTAAGGTTCGCCAAGGATTGGTCGCTTGCGGATAGTTGAAAGTATAGTAATGAATGGACCATATCGACATTATTGTGAATAGATAAGATTCTATTAAGAATGAGTTGTCATATGGAAAATATGGAAATGTTCCCATATTGGGAATTGGATATTGTGAATCTATGTCTATATTAGAAATTTTTATGCGAGAAGGATGTTCAAAGGAATGTACTTTGAGTGAGAGACATCATATGTATAGAATTGATTCTGATAGAGATTGGCCAAGTCTTGACGATTTTGAGCTATGACTTTACGAAATGATCATTGCATAAAATGTTAGAATCTAACATATTCTATAAGTGGCAAGAATTTGATATTCTTATACTTATGATAAGGATTGGGAGTTGTGAAATAAGTATTATTGGAAATGTGTTCATTTGATCTATTTCACAAAGTAAGGACCATAAGTAAAGATTGTTTGCATGCTAAGAGCATGGGACAATTGTTGTTCTAATTCAAGTAAGAAGTTGATTAGCCGAAACAACAAATAATGAGTAATCAATATGGTGTTTAAATAAAATGTTTTATTTATACCCAAAGTTTGGGGCCATATGGGATTATTATTATTCTTGTGTTTCACTTTGCATGTTTTGACTTCCTGAATAATTAAATTATTTCAGAATAATCAAATTATTCGAATGGTCCAGAGCGTTCATATGTTCGATGTAGGTATGAATGAAGACTGTCATGAATTGGTTTGTAGATTGTCTAAAGTGTATTAGACATAGCAAAGGTTTGCTACAACGTTCGTGAGTGCATATGAATATGATCTTGAGCATTGGATTAAACCCATGCTCACAAGAATCACTTCATGGATTTTATCACGAGTGATTGTGAGTCGATAATATTGTATATTCTTGAAACCGAGACGTGTGACTTGTTATTTGCTGGTCGGTTAAACATTGATGATAAGTAAAGGCACCACTAACTTGGTGTTATAAAACTTATTGTTGTGTGTAATTCAATAAGTAAATACAAGCAAGCATTGATTCGAAGTTTATCCATTCCTTTTATCCAATGTGGGATAACAGCGATATCTTTGGTCCCCTCGATGATTTAGTGATGACACCTAAGTGCTTGGCCAAGCCGGGACTAAGTTGATGTGTTCAATTGTAGTCTGTTGTCAGTCGTCATAAATCGGAAATCAGGAAACAACACATAGATTGAGAGAATGATTTCAATCCATGTCTCACATCTATATGATATCTAGAATGGAGGAATATATGATAACTTATCTAAAGGACGCGTATCTGATAAGATCAGAGTTGATAGCGGCTTTTGAAAGCTACGATTGCGGATCAGGATCTAAAGTCTAATGTAGAATACTTATTAGACTTATCCAAGTGGGAGACTGTTGGATTAGTGTCTAAGTCCATAACTATTTTGGTATGTACTTGACCCAATGGTGCATGGTCCTTTTGGGTTGCCTTCACCAAAGCAAAATGATAAGATGAATTATGGATATAGAGGATTAATTATGATTTATTAATATATTATGAGAATAATATATTAAAGGATAAATCATATTGTTTAATTAATATTAGTCAATAATTAATTAAGAATTAATTTTGCGGCTAAAAGATATTAATTAAACTTAAGGGGCTAGAACTGTCAATTGTGTGATAGTTGGATATTGGACTAATGGACTCCATAGAGGATGGAGTGGACGAATTCTATGGGGAAACCCATTAGAAATCCTCCAAGGCCTCTAAGGAGGGAGTCCATGGGTTGCTTAGGGCCTAAGCATTCAAATTAGGGTTTCCTAATTAGATAACCCTAATAGCCTAAATATTTAAGGACCCCTAGGGCTCCAAAAGCATGGGCAAGTGATTCCTTAGGGTTTCTACACGTTTTTTTGGGTGCCTCCTCTGTTCTCATTCTTCATCCTCTTGCTCTTGGTGTTTGTGAGCCATTACAAGAATGATACTTGTGACTCTAAGCCTTTTCCGGACTACCAATGTTACCATTTTTAACGTCCATGGAAACATGGGAGACAGCTCCTTCAAATATATTTGCTTGATTTGTGCTCTTAAGCATTTATGCTTCAGTAAAAATCAACATATATGTTAGGTCGATTAGAATCACGTCATGGTCCCTCTCATAGAAGTCTTTAATGAACTGACTATATGAGTTAGGAAGCGAAAGAAGAACCAAATCAATGGCCAGCTCCATTGGGAAAACGACACGCAACATTCCAATCTGTCAATGTGCGATTTCATTTTCAGAATCCGCCTTGATATTTGATTGCCAATAAGGCTTGAGTGACTTCTTGTTTTTCAGCTTGAAGAAAACGTGGCTCAGGGAGACTTACTTGAGGAGGTGGAGGAAGAGTTGGAGAAGCATTATTTCCAGTTCCACCATTTCTTGAAGAAGGGAACATTCTTTCACCTTGATCAACATGTCGAAGTTCTTCTTCATATTTTAGTTGAACATTAAATTATCCTTTGTGTATGAACCATTTAAATCAATTTCATATATTCCATTTTTGGGACTAGTCTCAAAATAGAACACGTTATCTTTAAAAACATAAATGTTTTCAGAATCAAAGTCAAACTTATAACGAAAACCTTGTTCATACAAGCGAGAAGTAGAGATAATATTCCTTGTTATACTAGGTACATAGCAATAATTGTTCAAAACAAGATTAAGGCAATTTGGAAGAAAAAGATGATATTTTCCTATGGCTTTGACAACTACTTGATTGGCATTGCCAACATGAAGTTCCAAATCGCCATCTCTTAGTTATCTAACATTCTTTAGTCCCTACAAATCATTGCAGATGTTAGTACCACTTCTAGTATTCAATACGCAAGAATTGGTACGGAATGCATGTAATTCAATCACATATATACGTGAGGTGTCAACCTGGTAGGCCTTGATCTTCTTAAGTTCCTCTAGGTATTTGGGACTGTTGCGCTTCCAGTGTCCCTTTTCATTGTAGTGAAAGCAATCAGCATCAGCAGCATGCTTCATTTTAGGAGTTGGGTTAGTTGAAGGAGGCTTCCCTTTACCCTTTCCCTTGCCCTTGCCTTTCTTGGCAGCTTTGTCTTTCCCTTACCGGTATTATTACCAGTTTTCTTCTTGGAGATTTGACCCTCACGGATCATCAACACATGATTGTTCCCAGATTACTTGATGTTTGCCTCAAAATTTTTGAGCATATTATGCAGCTCATTGATGCTCCTCTCCTAGTTATTCCTTGTGAAGTTCATCAAAAATTGGTTAAATGACTTAGGAAATGAGATTAGGATCACATCGGTCGCTAGCTCGTCCTCAAATAGGAATCTGAGGTGGGCAAGTTTCTCAACATAAGCTTTCATTTTGATTACATGTGAACTCACAGAAGATCCCTCGGCCATCTTGCGACCATTGAAAGCATTCAAGGTCTTAAACCTCTATTGCTTAGCCTGAATTTGAAACATGACTCTCATTTGTTCAATCATTTCAAATGATTCAAGAAACTCAAAAGTTTTTTGAAGTTCAGGAGTCATAGTTACAAGCATGATGCAAGCTATTTCGGTCAAATCATTAACATGTTTTACTCGAGTATCTTTCCATGCTTTAGCAGCATTAGCTGGGAGATCTTGTGGGATAGGTTAATCAAGGACATAGTCCTTTTTCTTAAGCTTGCCGACAATTCTCAGTTGTCTGAACCAATCAAGAAAGTTGGGTCCACTTAGTTTTTCTTTTTTCGAGGATGGATCGGATGGTGAGTGATGACGTGGTTAAAGTTGGAGTAGTCATCTACAAAATAATAAGATTCATTTTAATATTCGATCTGAATTGTTTTAAAAATAATTACCCTTCAAATTAAATTTTGAAAAGCTCAGATCCATATCACCTAAAATAACTTGAGGAGGCGACCCACTACTCAAGTGATTTGGTTGATCGGTAGGTTACAATAACCAGTTACAATGCTTCTGTAACTCTTAGATTTATGGGATCCAAAAACATTACTTTGTTTTTATATGGCATGTTCATCCCATCTATGCCTCAAAACTCTTATGCTTAGGTGACATTTATCACATAAGAAATTGATCAAATCATATGTTTAAAAAAGCATTTGAGTTTTATTTTACAAATGTTTAGGTGACATTTATCCCATAAGCAAATATAAAAAACACTTTGACTATTGTTGACAACTCAAATGAATAAGGTGACCCTAAAATCCATATGAACAGCACAAAAATCCCAAGTGATTTTTAAATGGATTGCATAGATTTGAAGTTTTGTAAATTCGGGCTTTTGTCAATGTTTTATTATTCTAGCATTTTAAAACATTTTGTATCATGAATATTTCATGCATAAAATAATTCATGGTACATTTAAAGTGTTCCAAAAAACATAAAGTTAAATTTATTTCATATAAATTTTTACTGGTTAAAATTTATATTCAATTTTAATTCGACGTTATACGGATTGGAACTGGTCTCTAATTTTGTTAATAAAACAACTTTTTATTATTAAGTTATGGAGTTTAGATTAAGTTTAAAAAATATTTTAAACTTTTTTATATCTTTAAAAGTTTGACTAATTTAGAGTTTTAAAAATATTGAAAAAATCTTTTTAACAAAGAAAAAAAATAATAACTCAATGTTGACATCTTATGTTGAAACTTTTATATAAATCTCTAAACCCCAAGTTTGATGTTATTTTTTTTTTGTAAAAATGTTTTAGCATGGAAAAAAAATTCATACACACAACATTTTATAACAAAAAAAATAAACATCACAGGCATGCATTTAAAATGTATAAACAAAGTCATTTTCTAGTAATATTTATTGTGAGCCATCACAAAAAATATTAAGTCATTTCCTAAAGGACTTATTATGACACTTCAAGGTCTTCAAAAAGGCTCCAGGTATTCATAAGAACTTCATGCTCCAGCTTGTTACATTTTAGAAAAATAAAATACAACTACTCTAAAACTATTTTATTACATATAACATGAACAAATGAAATAATACCTATTTATCTACTACATCATCAAATGAATAAATAAATACCAACCACAAATGTCCTAATGGCTTGTTCATACATAACAAACATATCAAACATATCAACAAACAACTCTTTCTTTTTTCTAAGGCAACTTTTATATAACCAAAATGCATGAAAAAATGGTTATATAAAAAATAAACACTTTAATAACAAGGTGCGAAAGAAAACAAATATGAATATTTCTTTAGCCAAAAAGAAATCCGTGCTTGTTTTCCAAAAACAAAAGATTATCATAACATAAAAATCATTCTAAAATTTAAAAGATGGCTCCGAAAGCACTGAAGGGATTTTGTTGCAAAAAATAGATAGCTTTTCACAAAAACTGGCAACAGAAGCTTTAAATATTCTTATAAATTTCGAATGGTATCCTTTTAAAGAGGTTAGAATGATATTGCAACAACCATAGGGTGTTTAGAAAATACAACCTTTGTAGCCTTTGGACCCTCTTGGTTTTGGGGTGTTGAAGTAGATGACAAGAACAAGGATCTTGATCTTCTCTACAAGTAATCCACCAACAATAATAATGTACCAAAATTGATATATTTCTTCTTATACAACTTTGTTCTTTAAGACTTAAGTGATTTAACAATTAAGAACTAAAAGAAAGACACAACATAAATACCAAAAGGAAATAATGTCTTCAAAAGAGGAAAGTGCTCCAAGCTCTTAGATGCTCATGATTTTGAGAGAAAGAAAGACGAAGTTTTTAGACCAAAAAACTTGTGAGTTCTTCGTGTATAAGGCCCTCTATTTATAACCCTATCGACGCATGGACCTTTTAATATAATATTCAAAAGTATGGACTATAAAGGAGAGGCATGGGAAACAAAATGATTGAGGTTGACAAGCAACCTCCATTCACCAACTAACTTTCGACCATGCCTCCTCAAGAGGACAAAAAATATTTACTAGTGTTTTTAACCATGGTAGAGTAAGCCTTTGATTTAATAATGGTTAACCAAAGTGTCCGAAACTTTTTACATGACTTATTTTATGATACGTTATCATATAAAGACTATTTTTCTACTTCTTACAATATTGTTTTCATAGAACAATAATTTTTCTCTAATTAAATACAAGATTTGAATTTATTTATTAATACCAAATATATAATAAATATTCAATAAGTATCAACTTGATTAAGGTGTGACCTTATAGGATCATATGTTATTATCAATGTCACTCAATAATGATTCTTGCGCATACGCATCCAACACATATTGTGTGCCTAAAGTTATTTATTGCAAATTAATTGACCTTAATTATGTTTTCATAATTAAATTGGAAATTAATGGAAGATAAACACGTGATTCTTAATCTTCCGACACTGACCCAAAAGTAATATTATTTGTCTCATTGGTAATTGTCACACCCCAAAACCGGAACGACGGAAATGTTCTGGGGTGGATGACGTCATGTCAAGTATCACAACACATGCATTATAGTAATCAAAGTACAACAAAACATTGCATTAATAGTAATAGTTTTACATGGTTTACATAACAATACATAAAGATAATACAAGTAAATATAATAAGTACAGCATGGTGCTAAGCTATCTTCATCAACAGCTCCGGGGATGTACCTGTCTAATGCTGACCTGAGAATACAAGTTATTTGAAAGCGTGTATCAGCATTTTTACAAATGGTGGTGAGTTCATAAGTATTTAGTGGCATTTTATCCAAATAACATAATAAAAGTGTTAGTTTCAATGTATCCATTACATTAGTGTCTTTTCCAGAAAATCCTATATTTTCTTTAATAAAAGCAAGCTTCTACCAAGACTGGACGGAGTTAAGTGGTAAAAAGGTAGTTTTCCCTTAATCGCTATCATTATCAAAATACAGAATTTGATTATTAAAAAAAACAGGAGAAATTAGGTAAATAACATATGCCTCAGCAGTGAGGACTGCTGATTAAGGAAAAAGAATCATAGACTCCAGGAGAGTATCGAACAAACGACACGCCTAGCTCAGTCTAACACAGAGAGACACATACCCCAGACGGTACCAAATGAAAGGTAGAGCTAGTAAGGTCTAAATCAGAGGATACAGACCCCAGACAGTATCAAATGAAAGATACAGCTAGCAAGGTCTAAAAACAGTGAATACAGACCCCATACAGTATCAAATGAAAAATACAGCTAGCAAGGTCTAAAGACAGTGTGACTCTGAGAGTGGGTTCCAGCATACAGTGTAAATTGCTGGTGAAAAACTGTTACCTTAAGGCCATGAATTATAAGGTAACCTCGGATACTCGTAACCATACTAACCAACACTAGAGTACCTGACGCCCTACAAGCGGCTATAAATTGTGACATTTGTCACCCCTTGGCTTGGTAGGTCGTGGACTGTAGCTAGCAGTCAGGGTGCGGGGGTGTCAATCCCGTATAGATCTATACACACAATGTCCGCTCTCTCTACAGGAGACTCTGGTTACAAACTAGATGACGGAGAAGGCCGTGTCCCAAAGATGCATCCCAAATAGTGGGTAGTGTGTTTCCAATATAAGTGTTGAACCAGAGGTAGAGACACATAACTGAACTGACTAGAATAAACCAATATGTCTATGCTTTTGTACATAATATATAACTAATGAATCAAACGACCTTCGGATGGGCATCCGATCCCACCAGACCACATCTCAACGAAGAAAAGGAAATACGGCGGACAAGCCTTCCTAAATCCTTCAATCATTATTTATATGCATCTATACAAGCACGGACATACATCTAACTACGTTTAAGTGTGTAACAAGTGGAATCATATCGTGAAGTATAACTGAATCGTGATGCATAACTGAATCGTGTGGAATAACCGAATCGTGAAGTGTAAACGAACAGTGTGGAATAATCGAATCGTGAAGTATAAGCGTTACCAAATATAAGTATATCACGAAGTAGAAGCGACAACAAGTGAAGTAAGAGCATCTAACAGGCATAAGTGACTACAAGTATAAGCAGAATAGAGGCAATAACAAGTATAAACGCATCACGAAGTGAAAGCGTTATCAAGTAGGAGTTTAAACTAAGAGGGAGTATCAAAACATGGAAGAAAACCTTTATTCTTGAAAAAATCACAACTTGGTGTTCTTTGGTAAAATAATTTTGAAAACCTTTAGAAATTCTTTGGAAACTTTTCATAAACCAGTTTAAAATGAACTTTGATAAAACAGTATAAGTAAGAGTTTTGAACAAGTGAAAACCTTTTAGAAAACCATTTATAGTATCCTACTTGGTAAAACAATTTACAGTGTGGTAAATCCTTGTGCATGCAGGTTATCAATCACATGTGATTGATCTGATAACTGCCATGTTTAACTTTTATTCCCCCCCTAGAAAACATGTAAAAAAATTTAAAAAGGTTCATTCAGGGGTACGAACTCACCTGGTGTAAGTGGATCCGATGAAGTTGTCGGTTGGGTGCTCGATGTCAAGTAAAGACTTGGACACACTTAGTGACCTATTTAACATATGATAACATATGTTCACATACAATTAGTACATTTAATACTAATTAAACAGGTATATGCACTCTAAGGAGCGGAAAACTCTTTGGTTAAGTGTTTGGGGTGTCCCGGGTAACGTTTAAGGGTGTGTATGGCTTGAATAAGGAGTTTACTCTCCTAAAACTCACTTTATATGAGTTCATGGTTGGGAGGCCATATTCCCCATGAGTTTACGGCCGTAAACTCATGGGAGGATTGTTTTAGGATAATTTCAAGTCCCAAGTGCTTCTAGAATTGGTTTTAAGTAATTATCCAAGGCTATAGGGGTGTTTAGGTTTCCAAGAGTACACTCCCTTGGAGTTTACGGTCCAAATGACCACTCCTTGGGAGTTTAACAGCCGTAAGCTCTATGGCTTGGCCATGAACTCTCATCCACCCTTTAAACTTTGATTTTAAGCCTTTGATGCAATCCTAGTAATTTCTAATGAAGGTATAAGGCCATTTAGGGGACATAAACTATAATTTGACATGGTTTGGGGGTGTTTACGGCCTAAGCATGTGCTTGGGCCGTAAACTCCTTTTTACCCCTCAAGTATGATGTTTTACTTGTCCCAAACTCGATACGGAATTTCCCTAAGTCATATCTCAAGTCCAAACATGCATTGGAAGGTTTCTGGGGCATTTTTGCAAGGATAAGAGGTGTTTACGGCCTAAGCATGTGCTTAGGCCGTAAACTCTCTTTTTATGCCCTAAAACTTTGTGTTTTGATGTTTAAACACTCCTAGATACATTCCCTAACTAGTATCCAAGCTCAAATAAGGAAGAATCGGGACATTTGGCCACTTTTGGGGTGTTTACGGCCTAAGGAGGCTCTTAGGCCGTAAACTCCCTTTTGATGTCCTAATCATGTGATTTTTAAGCTATAAAGATAATAATTCATGTTTAGAACAAGTTAGGGTTGAAGGTCTTACGTTTAGGAGCCGGAAATCACGGTTTTGGAGTCGAAAACGAGTCTAGAGAGAGAAATTAGTGAGAGAGAGAAGTTGGAGTGGTAAAAGGTTTCTAATGGGTGTTACACTCCCTTTCTATAGGTCTCAGGTGTTGCACCCGGTATACGACTACCCGATGCTAAAGCTTAACGGGGCTTTTGGTCGCACCCGATTTAGTGGTCATAATAAAATTTAACTTTTTCCAATTTAATATGGAAATGTAAAGTAATTGTTTTATTAATTTTATTACGACTTTAACGACGTAAAAAAATATAAATAAATCGAACATTTATTTATTTGGCGACCTCTAATTAACAGAACTTTTATAAAATGGAATATTCCGTTAACGGTAACGTGCTAATGTAACGGAATAACTTTCGGTTGTCACATCATCCCCGCGTTAGAGGGAATTTCGTCCCAAAATTCAGGTCTAGGCAAGGAAGTAGGTATGAATGACCGAGTAGAGGAAGGAGGGTACTTCCTATTTTGTTTGTCCTCGCATTCCCAAGCGAACTCTGGTCTGTGTTTGTCATTCCAACAAACCATCACCTACGGGATGTGGACTCCGTCTTGTGTAGTTAGTAGGTTCCGACTGGTGTATCCACGAGGTTAGGGTTCTCAACGGTTTCTATCAAGATGAGTGGGATACGAAGAGTGACGTTGAGCAACACTGATCAAGTCTAGGAGGTGGTTCGATCGGGTGTGAAACTTGTGGAATATCCGGAAGTAGTAGTGGTCTGACGAGGGTTGGACCAAATCTCCGTGAGGATTTTTGGATGGTCCTAAGCTCTCGGAAGGGTAGAGCTTTTCAGTACCTAGAACATAGTGTACTTCTATGGCAAGATCATCACTGGTGTGATCGCCATTTCCAAGTTCCTAACATTCTCTCTCATACTGGTAGTGAGTCCTTCAGGTTGGTTCTTAGGAAGCTCGGGTTGTCCTTGGTTTCGCATTTCCTGTCAATTAGCTTTTAGAGACTTTCTAGGTCATCGGATGGGTTGTGTATCTACGGTATCTTTTTGTTGTAGAGTGGCTATCTCAATCTTGTGCAAAATGAACCTACACTAACTAGTCTTGAGATATAGAAACCCTCAGGGTCGGGGAGATAGGGTTTCACCAGACTAGTGTTGGACTATTTCAGGAGGTGGTTCTACTATTTCTGCGTGAGATAGTATTCGTGAAACACCTAATAGTCCAATAAATCTCTAAGACTTTGGTTTATTCTAGTACGGAAAGCACATGCTCCTGCATAACCCCTCGACTAACTCCAAAGCTGGTGTCAAGTCTATAATCTCTTCGGGATCTTGGTCATGAGGCTAAACGCAACTACTTTCGCACTTTGATCAAGTATTCTTGGTTGCGGAGGTTATCCTGTGGTTCTCGGTATTCTAGTGTTCGCTTCGGAGAATGCAGTCTATTTTCTACAGGGCGACGGTGACTTCCTCCATGCGAGAGGGTGGGGGATCCTAGGCACTACTCTTCGGTAATAGGGTGGACGAAGTGCCTGAGTAGTGCGAGCATCTACTGCAACTACTCTTCAGAAGGTTCTGTGTTTTCTCGGTCTAGTTTAAATCTAGTGAGTATAGGGTTCCATCACTCGAAACTTTAATCTCTTTACTGACTGAGGGTGTTAGCTACTACGTGGGCTTAACCGGTATGACAACAAATTTTTGATTTGTGGTCATTATAGTAGCTCAACCCGCAGTGGTTCTCTTGACTCCAGCTCCTATTTTATGGAATATGATCAAGGGGTTTACTATGAGGTTCGTGGTAGAGCTCATACTTGGCTTAGCCACTAATACTTGGTGTATGCAAGCAGTATATAATTGAGGTCAGCAGGATGTTCAGTTGTGCGACTCCACCCTAGACCCACAACCCAACGAGGAACAGGGAGTAAGGATGAAGCACACATCTTAAATCTTTTTTATCTCAACTATATACCACCTTTATGCATATACCTGGTTATAGTGGTCAGTCCCATGAGTTCTATCCTCTGGGTTCACGAACCTGATGTACGACGTGCGAAGGGTCTTTCTGGGGAATCTACGGAGTATGCTTCGGATAGTTATCATCTTCTAGAGTATCTTGCAGTGTCTTCCGCTTCGGTTTCCATCTGACTAAGAGGGGTTGGTCAACAGCGCGTGGTACCCTTCTCTCGGGTACTTCGGAAGGTTGGAGATAAGAGGGACGACTGACGGATTGTATTAGATTTGGTTATTTGCATTATGTTTAGGTTCGGAAGAACTTTTATTGGCCGACATGGCTACGGAGAAAGTTCTTTTTTTTTTACACAGCACTTGGGATGAACACATGGTTGCACTACGTCAAACCATGATCGATAGAGTCGTCGAAGTTGGCACACTTCGACATGATATAAAACGAAGGTCAATAGAGTCATCCGCCGAACAGGCACACAAGTTCTAGGCATCTCGGGTTTAGTCCTGTGTATCACTGCCGCGGATACTTGGACCGATAGAGTCGACGCGGAACTTTATAGAGTCTTAAGTGTTTCCGAGTAGAGTACCTTTTCATGAACGGATTCTCACAAGGCGTTTCTATAATCGCCTAACATATACCAGTCATGTATAATTAAGGTGGGGAGGACTGTTGACTGAGCGACTCCGCCTTAAATCCACAACCAAACAAGGAACAGGAAATGAGGCGGCATTCACTCACTCTAGTCTATCCATCTTAACTATACATGGCCGTGACGTATATGTTTAGCCATTATAGTTTTACCTGGTGAATTTTAAAATTTATAACAGTGCTGTGACTTTCGCCTTATTGGGGAAGTATTTACATTTGAATTAGCCTTTTTATGTTTTTCAGTTTAGTTATCTGAGATCGAGAGATGTACCAAAATCTTCCGGGTTCCTTGATGCTTCTCCCTAAGCAGTAGAGTTAGACTGCTCCTGTGTCCTTGTTGTTTCCTTCAGTTGGGTAATCTCTTTTGAAGTGTCCAATCTCACCACATAGTCGACAAACTGGATTGGCCGTCACATTGGTGATTGATGCAATACGCTCCACCGGAGTTCT
This sequence comes from Lactuca serriola, assembly GCF_051521515.1. Classification (NCBI taxonomy): domain Eukaryota; kingdom Viridiplantae; phylum Streptophyta; class Magnoliopsida; order Asterales; family Asteraceae; genus Lactuca; species Lactuca serriola. The sequence goes on along the minus strand of NC_136411.1, from coordinate 249,733,092 downwards.
GCATACACGAGCAGTATGCCCCTTCATGTTGCACCTAGCACACTAGAGCCCCCGGCAGACACCATGATGATGGTAGCTGCACTTGCTGAAATAGGGAAGGTTACCTAAGTATGGTCTCCTCAGTGTAGGGATAGGATGGTTGGCAGGGGTATTGACTGCCTCAGCTCGTTGCTCTTCGGAAGGTCCTTGAGTAGAGGTACTTCCCTCCTCGATCTTGATCTTTCTCTTCAGTGGATTTGAGTGATGTTCTTGCGCGGTTGGGTATGCAGAGGTTGGTTGCTGCTGTCCACTACTAGGATCGGAATTCCCGATAGGGCCCTTGCTAACATTGGCATTGTTAGCATTCAGGTGAGCCATCACAGCTGCTACGGCTGTCGCGACTGCGGCTTGGAACGTAGCTTCATTGAATAGGAGAGTAGGTTTCTTGCTTGCGGACTGGTTGCGCTTCTTCGAAGGCATGGTTTTTCCTACACGGAAGGGAATACGAGATAATGAGAGATGATGGCTAGCCCTGGAGATATATGTCCTGACTGCATTAGGCATAAATTTTTCCCGTGCCTCGGGTACTGGTTGTCTGAGTGTACAAGGTAGGAGTATGAGTATCGGAAAAGCCATAAGATGCGATTCGTTCCTACTAAGTTACCTTTATACTAGAAAGGTTTCACTCTCCGAACTAGAAAGATTTGAGAACCGTTCGGAATGAAGACCGCAGAATGAAAGGCTCATGAAGACTTATGGCCAAACAACCTCAACAGAGGTGTGGGGATCCGCTCTAATTGTGTAACTGGCAACGGGAAACGACGATTCACCTAACACATAGCGTGAGTAGTGTAACCACTAACTAACTAAATTTGTATTATTTTATGGGTGTATTAGCGTGACGAACATGAGGAAAAAGACACTTCCTGGGTTCATGTACTGGCTCCCTCTGTCTGCCTCGTATCTTTGACTGGAATCGGCGTTGGTTTCCTTCGGGTAGCTACCTAGGGTTCTCTTCTCGTATGGACATACTGAATCTCTACTCCGCCTTACTTTCGAATCCGTCTCCGGGTGTCATCACTTCATGATGGATGACTGGGAATCTTGGAAGTTTAGGAGAATTTCTCACTGATATCCCTAAAAAGATATAGGCACTTGGGGAATTCAATAGTCTCGACCCAGTTCATTTATTTCCGAACTGGAAATCTTCTCAATGAACTTCTTTGGGTCGGAATCAACTCTTCTGTCAAGCACTGAAGTGGATAGGGTTTTCTACAAGGTTCGTGCGAGAATGGAAATGTCTAGAGAATCCTAAGAGATTATTAGCATTTCACTGGATGATCCATATCAAGTCCTGCTACGATTACACAGGGCATACAAATCATATATAGCTTAGATCCGATAGGCCTTCGAATATGTGATACTACCCTATATCCACATCCAAACAAGGAAAAGGAAATAGGGCGAAACCTCACATTCTTAGCCTATGGGATCCTTATTATATATAACCTTAGGAGTATACTCTCTGTAATTGTAGGTATATCAATAAGGATCTTTTTAGTTCTTCACACAAGGTTGGTTATGGATCCTAAAATACCCCTATGGTATTTTAATTTCTTGTTTGTTTCTTATCTTCTGAATATGATTCTGGGATTAGTGTGAGTCTTTTAGTATTCCAAAATACTCCTATAGTATTTTAACTTTATGTTTGGCTCTAGCATTCCTAGTTGGTAAGTTTCAGACTCGTTGCAACACCACTATCACTCCCAAGCACACGTTCTGATAAGATGAAAACTTAATCTTGAAGATCGATTAGATCTTAAACAGGTAAAATAAAGATTAAACAGCAAGAACACGAAAACAATAAACAACACAAGAGTGAATCAAACGTGTCGAATGATTATAAAACAACCCTCAGAAGAGCTCGATCAAGAACATCAACTGTAGAGGGTTAAAAGGTTTACAGGAACGATAAAGAAAATCAAAGCTATCGTAATTCTCTCTATTGTATTCTAGATCGTTAACCTAATATGCATGCAAGCATATTGTTATATAGTAAACCTAACAGGCTCACGGTTGGACAGGCCCAAACCGGAGTACAAAATAAATAGACTATAAACCGAGCCCAATGACGCAATACTTAAACGAATCTGCAACCCAACAATCTTCCCCTTTGCGTCAATTGGAGCGAGATCTTCACTTCATGCTTGGGCCAGCAACAGCGGCAGGTACCTTCTTCTTTACAGTCTGAAACAGACGAGAGATAAGAGCAAGTATCGTTTGTCTGAATCAGATGTACCACTGAATCATATCATTGAAGTATTTGATATCATCCGCTGCATTCTCTTTACACCGATGGATGATCGACAGCACATGCTCTAGACAAGCAGTGGTATAAAGATGTTTATCCGCTAAGGCAAAGAGACATTTTTGTCCTTCTGCTCTAGTGAACATGACCGAATTACGCCTCGGGTCAATCTTGCCCATCTTCATCTGATTGAGATCACTGGCCGAGCAAACAGGAGAGATCTTCGGTTTCTTCTTGAAGACAGTGGCTACCTCCTGATCCATCAAGGCGACCTCCATGATATAGCATACTAACATCCTTTTGAGATGGTCTATAATCGGACCATATTCAGCTTCATTCGTCAAGAGGATGTTATGCAGAACAATCCAGTCATGGGGGTTGAGGTTCGGTAGATCTGCTAAGGATATAAGATGTTCGGTTCTTGCAGACCCTCTGATCACCCTGAACCGAACGTTGATGAATCTCCCTTTGGTATATGGCTTCAAAACCCGAACATTAACGATCTTCTGAGTGCTCCATATTTGGTACTATGGTTGAGCAGCCTTCAGATAGAATTCGATTAACTCCCGATCAACCTCAGGATTAGGATGAGGGACTTCAAAAATGTTGGAGAAGGCGTGGAAGATAAACACCTTTCGGGTTAAGGGCATGTCGAACTGCGAGTCGACAGAGTTGTAGTAGTCGAAGGAGATCACCGGTTCGAGCCAAAGGATGCTCGGAGTATCGATAGCCTGCTTTATCATTCTCTCTCGAGTCCAAGCAGGGAAAAGAGTCTTCCTGCTCTCAAGGAGATTGTGGGCTTCTTTCTTCTTGCGTTCGGCTTCTTCAGCTTCTCGCGCCACACGAATGTTATCATTTTCAACATTGCGACTATTTTTGCGTTTCAGCAAGTCAGCAATGGTTTCTTTATCATCTTCATCTTCTTCCTCAACTATCTTCTTTCCTTTATCCTTCACACCCGAACCCGAAGTTTGACTAGTAGGAGGAGGTTCGGTTGTGTGAGCAGCTTTTGAGGAAGGAGGTGGTTGAGATTCGAACTCCTTTTCTCCCCTTTGTTTCGGAGTGTACACGAAACTAGGCAGCCCTTCTATTTTGCTGAGAAGATTGAGGGCAGGGGCGAGTTTTTCTGCAAGGGTTCGCCTCATAGTGTGGTTCAGAATGGGATCGTGCGCTTCCAGGATGTTAGATATTGCGGAGTGTACATCCGAAACACACGTCCTTATCACTTCCCGTTCGGATCAAAGAGCGTCAAGTTGTTGTTGAGAACTTGAAAGTTGAGCACTCTTGACCTTGAGGGCAGTGGTCTTCCTTGCGAGAGCATCCATCAATGAGTTATCATAAGCAAGATCCTCCTGGAGTTTAGAGAAGCGCTCATCGATAGATGTCTGAAGGGCAGAGTTGTCGTCACTGATTGATTGGCGAAGGGTAGCGAACGACTTCAACTCTGTTGAGACAAACATGGCCAATTGTTGAACAATCGGTTCCAGCGTCGTCTTGGTTGCAGCAGCACTCTCCTATAGAGATTGTAATAAGGTAGAGGCATCGGAGAATAGTTTATTGACTTTTTCGGTTGCCGCCTCGCAAGCTTTTGTCGAAGCGTCAATTGCTGCAGTGGCAGAAGCAACAAAATCATGTTGAGCCCTTGAAAAGGCATCAACGATCTTCTGTAGAGCGGCTTCAGAGAGAGAGAGGATTGTGAGTTGGAGGATGAAGCTATAAGCAGATCAACCTTCTCATGTAGCTCCTTAAGATGTTTCTTTGTTACTGGAGCTTCCTCATCGTCGTCGCTTTGGACCTGAAACAGACTGTAGTAGACCGAATCGAAGGTCATATTTTCCCCTCCAAGGAAAGGCTTATCTCCGTCAGAGGCATGACCAGGAGATGGGGGTAATGGTGAAATTGGAGGTGTAGTGGTGTGAGTAGGTTCAGGTTTAGTGTGAGTTGGGGTAGGTTCGGGTGGTTGTTGAGTATGGGTAGTTTCGGTTGTATGAAGGGGTTCGGTTTGAGGTGGTGGTTCGGTTGCATCGGTATGAACCCCCGTATCAGATACGTTGGTTGTAACCTTTGCGGTGGCTGTTGTAGTTGTATCAGTGAAAATGGGTGGTGGTATAGGGAAATAGGTTTTAGGAATGGTGGTAGAGGGGTTTATGGTGGGAATGGAAGTAGGAACTGTATGAGTAGGGGAAGGAATGGGTGAGATATGGATTTCCATGTCTAGGGTAGGTGATCGTGGTGGGGTGTTGCCTCTTGGAGGGGTTTCGCCTTGTTGAGAGCCGCCCGAATCCGAACTCTCGCCTTCTGAGTCACTCGAAGAGGAAGCGATTATGAGTTTGCGCTTCGGTTGAGTCTTTCGCCTCTTCGGCTGCGGGGATTGTGCAGCTGTGGTTGGTTTCCGCTTCCTGGGAGAAGGACCTTTAGCCCCTTTGGTCACTTGCTTCCCTTTATCTGCCTTTTTGCCTCTATGAACAGGCTTATCAGCATCATGGATGGACTTGATCATTTCCTGTGTGAGTTCCCTTGGCCCTGACTGCTTGAACTACTTAATAGTTCGGATGATCCGGCTGTCAGATGGAACATCGCCGTACATGGTCTCCGGAATAGAGCCAATGAAAGAAAACTTTGATGCATCTGAGACGATAATCTTCGTGGTATGAAAAGTACCGATCGAAGACATCAATGCACCGGCAGCAGTGGGGACATCAAATTTATCCATCGCCCATTTTGTGATGAGAGCCCAAAACCTTGCATACGACACCTCAGAATGTCGTGAAGAAGAAGAGAGGCTTTGGATGAGTTGTTGCCAGAGAACCAACCCATAATCGACGTTGATCCCGTTGTAGACGCCGTACATGATCGACAGGAAGAGTCGACTAGAGCCGTCGGATCCTGAGCTCCGTTCAGATAAACCTTTAAAAAGAACAATGAACATACCGTTCCACTGTGGCGGCAAGCAGGACTTTTTAAACTTTGCAACGGAGGTGAGCGTCTCCATGTACCCCATGTTGTAAAACATACTGTAGAGATGGCCAATCAGAATCGTCTCCAGATTAACCTTGGAAGGGTCAGCAGCAAACCCTAGCAATGCGCCAAATCGTTGCATTGAAATCGAGGTCTTGTGATCAGAAACCTCGAAGAAAACCCTATCGATTGCTTTGTCGTAATGTGCAGTCGCATACACCTGCGAGAGGAGCTCCATAGGCACAGATTCAACCCTAGAAAGTGCAGGAGCGATCGGCGAGTACTTCAGGCATTCAATAATCGGGAACATGTAGGAATCGTACGCCTGAGGGGTTAGATCGATCACCAATCATTGGTGAGGGCGAATGGGAAGGATGTGTGAGGTAGCATGAACAGATGATGATTCTGCCATTGTTGAAGTTGGGATGAAGAAGATGAACAGTAAGGGTTTAAGGCAATTTTTGCTCTCTTGGGAATTCGGATGCAGTAAAGAGGTAAATGGGAGTAGAGACTGCCTTTTATAGTGGATGAAAGGAGAGAGGAAAATCTGTTCAAATCTTCCTTCGAAATACGAAAGGGTTTCCCGGAATGACAGATGCGTGACAGTTAAGGCATGCGATGATCACGTAGGAGAGAGAGTGTCAGATTCCTTGTAAGACGCCGCATAAGAAGCGCCATTTCTGAAGAAACCGTTTCAAATCCACACGCGCCTTTATGTGCCAGAGAGGAACCGCTTGAAATTCGCACACGCGTCCATTATGTCAGTCAAAGAATGGGCGTTTCAAATTCGCATGCATCCCTTTTTACCGCCGTTTGAAATTCAATCCATTTATCTCCCGCCTGAGTCAGCAACCCTTCATCTTATCTTTCTAATGGCATCTTATGAATAAATCTCCCACGTGGATTATTGTTGACCACGACTTGTAAAAAAAACTCCAATTCAGTAAAACAGCCTGTAATTATTAGTACCAGAATTTTGGAAAATCAAAGATTTTCGTGCTAAGAGTGTAAAAAGAAAAGAAATAAAGCAACTCTTTTTAGGAATAAATGTGATGTCAATAATGACACGAAACAAATGATCCCGGGCACGAATCTCTTCCTTCAAGGTCAAGAGAGACCTTAAAGTGTTGATGTGGTTTCCCGTTGAATGACGATCAAACACTTATTAATAAATGTTGAAAGGCTTCTTTTAATTAGGCTACTTAAGGGTGGCTTTTGCTTTGATGCAACAATTCTAATCTTGAAATAAGAAAGAAATTGAACAAGGTACTTGTGAGACCGGTGTAGTCTGTTGAACAAGTAGGTGGGAATTAATTTTAAAGTGGCTTGGAAAATATGAAATCTCAACAAAAATTGTAAAACTGGATCCCAAGGGAAGAAATGTTATGGGGTTTAACAATTTCATAGGAATCACACAAAATAAAATTTGAGATTTCATCATGGTACATTTGTCAATTCTTTGGTGAAAACTTGAGCAAATTAATTGTTCACCGTCAATTCAGAGTTGGTGTTGAATTTAGGGTTTCACTCAGCTCGTAGTGGCACGAAACTAAGATCATAAACACAGTTGTTGTGTAACCATAAACCTCAGTGGTAATTGCTGAGAGTCTCAAGGGTTACGTTGATGAAACGAATGTAATGGAGAAATGTAATGGAGATGGTGTAAGAAATTAAAGTACCTCAGCTGCAAAAATAAGGACCAGGCAGAAAGCTCTTATCTCGTATGAGAAGAGAGTGAGGTAGCTCACGATTAGAATAAATGTGGTAGCCTAATTGGGAAGACAAGGTTTGTTTATACCAGGTCATTAAGGCTATTAGTCAAAATCGTATGAGGCTTGGGACACATACAGCAGCATGCTTCTAGGGACACTTAACTAATCCAACAATTTTATCCCCATAGACGAACGAACACACAAAGAAAATAAAAGAAAAAATATTTTTGGAGTTTTGGATATAAAAAAAATAAAATAAAATAAAAAGAGCAAGAAAAAAAATGAGACTTAGAAAGATTAAAAAAACTTTGGAAAAATTTGGTAACCGAACCCGAACGTTCGGTTGGTTTCGATTGAGAAAAATTTTGAAAAACCGAACCCGAACGTTCGGTTGGTTTCGGTTTTGAAAAATTTTGAAAAGCCGAACCCGAGCGTTCGGTTGGTTTCGGTTTTGAAAAATTTTGGAAAACCAAACCCGAACCTTCGGTTGGTTTCGGTTTTGAAAAATTTTGAAAAACCGAACCCGAGCGTTCGGTTGGTTTGGGTTTTCAAAAATTTTGGAAAACCGAACCCGAACCTTCGGTTGGTTTTGGTTTTGAAAAATTTTTAGAAACCAAGGAATTTTGACATTCAAGTAGGTAATACTTTAGACGAATAGATAAACAACTATGTACAAGAAATTTACAACCTAGAAAACTACCTTTGAAATGATGAGCGAGTGCAAATGATGCAACCGAACCCGAATGTTCGGTTAATTTCACTTCTTACGATTGAGGTTGAGAGGTAGTTTGAGGTACTGACTCTGATTCCATCATACCTATCCCTTGTAATATTCTGTTGAATGACGCTTCAGGAAGAGCTTTGGTAAAGATATCAGCCAGTTGATCAGTGGTTCTAACAAAGTGTACTTCAACGTTTCGATCTTCCACATGATCTTTGATAAAGTGATACCTCAGTGCTATGTGTTTAGTTTTGGAGTGTTGCACTGGATTATGACAGATCCTAATTGCACTTTCAGAGTCACAATATAGTGGGATCTTCTTCATATTGAGTCCAAAGTCTCAAAGTTGACTCTGGATCCAAATCACTTGAGAGGTGCAGGATGCAGCTGCTATGTATTCAGCTTCAGCAGTAGACAAAGACACGCACGTTTGTTTCTTTGATTGCCAGCTAACCAACTTCCCGTCAAGGAATTGGCAGCCACCAGTGGTGCTTTTCCTGTCGAGTCCACAACCTCCAAGGTCTGCATCTGAGTAGGCTTGAACGAAGAAACCTGAGTTGGAGGGATACCACAGACCTAAAGAGGCAGTTCGCTTGAGATATCGTAGGATGTTCTTCACTGCAAGCATGTGAGGTTCACGTGGGTTTGCCTGAAATCTAGCACAGTAACACACAGAAAACATAATGTCAGGCCTGCTAGCAGTGAGATACATCAGTGAGCCTATCATTTGTCGATAGAGCGTGATATCAACAGTCGGTTTGTCCAGGGATGGGGTGAGCTTGGTGCCAAATGCCATTGGGACTTTGACTTTGGAATCTCCCATCATACCAAACTTTGCTAGGAGAGTCTTCGTGTAAGGTTCCTGATTAATAAAGATGCCTTCGGGTCCCTGTCTAATATTTAAGCCAAGGAAAAAGTTAATAGGACCCATTGAGCTCATTTCAAATTTAGTCTCCATCAGCTTTCTGAATTCAGCTGTTAGGCTGGGATTCGTTGAGCCAAAGATGATATCATCGACATAAATTTGAACGATTATAAGGTGGTTACCTTCCTTTTTGCGAAAGAAGGTTGGGTCAACCGAACCTTGTTTGAATTTAGACATCTTTAAGAATTTAGTAAGCGTTTCATACCAGGCTCTTGGAGCTTGTTTCAATCCATATACAGCTTTATCCAGAATGTAGCAATGATTTGGATATTTTTCGTTCACGAACCCAGGAGGTTGCTCCACATACACTGTTTCTTCGAGTTCCCCATTAAGAAATGCACACTTGACGTCCATTTGGAAAACTTCAAAGTTTTTGTGGGCAGCATAGGCAAGGAATATTCTGACGGATTCAAGCCTAGCTACAGGAGCGAAAGTCTCTTCATAATCAATCCCTTCCTCTTGACAATATCCTTTCACTACTAGACGAGCTTTGTTCCTTATGACGTTTCCTTCCTTGTCCATTTTGTTCCTAAATACCCACTTGAGACCAACAACCGAGGCTTCTGGAGGAGTTGGAATGAGGCGCCAGACTTTGTTCCTTTCAAATTCGTTCAGTTTGTCTTGCATTGCTTGAACCCAATCGGAGTAATCAAGAGCAGTGTTAACTGTCTTCGGTTCAACTTTTGATACGAATGAGTTAAACATGCAAAATTCAACATTGGAAAATAAGGATGTCTGTTTTGCCTTGAGTTGTGATCGGGTCAGAACCTTTTCAGAGACATCACTAACAACTTGAGAGACAGGATGATCTCTGGTCCATTTGGTGAGAGGAGGGTAGTTTGGATCAAAGGTTGGATCCAGTTCAGCATTGATCATTTCTTCTGGCTCGGATTGGCTTTCGTAGTCGAATGACATATCAGCTTGCTCCCCCTCGATAGATGAGCTTTCAGGAATACTTTGAGAATTTTGAGCTTCAGAGGTTTCTTGTGGTGCTGGGCTTTCAGGCGTTGATGCACCTTCGGATGGTGAAGCACTCTCGGTTAGCAAAGTGCTTTCGGTTGGCAGAGTGCTTGGCTCCCCCTCAACTTGTGAGCTTGGCTGGGATGATGATGGTGGATTCTCCCCCTCGATAGAAGCATTGGGTGATGGAGGTTCGTCAGAGTTTGATCCTCCTTCATTTATTCTCCTGGCAGCTTCTTCAACAATTTGCCTCATGTGATCTACTTTATTATCTGCTGCGCCTGCTTCTGAGAGAGTGGCTTTCTCTGGTTCGTCGAATAGCTCCAGAAACTTCTCGTATAGATTAGCGATCGAGACCGTAACCTGGCGAGTTTGAGGAAAGATTTCCCCTGTAGTGTTTTCTCTGGCCTTTAGCCTTTTGACATAGCTATCATCGAAGGTCACGTAGTAAGTCTCTTCAATTTTCTTTGAACGCTTGTTTAAAACCCTGTACGCTTTAGAAGTGAGAGAATAGCCCAGAAAGATTCCCTCGTCGGCTTTGACATCGAACTTGTTGTGGTGTTCCTTAGAGTTAAAGATGAAACACCGTGAACCGAACACGTGGAAAAATTTGACATTGGGCTTTCTGTTGTTGAGAATCTCATATGGTGTGAGCGTGAATCGTTTGTTGAGATATGACCTATTCTGTATAAAACAAGCAGCAGAAATAGCATCAGCCCAAAAATAAAGAGGTAAGGAAGCGAAACTTAGCATGGTTCATGCAGCTTCACACAAAGATCGGTTTCGTCTTTCAACAATTCCATTCTGTTGAGGTGTGTAGGGAGCTGAGAAGTTATGACTTATTCCCTTTTCTGTCAGGAATTCTTCAAATTCTCTATTTTTGAATTCCAAACCATTGTCGCTCCTGATGTTGCGAACGACCTTCTTCAGCTGTACTTCAATCTACTTGATAAACGCCTTCAGCTTGTGAGTCGCTTCAGATTTAAGCTTTAGAAAGAACACCCATGTAAAACACAAAAAGTCATCAACAATAACAAGTATATACTTGCTACCACCAATGCTTTCGATAGATGATGGACCACACAAATCAACGTGAAGTAATTCAAGTGGTTCAACAACTTTAGTGTTAATTATAGATGAATGACTTTGACGACTCTGCTTCCCCATTTCGCATGCAGCACACAAATGATCTCTATCATACTTGAGCAGTGGAAGACCTCGAACATGACCTCCAGTGACAAGTTTGTTGATGTCTTTAAAGTTGAGATGAGAGAGCCTTCGGTGCCACAACCAGCTTTCGTCAGATTGTGCTTTTGATAACAGGCAGATAGCTGGGTTTCCTTTGATAGGTTTGAGGTTTAGAGGAAACATTTCACCCTTACGCTCTGATTTGAGAATAAATTTCTTCGTCTCCTTCTCAATAATTTCAGAACCCTCATCGTCGAATGAGACTTTGAGACCGGTACCTCCAACGAGCTGAGATACACTGATGAGGTTGTGTTGTAGTCCTTCCATGTATGCCACCTTACTTATATTGAAATCACCATTGGTAATCATTCCATAGCCTTTTATGGTGCCAAAGGAGTTATTTCCAAATTTGACGTTTCCACCATTTGAAAGAGACCGGTATTCCCTGAGTTCTTCTTTCCTCCCTGTCATGTGACGCGAGCAGCCACTATCAATGTACCATTCTTCGTCAAACTGCTCGTCACTTATAACCTGCAAAAATTAAGCAGATTTAGGAACCCAAAGTTTCTTGGGTCCTTGTGAGCCTTTCACAGGTACAGGAATAGTAACAGAGATGTCAACAAGATATGTTCGTTTTATTAGTGTTGTTTCATCTTTCTTTTTGATGGTAAAAACTTTGATTTTATAAGGATTAGTTGAGTTCGGTTTAGACTCAGGTTTAGACACCGAAACCTTCTGTTTCCCTTTTTGTTCAACTGAAGATTGAGATTTTTGAGAAGGAACAGAATGGAATTTAGAACGAGGTGGAGAGGAATTGGAAGAATTAGAAGAATTAGATGAGTGAGATTGAGAGGGCTTAGATTGAGATGACTTCTTGGCTGGAAACTCTAGGTGACCCTTTTGCTTTTGATCATTGGTGGGACTGACCTTAGAGTTTTGATCTCTTTTGATTTCAGAACTGAACCTTTGCTTTCGGTTGGTTTCGTTCTCTGAACCGAACCTTTGCTTTCGGTTGGAGTTATTCTCAGAACCGAACCTTTGCTTTCGGTTGGTTTCGTTCTCTGAACCGAACCTTTGCTTTCGGTTGAAGTCATTCTCAGAACCGAACCTTTGCTTTCGGTTGTTGTGGCTCTCGTGCATTTCAACAGGATTTTTCTCATACTTCAGGTTCTTGTCTTGATGTGAAAAATAAGCATTCTGGGATTGCCAAAACTGTTTTCTTTCAGAGAGATTCTTCCTGTATCTCTGATGCCTTTGACGTTTCTGATTCCTCATCTGCTTCGGTTAATGATGGATGTTAGCTTTCATTTTTGGTTTCTCTTTGGCTGCTTCACTTTGAACTGAGGAAGTTTCACTAGATGGAGTATCTTCTTTTGCCGGACTTCCATTTTCTTGAGGAATGTCTTTCGTTCCACTAGTACTTGGCACATCAAAATTATCTGGCTTGTTCAAGGGTTCTGGTACGTATCTACCTTTACTTTTCCATGAGGTTCTTTCTGATAACCCTACCGTTTCATCAGCATTATCGATTGGAGCTGACCAGAAAAACTCATCGCAGCCATCAGCATTGTCTTCGTTTACAATTGCTGTGAGTTCAACAGTCTGATGTTCGGTTAATCCTGTGACCTTGTACACTTGATTTGGAGTGGTCCTAACCTTTTGATATACAACAGCTTTCTCTGCTAAGATCGGGGACTTTTTTTGGGACAATCGAGCGAACTCCACTGAATTTTCTGAAATTAGATTCTTGTGGTTTTCAGGTTCGCTTTTCACAAATTCTGAGCAGTCAACCGTGTCCTCTGCAGAAATTTCACTCATATTGTCATCCTTATTAAGCTCAGATGCATTTTCAACATCAATTTTGTTTTCTGAGCTCAAGTTGGAGTTTAAAGAGTCAAATTTTTGTATAGTTTAGGTTCTCAGTTTAATTCTATCATTTTCATCCAAAAGGTTTTTAAGCATGTCTTTATGGTCTTTGGATTTAATGAAAGATTCTATTTTGTCCAGTCCATACATATAGGTCGGATTGACGTCATCAGATGATATCACACTCTCACAATTATAAGCTTCAACATCAATTTCATCCTCCTTAAACTCAAGGAAGGGCAAAATCATGCGATGAATCTTTTGTCCTATTTCACAATCCAAGTGAAGCTGAGTAATATTAGTGTAAAGACGTTTAGCAATCAAACAAAAAACATTTCGCTGTTTCAAAAGCTTTAAATTGTCTCTTTGCAAATAAATGTTTTCATCTTTTATTTTGACTAATTCTGACTCCTTCAATTCGATCCACATGCGCCGTTCCTCACTCTTCGAAGACACCCTGCTTAATTTATCAGTTAGGTTAGAATTGGTGACTCGAGTTTGAGTTAAACTACTATCTAGATGAGAAATTCTTGAATTAACGCTTTTTAGTTCTTTTTCATATGAGCATTGTGGGACTTTAAGTGAAACAAAAACCGATTGTACCTTCTTGATGAGTTCATCGAGCTCGTTGAACTGCACGCTAAGCGGTTTGGCTGTAAAGCACATATCCTGCTGCTCCTTCGGTTCATTGCTTCCACCATCAGTGTTGTATCCCCTCATCTGAGATACGTCAAACACCATCAAGCACCTTCCTCCACGGCTTTCCTCTTTTGCCACACAAGCCTTTCCATGAGAGGGCTTCCTCACTTCATCGTCTTCAGAATCGGTTGACCAAACCTCCACGCCACCGAACTCGTCATCAACAACCGAACCCTGCACAATTAGAGCATTCATAGAAAGGTTAGCGGTAGATTTCTTCTTCCTTATCTTATCAAGCTTTTTCTGCAGCAAGGCTTCCTCATCCTTTTCCTCATCCTTTTCAGCCATCTTTTTGAAGACACAATCCTTTGCATAGTGGTTCTTTCCCCCACAATAGTAGCACCTTACTCCAGAATCACCCTCTGCCTTCGGTTCCTTCTTAGACTCTTCAACCTTCGGTTCATCTTTACCCTTTTCTGAGCTATAACTCCCCTGCCAGTTTCGGTTTTTGTTGTTGGGGAATCTCTTCTTGATGAACCTCTTGGGGTTAGACACCATCATTGCATAATCTTCAGACGTGAGGTCATATTCCTCCAAGTTGAGGTCTTCGTCCTCCATTACAGCTTTACTTTTGGACAAGAGAGCCAACGAACCTAGGCTTGAAACCACATTCTTTTCCTGCAACAGAATCTTCTCCTGAGATTTGAGAATACCCACCAGTTTCGCCAAGGAATATGATTTAAATTGCTCATGAGCTTGAACTGTAGACAACACTGCCCTCCACTCTGATCTTAGACCATTTAAAAACGTAACCTTCTGCTCAATAAGCTTCCTTTCGATGTCATGTTTGATCATCTTGCTGAGAAGATGATTGAAGCGATCAAACGTTTGGGTCACAGTTTCTTCGGCTCCTTGCCTGAATTCTCCAAACTCAGATAAGAGTAAGGTTTGGATAGAGTGTTCAAGATCCTCGTCTGTAGAGTACAATTCACGAAGCCTATCCCAAATTTCCTTTGCTGTCGTGCATGAGCTTACCAACCTGAAAGTGTCGGACTGAAGGGCGAATCTGATCAATCTTAATGCCTTAATTTTAAACTGAAATTTATCTTTTTCATCTTGCGCAATATCTTTAACATCTTTCAGAAGATCATTATACTCCTTTTGAGTTTTAATAATCCTTGAAGTTGCAGAATGAGAAAACGGACCAGAAATAATTGCTTCCCAGATGAGGTATCCATTATCCTCAGATCCTATAACGTAATCTTCAAAGTGATGCGCCCAGACTTCATAATCGTGGGTGTATAGGATGGGAATCTTCGTTGTTGATCCAATTCTGTTTGAAATATTGATGGGATTCGATTGTGACTCGTCCATAATGATTGAATAACCTGTTCAAAGATCAGACTTGTAATAAATCAGATTAGGGCAAAACAATAAATATCAAGATACGTCAATAAAGAGATGACGGCTCAATAAATATCAGTAATTGCGGAAAACCCTAATTGAAACCTTTTTCACAAAAAAGAAGTGTATCGATTACACAGCCTCCCGCTCTGATACCAATTGATAAGATTAAAACTTAATCTTGAAGATCGATTAGATCTTAAACAGGTAAAATAAAGATTAAACAGCAAGAACACGAAAAGAATAAACAACTCAAGAGTGAATCAAACGTGTCGAATGATTATAAAACAACCCTCAGACGAGCTCGATCAAGAACATCAACTGTAGAGGGTTAAAAGGTTTATAGGAACGATAAAGAAAATCAAAGCTATCGTAATTCTCTCTATTGTATTCTAGATGGTTAACCTAATATGCATGAAAGCATATTGTTATATAGTAAACCTAACAGGCTCACGGTTGGACAGGCCCAAACCGGAGTACAAAATAAATGGACTATAAACCGAGCCCAATGACGCAATACTTAAACGAATCTGCAACCCAACACATTCATCGCATCTTGAATAAATGTAGTTGATCAGGTTACATTTATTCCAGCTTACGATTACATAACTGCCCAGGTTTGACGGTAATGTTCAACATCCGAAGACTTTTATTATTGTTCTTCTTGTGATACTTTTGTTCGAGTGTTTAAGTTCTGGATGTTATTATACTTTGGTAAAATATGGTTATATTTTAAAGTATAATTCTTGGTCAGAGTGTTTTATCCCTTTGTATTTATAGGATGTATATCTTTTATGAATTGATATACTTAGCTCACTATAAACAATGCTCTGATACCAATCTGTCACACCCCAAAACCGGAATGGCGGAAACGTTCTGGGGTGGATGACGTCATGTCAAGTATCACAACACATGCATTATAGTAATCAAAGTACAACAAAACATTGCATTAATAGTAATAGTTTTACATGGTTTAGATAACAGTACATAAAGATAATACAAGTAAATATAATAAGTACAATATGGTGCTAAGCTATCTTCATCAACAGCTCTGGGGATGTACCTGTCTAATGCTGACCTGAGAATACAAGTTATTTGAAATCGAGTATCAGCATTTTTACAAATGCTGGTGAGTTCATAAGTATTTAGTGGCATTTTATCCAAATAACATAATAAAAGTGATAGTTTCAGTATATCCATTACATTAGTGTCTTTTCCAGAAAATCCTATATTTTCTTTAATAAAAGCAGTCTTCTACCAACACTGGACGGAGTTAAGTGGTAAAAAGGTAGTTTTCCCTTAATCGCGATCATTATCAAAATACCGAATTTGATTATTAAGAAAGCAAGAGAAATCAGGGAAATAACATATGCCTCAGCAGTGAGGACTGCTGACTAAGGCAAAAGGAATCATAGACTCCAGGAGAGTATCGAACGAACGACACTCCTGGCTCAGTCTAACAAAGAGAGACACAGACCCTAGACGGTACCAAATGAAAGGTACAGCTAGTAAGGTCTAAATCAGAGGATACAGACCCCAGACAGTATCAAATGAAAGATACAACTAGCAAGGTCTAAAAACAGTGAATACATACCCCAGACAGTATCAAATGAAAGATACAGCTAGCAAGGTCTAAAGACAGTGTGACTCTGAGAGTGGGTTCCAGCATACAGTGTAAATTGCTGGTGAAAAACTGTTACGTTAAGGCCATGAATTATAAGGTAACCTGGGATACTCGTAACCATACTAACCAACACTAGTGTACCTGACGCCCTACAAGTGTCTATAAATTGTGACATTTGTCACCCCTTGGCTTGGTAGGTCGTGGACTGTAGCTAGCAGTCAGGGTGCGGGGGTGTCAATCCCGTATAGATCTATACACACCATGTCCGCTCTCCCTACAGGAGACTTTGGTTACCAACTAGACGACGGAGAAGGCCGTGTCCCGAATATGCATCCCAAATAGTGGGTAGTGTGTTTCCAATATAAGTGTTGAACTAGAGGTAGAGACTCATAACTGAACTGACTAGAGTAAAACTATATGTCTATGCTTGTGTACATAATATATAACTAATGAATCAAATGACCTTCGGATGGACATCCGATCCCACTAGACCACATCTCAACGAAGAAAAGGAAATAGGACGGACAAGCCTTCCTAAGTCCTTCAATCATTATTTATATGCATCTATACAAGCACAGACAACATCTAACTACGTTTAAGTGTGTAACAAGTGGAATCATATCGTGAAGTATAACTGAATCGTGATGCATAACTGAATCGTGTGGAATAACCGAATCGTGAAGTGTAAACGAACAGTGTGGAATAATCGAATCGTGAAGTATAAGCGTTACCAAATATAAGTATATCACGAAGTAGAAGCGACAACAAGTGAAGTAAGAGCGTCTAACAGGCATAAGTGACTACAAGTATAAGCGGAATAGAGGCAATAACAAGTATAAACGCATCACGAAGTGAAAGCGTTATCAAGTAGGAGTTTAAACTAAGAGGGAGTATCAAAACATGGAAGAAAACCTTTATTCTTGAGAAAATCACAACTTGGTGTTCTTTGGTAAAATAAGTTTGAAAACCTTTAGAAATTCTTTGGAAACTTTTCATAAACCAGTTTAAAATGAAATTTGATAATACAATATAAGTAAGAGTTTTGAACAAGTGAAAACCTTTTAGAAAACCATTTATAGTATCCTACTTGGTAAAATAGTTTACAGTGTAGTAAATCCTTGTGCATGCAGGTTATCAATCACATGTGATTGATATGATAACTGGCATGTTTAACTTGTATTCCCCCCTATAAAACATGTAAAAACATTTAAAAAGGTTCATTCAGGGGTATGAACTCACCTGGTGTAAGTGGATCCGACGAAGGTGCCGGTTGGGTGCTCGATGTCAAGTAAAGACTTGGACACACTCAGTGACCTATTTTGTTGGGTTTTGAGCAATCTAACACTTCCTAAGTATGTATGCAACCCTAATAAACCTTGGATCTATGTTTGTCTAATACATGCAAAATAATAATTTTTCCAAGGTTCATAACCTATCTAACATGGCATGGGGTACTTTTAAACATAAAAGAATTAGATGAGATTACATACCTTTTGATGATGAGTTTGATTCCTAAGGAGTTTGAGGGCCAAGCACCAATAGTGTGAATGCCTCAAATGGAATCACAAATCACCACAAACTCTTGGAAAACTTTGAGAGAGTGTTTACACACATAGAAATCGGTCACACACAAACACACATACTCTAGTCACACTAGTGGCCATTTCATGCAACACAAGCATGCTTATATAGTGTACATGATTACGGTGAAACCCTAATAACCCATGACTTTTCCTTTCCCAAGGATCCATGGGTTAAAAGCTCCATGGATCATCCATGGACTTCCATATAAGCCTAGCCCATTAACAAATGAGTGTTAGCCCACACCATAGAAAAAAATAGCCCACAATTTAATTAGTCTTCCTTTTAATCTCTAAATTAATTCATAATTAATTTAAGACTAAGACTAATTAAATAACATAACTTGATATTAATATATTATAACTTATAATATATTAATAAACATATGTGTATAACTCTCATAAAATTATCCATAAATAGTTCGGGGTGAAGTGCAACCCAAATGGACCATGCTGGGTCAGGTCAAGTATATACCAAATAAGTTATGGACTTAGACACCTTATCCAACAGACTCCCACTTGGATAAGTCTAGTAACTGTATTTGCCTATATAACTTCAGGAACCAACCAACAATCGTAGCTCTCAAAAACTCTGTTGAACTATGAAGCGCCATTTTAGATAAGTGATCATATAATCCTCTGTTCTCATGATATCAGCCGGACAAATACATGGAACAACGTCGTACTTATTGTCCAGCAGTTTGTTTCCCGATTTTCGATTTGTTTGACAAAGAACTTAATCGAACACATCAATTTAGTTCTGACCGGCCGGTACATAGGTCACAACAAAATCATCGAGGGGCCCAGATATCGCTTCTATTTCTAGAAGGAATAGATAAACTTCGACTCATATGCTTATTCTACTACTTGTTGAATTGTACACAAAGGCACGTTTTATAACATCAAGTTACTGATGTGTTTACGTGCAATCAATGCACAACCAACTCATAGGTAACAACTCATATCTCTAGGTTTGAAGATTTATATGATATTACCGTCTCACGATCACTCGAGCTAAATTCCATGAAGTGATACAAGTGAGTGTGGGTTTATTCCAATACTCATAACTTATGAGCACTCATGAATGTTGTAATAACCCTTGCTATGACTAAACCCATTTAGCCATCTACAAACTCGATTCATGACAGTCTTGATTCATACCTACTTCCAACATATGAACGACTGTGGAGTGTTTAAATAACTTGGTCAATCGGAAAGAATAACCTAGCTATTTTGGAAGTCAAAACATGCAAAGTGAAACACAATAATAATCGAATCCAATATGGTCTCATAACCCTTTTGAATATAAATAGAACCACCTTTTATTTATCACCATATTGATTACACATTATTCATTGTATAATGTTTCAAACAATCAACTTAAGACTTGAATAAAAACAACAGTCGTCCCATGATCCTAGTATGTACACTTTGTTTTTCTAAACAATAGTTATGCCATACTCCAAGTATGCACACTATGTTTGTCTATGATCCTTACATTGTGATGTAGATCAATTGAACATGATTCCAATGATACTCATTTCACAATCCCAAATTCTTATTGTAAAGGTGAGAATCCCTGATTCCTATCATTTACCAAAAAAATTTGTTAGATTTTAAACTTTTATGCAATGTTCCTCTTGTAATGATTATGCACAAAGTCACCAAAACCTTGTCTCCAGTCATTACAGAGTATTCCAAAGAAGGTCAACTTCTATGGAACAAAAGTCTCATATTCAAAGTACATTGCTTTGAACATCCTTCTTGCATTAAGGTTTTATAAT
Source organism: Lactuca serriola (assembly GCF_051521515.1). Lineage (NCBI taxonomy): Eukaryota > Viridiplantae > Streptophyta > Magnoliopsida > Asterales > Asteraceae > Lactuca > Lactuca serriola. The sequence continues at coordinate 249,713,444 of NC_136411.1, read as the reverse complement.
CTTACATAGATTGAATAACTTCCACCTATGGAGACATTTCCATAGTCCCATTTTGAGTATCACTTCCGAACAAGAGTTACTTCTTTTCAGAACATGTCAATACGGTCCTTTCTGACAACTTACATCATACTTCCAACTTTCCTTGAGCAACCAATCTTTGGCGAACCTCAGATTTGTCCTCGACAATTGCTTAATCACTTTAGTCATATCCAGTTCTAGACTTTTCCCTTCTCAATGCCTTAAGCATTTGGAAAATTTAGAAAAGGTGAATATTATAGCACATGCAATCGATCCTATATCCGAAGCATATGGGACACGATTCATGATGTTTGACATAAAGACATGATACTAGACCATTCTTTTGCTACAATATTTTTTTTATTTGCCATGTTTTCAAAATTTAACTATGAAGAGGGATGTCGTAGTCATAATACAATTTTGAGAACGCAATATATATAGAATTTCCTTAAGTCGAACCATTCAGACATAAAATTCATATATATGTCCTTGACTAAAGATGATTAAAATCTCAATCTAGGCTTCTATAATTGAAATGAAGTATAATTTCCTCTTCCTTAATTATAGCGAAACAACTTTTCAACCCCTGAAACTTCACAAATTGAAACTTTTGTTTTCTATAATTAACATTGCTAACTTGCAACACTAAACGTAATAATCATGCTCCCACTAACATGATGATTATCAGCATAACACTTATGCTCCCACTAGCTCTGACATATTTCCAGAAATCTGTTGGACTTCTGAAATTTAGATTCATACACCCTTTCTTAGATAGCTCACATCTGTGTCTAAGCAATTTCAAGAACTATGAAAAGGGATGCCGTAATCATAGTCTCAATTTCTTAGACCTTTTCCATTTCTCACAAGTCCATGTTAGTGTGCCGGTTAACCACACACGCTCCACTAACGACTTTTGAAAATGCAAATAACACAATTGATATCTACATAAAATCTACTTAGTGAAAGCATTTCCTCACTATCATTTTCATGAATCGGAGAGAAAACTTATGACACTTAGATTTTATAGTGTATGAGTTCCTATCCATGTGAATTTGTCAAAACCATAATCACAAGATAAGGTTAGTGACAAATTCAGCCTTACATGGATCAAACTTGTTCAATCTTAGTTTCTTGTCACCTTGGTAGCACAAGGCCCACCAATGCTTCCAAGTTAAACTCTGATAACTCACATGCAAATTCAACTTATTTGAAGTAGGTACAGAAACAAGAATTATGTCAACACGATAGGTTGCAAACCTTAAGTTGTGTGCTAGTGATAAATTACAGGTTTTACTCTTGATTAACTCTTGAAACTCTTTCAAGATCTTTAAGGCTCCCACTGTCCCCTTGACATATAAGTTTCCCCAATCAAGAACCATTCCTTGACAAAACAAATATTCAAGGGATAATGCGGATTCTTATCAAGACTAACACTTCACACAGTTGGTCTTAGTTGGTCTTTGTCTCATCCAAGACATCACAACTTACCAATCTCAAATGTACAAGGGTAGAAACATTCTACACTACATTTGATAAGTGTTTTAAACCTTGCTTTATGTCACTCAATGTTACAATCTTGGAGTATGACTCTAAGAATTGTTTTGGAACGAAGTATGACTCATCTTCTCGATCTTAACCAATCCAACAATTCATGACCTCTCTTCTTAGCCATAACAATGCACTAAGACGTCCTTAGAGTATGAATTTGTGATGTGGTTTCATAATCATTAAGATGATCATGAAATACGATACTAAAGTACTCTCCTATCCTTTCAGATTTGAGAAACTTTTATCTTTCTGCCTAATTTGATTCTTCTCATTTGTTTTGTCATACATTGTAACCTTTCCAATGTTACAGAATTATACTTAACCTTATAAGTATAATCATATTTACTAATCTTTAGTAAATCATGACAAATCAATCTTTGTGGTGGACCTTGACCAGCGCACACCCAGTGTACCTAATTCCTTAATCCTTCAATTGACTCACATATACATGTGATCAAAGAATTAGTCTTAATTTTCAAAGATGAAAATTCTCATTCATCATACAATACAACTTGTATGATTCCAAGTTTCTGTCCAATTGAAACTTGGGTGATGAAAAACTTTCTTCATTTGGTAAATTCAGACACTACCACAAATGAAAGAATCAAATCCACTTTCCAATATTGCTATTATTGGAAACATATAAGCAACAATTTTCCACAGATGCCATTGTAACGATATTTTTAAAATAAATAAAATTAAAACCCTTTTTTTTCTTTTATTTTAAAACTTTGCGGAAAAACTTATCCTTACAATCCACATGAAAACCTTGTTGTTATTTATTCATTATAACTCTTAAGCAACAGCTCAAAATTCTGATTGCCGAACCATGCAATCGAAACCCACCTTTGTAATCAGAATCAACATATACTTACTTTAAGCTTCCTATCTTTTCTTTGATTCTTAAAAACATCAGCATGTGACCCATTCACATTATGTAATAAGAATCTCCAAATAGGAACTTAATAGAGTTAGACAGTGGACTTTACCCGAAGTAGAGTCAAACCCCTTGACTTGATCAACCTTATGACCTTTCAGGTGAATAGGGCAGCTTCGCAACCAATGCCCCTTCCTTTGGCAACAAAACACATGGACCCTTTGGTAATGGCACATGAGACTATCTCAGACTCAGCCTTTCTCTTTACCATTTGGTCAACCGAGTTGACTATGGCCGATCCCTTTCCATTGGGAAGAGAAATCCTTTTCTAGATATCCAATGCTACCAATGTCAATGTCCATGTAGACTTGGGAAGCTGTTCTTTTAATCAAATTTGCTTTACTGGTGTTCCAAATCATTGCTGGTTCCACAACACCAAGCAAATAGATAACATCATTAAGGGTCATGTCATAGTCTGCCTCATAGTAGTCCCAAAGAGACTCACTATGTTTTTAAGAAAGCGATTGAACATCCAACTTTCATGAGACTTTGACACCCAACTCTCCCGGCTTGTCAATATGTGACTTTATCTCCAAGATGTGAGCACACATAGACTATGCTTGCCAATAGGGATTGAGTGACTTTAAACTTTTCAAGAACTTGTGGGTGAGGGAGAATAACTGGAGGAGGTGGAGGAAGTGAAGCATGATGTGGAGGTACACCATCTTCAAGAGATTTGGGAAGATCATAGTTGTCTGAACCAGACATCTATAATGGGAGAAAATCAAGTTAGTTGATTCAAAGTCCTTAATATAACACCCAATATGAAATATTAAGGCTAGGACCCAACACAATATTTTATAATTTGGAAGAGGTATGCCGTAATCCAAGCTATAAAATATTTGAAGGTAGGCGAATGACGATTCACCAATTTCAACCATGAAAAACGAAATAATTTATTAGGTTTTAATTGGATTTGAAATTCCTAGATCTTTTGAGATTCATTGAACTTTTCAATGGCATGTTTCAATCTGGAGTGTGCCCTCTCAAATTTTGTGACTGGAATGCCGAGGATCACAAAACAAGGTGTGAATAACCATACCAATTCACTTGGTACCCTTAATATTATCACCTAATCAATGTGCCGGTTAACCACACACGCTCCATTGATCTATGACAAACATTAAGTCACCCTTCGTGATCCTTACTAGTCCAAGTTAGTGTGCCGGTTAACCACACACGCTCCACCAACGACTTGGTAAGGTACAAAGTGTGAATTCCATGGGCTAGCACCAAATTCACATTTTTCCTAAATTAACTAAGATTGGGAATTAAATAAAACATTTAGTTACTTTATAATAATCATTATACTTTTAATGAGAATTTAAAGTCATTGTTCTACCCGTTCGGCTAACGACCCTCCACCAGTCAAGCAAGCGGTGGGTGAGAGTGGACACCCATTAAGTCGCCATTTTATAGGCAACAACCTTATACCCACCTTATAGACCGGCTTCGTGAATGAGGCCTACTAACGGTAGAACGACTTATTCTTATACATATATATAATAATTAACCATTAATGTTATAAATAGTATGAGGGTTGAATTTTAACTATTAAAACTCGAAGGGTTGGAATTAAAGTTTATTAAAGTGTGTGAAACTTTACAAATTCCAAAACTTGAGGGCAAGTTTTGTAACTATCCAAAAACTTTTCATTTCATAACTTATGAATTAAAGGTTCATAAAAATGAAGACTCTTCATTTTCATGTAACTTATGTGTTTAAATGTGTGTTAAAGAAAAGTGACCTTTGGATATCCATAACTTGAGGACAAATTATGGACTCCATTAAAACACATAAATAATCAAGAATTAATTCCAAACAATTCATCAAATAATTCATATCATCTTCTAAATTCATAAGAACATGAACATGATCATCAAAATTTCAAGAATCATATGAACACATAAAATCATGGAATTTTGATTATAACTTTGAAATTGGTCCACCATCATCATTACCACATCAAAAACAGGTTTTATGAGTCCAAAACAGTTTAAGGTAATGATTCTAGACCAATTCCAGCACCAAAACTCGATGATATGCTATCTGGGGGTCCAACTCGTCGAGTGCATCAACCAACTCGACGAGTTGGATGAGTTTTGCCTTGGACTCATCAAGTCCCTTCATGTACTCGGCGAGTCAGCTGTGTAGACGGCATAAAATCTTCGATTTTTAGCAATTTGCATCAAGTATTCAAACAAGCAAGCCTAGGCTCTGATACCACTGTTGGGTTTTGAGCAATCTAACACTTCCTAAGTGTGCATGCAACCCTAATAAACCTTGGATCTATGTTTGTCTAATACATGCAAAATAATAATTTTTCCAAGGTTCATAACCTATCTAACATGGCATGGGGTACTTTTAAACATAAAAGAATTAGATGAGATTACATACCTTTTGATGATGAGTTTGATTCCTAAGGAGTTTGAGGGCCAAGCACCAATAGTGTGAGTGCCTCAAATGGAATCACAAATCACCACAAACTCTTGGAAAACTTTGAGAGAGTGTTTACACACATAGAAATCGGTCACACACAAACACACATACTCTAGTAACACTAGTCACACTAGTGGCAATTTCATGCAACATAAGCATGCTTATATAGTGTACATGATTAGGGTGAAACCCTAATAACCCATGACTTTTCCTTTCCCAAGGATCCATGGGTTAAAAACTCCATGGATCATCCATGGACTTCCATATAAGCCTAGCCCATTAACAAATGAGTGTTAGCCCACACCATATAAAAAAAATAGCCCACAATTTAATTAGTCTTCCTTTTAATCTCTAAATTAATTCATAATTAATTTAAGACTAAGACTAATTAAATAACATAACTTCATATTAATATATTATAACTTATAATATATTAATAAACATATGTGTATAACTCTCATAAAATTATCCATAAATAGTTCGGGTGAAGTGCAACCCAAATGAACCATGTCGGGTCGGGTCAAGTATATACCAAATAAGTTATGGACTTAGACACCTTATCCAACATATTTAACATATGATAACATATGTTCACATACAATTAGTACATTTAATACTAATTGAACAGGTATACGCACTCTAAGGAGCGGAAAACTCTTTGGTTAAGTGTTTGAGGTGTCCCGGGTAGCATTTAAGGGTGTGTATGGCTTGAATAAGGAGTTTACTCTCCTAAAACTCACTTTATATGAGTTCACGGTTGGGAGGCCATATTCCCCATGAGTTTACGGCCGTAAAATCATGGGAGGATTGTTTTAGGATAATTTCAAGTCCCAAGTGCTTCTAGAATTGGTTTTAAGTAATTATCCAAGGCTATAGGGGTGTTTAGGGTTCCAAGAGTACACTCCCTTGGAGTTTATGGTCCAAATGACCACTCCTTGGGAGTTTTACGGCCGTAAACTCTATGGCTTGGCAGTGACCTCTCATGCACCCTTTAAACTTTGATTTTAAGCCTTTGATGCAATCCTAGTAATTTCTAATGAAGGTATAAGGCCATTTAGGGGACATAAACTGTCATTTGACATGGTTTCGGGGTGTTTACGGCCTAAGCATGTGCTTGGGCTGTAAAATCCTTTTTACCCCTCAAATATGATGTTTTAATTGTCCCAAACTAGATACGAAATTTCCATAAGTCATATCTCAAGTCCAAACATGCATTGGAAGATTTTTGGGGCATTTTTGCAAGGATAAAAGGTGTTTACGGCCTAAGCATATGATTGGGCCGTAAACTCTCTTTTCTGCCCTAAAACTTTGTGTTTTGATGTTTAAACACTCCTAGATAAATTCCCTAACTAGTATCCAAGCTCAAATAAGGAAGAATCGGGATATTTGGCCACTTTTGGGGTGTTTACGGCCGAAGGAGGCTCTTAGTCCGTAAACTCCCTTTTCATGTCCTAATCATGTGATTTTTAAGCTATAAAGATAATAATGCATGTTTAGAACAAGTTAGGGTTGAAGGTCTTACGTTTAGGAGCCAGAAATCGCGGTTTTGGAGTCGAAAACGAGTCTAGAGAGAGAAAGTAGTGAGAGAGAGAAGTTGGAGTGGTAAAAGGTTTCTAAGGGGTGTTACACTCCCTTTATATAGGTCTCAGGTGTTGCACCCGGTATACGACTACCCGATGCTAAAGCTTAACGGGGCTTTTGGTCGCACCCGATTTAGTGGTTGTGATAAAATTTAACTTTTTCCAATTTAATATGGAAATTTAAAGTAATTTTTTATTTATTTTATTACGAGTTTAACGACGTAAAAAAATATAAATAAATAAAACATTTATTTATTTGGCGACCTCTAATTAACGGTACTTTTATAAAATGGAATATTTCGTTAACGATAACGGGGTAATGTAACGGAATAACTTTGGGTTGTCACAGTAATCCTTTAGAATATAAAGTTTCAAGTTTTTATTTAAATCTTAGCTTTAATATTTTTTTCTGATAATTGGAAGTACTCGTTCTTTCTTTATACCTATTCTAAAACAATGTTTGACCACAAAATCCTCATGAATTCGACCGTTACTTACCCTAGCTATCTAGTGTTTGTGTGTGTGTGAGGTTTATTTTTGACCGAGAGAACGACCTCGATCTATCAGCTCCTCGGGGAATCTTGTTGAATCGGAAGGATGTAGGGCCAGGAAAGACCTCTCGGAGGGAAGTGGTCGGCTCCATGTTAACTAGAGAGAAAAACTCTTACAGGGAATCAAGTAGACTATGATTAGTTATTTTAGCATGCTATCATGTGTTATGTGCTTTGATTTATGTCTTGTGAAAATAAATATGGTCAATATAATGGGTGATTGTTATTATTACTCACTAAGTTTTAGACTTACATTTATTAGTTTATGTTTTTATTTGTAGGTCCTTCAAGCTCGAAGAACAAGAAGCTAGTATGATTGGGATATCTGGACATTCTCAGAGGGGCATGTCATATAGTCTAATCATTTTTTGTGATGTTATCCCTTTCAAAACATGACTCAACTTCTCTATTTCTAATATGAATATGTCAATCAGATATAAAATGATTATTTTACTTTATTGTAATGATTATGAATGAAACCTTTTGGTAAAACCGTACTCTGGTTTTTCAAAAAAAATTAGGGCTATATTTTTAGGATGATATATATATATATATATATATATATATATATATATATATATATATATATATATATATATATATATATACGATTTATTCTTGTATGATTAATCATATATTAGACTATACAATCATATACAATTATGCAGTCTAATATATGATTAATAATATATTTGACTTTATAAGTATATATTGTTACAAAAGTAACTTTATATATATATATATATATATATATATATATATATATATATATATATATATATATATATATATATATATTGTAGTTGTTTTATGTGGATAGTTTCAAGTTTGAGCATTTGCAAGTTACACGGAAATTTCCAACAATATTTTATTGGACGTAAGAAAAGATTAGGTGTCTTGAGGATATTTTAGAAGAAAATGGAGGATTTGGTTTTGGTGAGATTAATGTACCATATGCTGAAGAAGAATGCCAATAATCTTAAGAGGATTAGGAAGAATCTTATCAAGATGAGAAAGTATGTAATGAGGATGAAGAAGAATGTAATGGTGATAAAGTTAGTTTTATGGAGGTAAATTTCTATCGTAACGGTTTATGATTTCATTAATGTATTCATTTATCATTTTTAAGATTAAGCATTCATATTTAAGTGTCTTTTACTTATGAAGAAGTATGAAACTAAACTTTTATATATGTGTTATAAAATGCAGAGTTTGAGAAAGGAGATTATTGTAGAAATAGGTTGAGTTTTAAAGTTTCCTGAAAGTGGAACTTTGAAAAACTAAAAATTATTGTCGCCGGTTGAATATATAAACTTACAAAGTTTTGATTTCCATTTTGATTCATAAGAAATGGAAGAACCAATGTTAACATCTGTTATCGGTCAAGTTAATGATGAAAAAGAGGGTACATAAGTAAATGATGATAAAGATGATGTAGAAGATTATGGAAATGACTATTTAGTTGATGATCAAATTGATGAAGATAACAATTATGCGAAAGGTGATGGTGCTAAAGGGGATGGAAATGATCATGAATTTGATGATTAAAATGATAAAAATGAAGATTTAAGGAAATTGTAATGATGTGTTGAATGAGAAACATGATGATAAAAATGAAGATGTTGTTAGAAAGGGATAGTATGGTACTGAATATGATGATCAATTTAATAGAAGTGCTGTCAATGAAGACGAGTGCTTGAATTTGAATAAGGTTGTAGAAAATTTTGATAAGAGTGTTGGTCTAGTTGATAGCTAGGAAGGGATAACTTTTAATCAGTCCATGTGTGATCTAGATGTTGAAAGTTTTCTTAATAATTTGGATTGAGGTAAACATGTGTTTTTGTTATTTATAGTTTAACCATACATATATAGTTTAACCGTACATTATTTTAATTTTATATTTTGAATATTATATATCTAAGGAGGGGGGGGGGTTGTAGAACATGATTCTAAGCACATTTCGAGTGGTTTTATGAATAATGAGTTTGATAAAGGTAAGATTTTTTCCTATCTTTCGTTTATACGTTATATATATATATATATATATATATATATATATATATATATATATATATATATATATATATATATATATGAATATGAATATGTTACATAAATTAATCACATATGATTTTAATATTTTAGGGACTGTAAAATTGGGGGATGATGACACAAATCAAGAATGAATTTTACATGATGTTGTTGATAAAGTGACCAGAGAAAAGTAGAAAGAAGATGCATTAGTTGATACAAGTTTGAAGAAAGCTTTTAAATGAGGGGCAGTTGAAAGATCTAAATCAAATAATGATGGAGAAGGCGTTGTAGAAAGTAAAGCAAATAAAATTGAGAAAGAATTAGGAAAAAGGATTTGGTTATTTACTTATGATTTTATGGATAAAATATTCACATGTGATTATATATCAATAACATGAATGTCTTCAATTATGATTTTTATGTTTATTTAGTTATGACTTCATGATTTTATGATTTCGTATTATGTATTTAATATGTGATCATAAATTTCAATGTATAAGGTGTTTAGTAATTTTATTTACCAATATTATATAATCACTAATGAATTTATGACAATACATAATTCATCTATTGATTCAAATCATTTGAAGCAACCCGTAAAATATAAAAATTTCAAGAACAACTTCCATGTCGGTGTTCATGGTGATTGAGGCTTGATGGTTTTGAAATATGTGGAGCTGGTATGTTTAGTTTGTTATATATATATATATATATATATATATATATATATATATATATATATATATATATATATATATATATATATATGTATGAATATGTATATATTATTATTAGTATTATACATATAAAATTCATGTCTTTTTTTTTATTGTTTTCAAAATGAAGAAACTTGTTTTCGAAGTGATTGACAATTGTGTAGATGATGTTGATTTTGATTGAAAGTATAGAGTAATTTTTAAACCTCTTGTAAGTATCAAGTAAATATTTTATAATTATTCTAATTATATTTTTTGACTTTTGATCATATATGATTATCATAAACAAATGTTTTTGAGGTGTCTAAAAGAGATCAAGCATGTTACAGAAAATGAAATGATTGTTAAAAATCTTAAAACAATAAGATTAATAATACCATGGAGGACAGTTATCAACAAAGTGGATTGCAGGGTTTTCTTTATGACGCAGATGCAGATTTATTTTGGAGAAGGAGTTTCAAACAGAAAAGGTGGACTTCCAAAGGAAGATCCTTTACAAGAAAAAAATCTGGAATAATTGAGAATGAAATATGTAGCAACATTTTTCACTCGGAAGATTAACTCAAAGCATGATCTGGTGTAGAAAGCTGCTAATGAGTATCAGAAACTAGACGGAAAGACTCATGGTAAGCATTAATATAATGCTTGATTTGATATAGAAGGGAGGCTAGGAAATGTACTATGATTGAAGGTTTGCTCATGTTGGAAGTGACTGAAGACTAGTTGGATGATGTTTTTTAGAAGTATATGTTGATGTTGTGTGAACAAGTTTTCTTTAATTGTACAAGTTTATGTGTCTTGATGGTTTGTGTACATTTTGATGGTTTTTCGGAACAATGTGTGTCTGTATGGTGATGATTTTTATGAAAAATTTTGTGTGTTTGGTGATGGTTTTTTTGAACAGGTTTGTATTTATTAATTTTATTATGCCAATTTTAAGCAAAAATGAATATATTATCTTTTAGGTTCAATTAAATTTTGAATACCGCTTATATGTTGTTTTTTTTATAATGTTGTTTTATGTATTCATAACTAATTATATTCATTTATAGTTATAGTAAATACATCTTAATCGGAAAAAGAAAAACGTGAAATTAGATAGATATTCGCAAGATGGAAAATGTTAATGGTATGTTTTCTAATCATAAGCGATTATGTGAGTTCATATGCATATCTATTCACATGTGGTTATGAATTTCCATAAATAACATAAAGAAACAAAAATTTATTTCATTAACAAACTCACGAATTCCCTGGCAAGATATTAAAGAAAATTTCTACATAATAATTAGAGTACCATCAAATATCATGACATGCAAATTGCCATCTCTTTTAGCATTCGTATTATTAACTGTCAACAAAAAATTATTACATTATAGAAAAAGCTAAAACCTTCGTATTCAATTTGACAATGATGGTGCACTTAGTGACATTCCAAAGCTGGTCGATATAGCGGTGGCAAATCTTTCCTTTTCACTATTGATCGCAATTTCACAATCGGCTGAAGGTACTTAGTGCGATTGAGATAATAAATTATATATATATATATATATATATATATATATATATATATATATATATATATATATATATATATAGAGAGAGAGAGAGAGAGAGTGAGAGAGAGAGAAAGGGAGAAAGAGAAAGAGTAAGCGATGTTGAAGGACTGATATAAGGCAATTTTGATTGGCATGTCGTTTAAAATTTAAGGGAGGATATATGATAGTGATTTGAACAAAGCTCCCATAAGATGAAGGGTTGATGTAGGTCAACTTGCTACTTTTGGGGGAAATAACGACAAAGATTACATGATGAAGAGTGTCACACCCCCAAAACAGAACGACGGAAACGTTCGGGGGCGGAGGACGTCATGTACAGTATCAAAATAATTTTATAATAGTAATCAAAGCAAACAAAACAATTACATTGATAGAATATAGTATTTACATCTGTTCATAACATAGTTTGTATGACAATCAAAATGAAGAGGTGACTCTAAAAGCTCCGTCTTCTCAAAACCCTGCAGGTGTACTTAGTACTAGAAATAGTGTATTGCAACTGTATTCGTATGAAACCCATTGCATAAATGTCTGGATATCACCATTTGTAGTGCAAACTAGTGTATCATTGTAGTATTTGTATGAAAACCTTGTACGAATGTCTGGGCACCCCCAGCTGTAGTGTAGAGTACTGTATCATAGAGTATTGTAATTTTATTAAATAAAATAAAATTACTAAAGTAGTGTTAATCCCGTAAACATATGTGTTCATTATATTGTTGTGAGTTTCATATAACCATGCTTGATACGACCGAGTGACCTCTACGACATTCTTCAGGGGTCTAAAAGTTATGACATTTGTCACCCTAGGCCTGTCGGCCTAGCTGTTGCAAGCAGCTTAGGTGCGGGATTGTCAGTCTTGTATAGATATATACACAAATGTCACGCCCTCCCTCCAGGAGACTCTGGTTATACTGCATAGAATTTAGTTTTGTACCCTGGTGGATACTAGTGAAGTAGTGCCTCACAACCCTGTGTTAACTAGTTTACGTGCAGTGTAGTGTATTAATGTTTTCTTGTATTTGAACATGCATGAATATCCTTATAGTAATGTACTTGTAATGCAAAATAATTATATTTAAATAATTATTTACTAGTGTATACTCGTATTAATATAGTGGAGTAGTACAACCCAAACTACAACTACTATGGTTTGAATAACCATTCTTGTTCTTGTTCCATGTATTGGATATAGCAAAATAGTGTAGTGAATTCCCAAACTATACCAATTATAGTTTAATTCTAATGTTTTGTCGTGTACTGAAAACGTTTGCATTTTATTGTATGACGTATAAGACCCTTATGCTCGACATGTTACAAAAGGGTTCAGATATATAAATATATTTGTAAAACATAGTGAAATCTCTGTTTGTAGCAATTGCAAAGGTTTTGAAGTTGTTTGAAATCGTTTGTATAAAAACATAATCCTTGTGTTTTACATGTATTCTCCCCCTTAAAACAATAAAAACGTTAAAAGTATAGGGGTATGAACTCACATTTAGTGTGTGCTTGCAGCTGGATAGTGGACTAAAAATATGACTCTTGAGATGACGTACACTGAACTAACGGTATCCTAATAATATTTAAACACACAATTGTATCTAAATTAGTAAAAACCATTAATTGAAGTGTTAGAAACACTTGTTTTTGTGTTAGGATATGTTACCGAAAATTGCACAAGTGTTGAAGGGTTTTCAGTTCCAACGCGTTTTCGGCCAAAAACGGTTGTCGGCCGTAAACGGTTTGCGGTTCTGGGCTGTTTTCGGTCCCATGAAGATATGAAGGTTGTTCTTGGTGTTCTAGGTGAAGAATATGAAGATTCAAATGATTGTTCTTGAAGATATGGATGTCCTTGGATGATACTTGAGAGGGAATTGAGAGTGATTTCGAGTGAACAAGGTGAGAAATGACTAAGTTTTCAGATCAAACATATATATCCAGTTGGGTTTGCAGTCGGGAGGAGGGTTTTTGACCGCAAATAGGGTTTTCGGCCGCAAACAGTTTGTTGACTCAAGGGTTGCGGTTTCGTGGGTAAAATCTTGGTTTTTCAAGTGTTTTTGAATCTGAAATCTTATATAATCTTTATCTATATAATTTAAATTATTTTCTAATATTAATGAAGTTAACAAAATAAATAAAGACTAGCATTTTATTTAACGGAATTAACTTGTGGTTACTGGAAGGGTATCGGGTTGTGACATCATCCCCCCGTTAGAGGGAATTTCGTCATGAAATTCTTTCTATGGGGTACAATTATGGATTGGGAAAAAGATGCGGGTACTTCTGTTGCATCTGGTCTTCTCGCTCCCAAGTGAATTCAGGTATGCGACTTCGTTTCGTTCGTTTGACTTCCTTATCTATAATTTCCACGGGTTCTTCCATAAAGTTAAGACTCTCGTTTACCTCGATCTTGTCGGGTGGAATCACAAGAGTTTCCTCAGACATACACTTCTTTAAATTAGACAGGTGGAAGACATGGTGTATGTTGCTAAGTTCTTATGGTAGACGGAGTTTGTAAACTACTGTACTGATTCTAGCGAGGATTTCGAATGGTCCTATGTATCTTGGATTTACCATCCCACGCTTTCTGAAGCGTATCACGCCTTTCCAGGGTGAGACCTTCAGTAGAATGCGGTGACCGACCTGGAATTCCAAGGGTTTGTGTGTTCTGTTTGGATAGCTCTTTTGTCTATCCCTTGAAGCTTTCAACCGCTCTCGGATTTGTACGATCTTTTCTGTAGTTTCTATAATGATCTATGGGCCATTGAGAGTACTGTTAGGAACTTTTCCTCTAGCTAGTTGCGTGTCTTCTACTTCAGTCCAGCATAGAGGGGATATGCACTTGAGGCCATATAGGGCATCGAACGGGGCAACCTTGATGCTGGAGTGGTAGCTATTGTTGTATTAAAACTATCTAGTGGCAAATGGTATCCCATGCTCTACCGAAGTCAATAACACAGGTTCTCAACATATCTTCTTGAGTTTGTATAGTTCTCTCACTCTTTCCATCGGTTTGATGATGATAATTTGTGCTCATGTACAGCTTAGTTCCAATAGCCTTCTGGAGTGACTTCCAAAATTGGGAGGTGAATCTACTATCTCTATCTGAGATAATGGATATGGGGACACCGTGTAGTCGTACTACCTCTCGGATGTAATTTCTTGTTAGCTTCTCCATTTTGTTTGTTTCTTTGATTGGCATGAAGTGGGTGGACTTGGTTAATTTGTCGACGATCACCCAGATAGTATCATTACCACCTGGTGTCTTGGGAACTTGGTAATGAAATCCATTGTGATCCGCTCCCACTTCCACTCAGGTAGCAATATCTACTTTCATGTTTGGCCACCAATGGAGTTTCTTTAAATTCATATACATCTTATCTAAACCCGGGTGGATGGAGTATCGAATTTTGTGGGCTTCATCCATGACAACCTCCCTGTAACCGCCGAACTTTATGGTCCAGATCCGTTCATGAAACAACGAACTTCGCCTCCTTTGATCTCAAAGTTCTTCTCCATTTCTCGCAAGGCTTCACCTGCCACATTTTCTAGTTTAAAGGCTTCCTGCTGAGCTTCTTTGATTTGGGTGGACAGGTAGGAATGGATTGTCATTGTTAGTGTCTTCACTCTGTGACTTGAGTACTCCTTCGGGCTAAGGGCATCTGCTACTACATTGGCTTTTCCAGGATGATAGTTTATCTCGCATTTGTAATCATTGAGTAGCTCAACCCATCGCTGCTGCCTCATGTTGATCTCCTTCTGATCAAAGATGTGCTGGAGGCTTTGTGGTTGGTGAAAATAGTGCACTTGGTACCATACAGGTAATGTCTCCAGATCTTTAGTGCGAAGACCACTACCCCCAACTCCAAATTGTGAGTTGTGTAGTTGACTTCGTGTGCTTTAAGTTGTCTCGATGCATAAACAATAAATTTTCCTTGCTACATAAGCACACAGCCTAGCCCATGATTGGATGCATCACAGTAGACAACGAAGTCCTCTATCCCTTCTAAAATAGACAAGATAGGTGCGCTGCATGGGGCAAGCTTCAATGTTTAGAACATAGTGTCTTGCTTTTCTTCCCAACTAAAGGGTACACCCTTCTAAGCCAGGGCGGTAAGAGGCTTAGCAATTCTGGAGAAGTTTAGAATGAATCTGTGATAGTAGTCAGCAAGACCCAAGAATTGACGGATTTTTGTGGATGTCTTCGGTGCTGACCAGTTCTCGATTGCCTTAATTTTGGAAGGGTCCACATGTATTCCTTCTTCGCTAACCACGTAACCGAGGAAAGTTACCTTTCTAATCCAAAATTCGAACTTTGAGAATTTTGCGTATAGTTTCTCCACCCTTACAGTTCCTAGCACTTGTCTCAAGTGCTGTCTATGTTCTTCCTCACTTCGTGAATAGAAAAATATATCATCTATGAATACTATCACGAATCTGTCTAGGAAGGGTCGGCACACTCTTTTCATTAAATCCATGAATACCGCGGGTACATTCATTAGACCAATGGGCATCACTACAAACTCATAGTGACCATATCGAGTCTGAAAAGCCGTTTTGGGAACATCATTCTCATGGACTCTTAATTGGTGATATCCTCATCTCAGGTCTATCTTAGAAAAGTAGATGGCTCCTTGGAGTTGATCAAAGATGTCATCTATTCGCGGGAGAGCGTATCGGTTCTTAATAGTTAATAGTTAGCATGTTGAGTTCGCAGTAGTCTATGTACATGTGGAACGACCCGTCTTTCTTTTTCACAAACAAGACCGGTGCTCCCCAGAGTGAAGAGGTAGGTTTGATGAATCCTTTACTAATGAGGATTCGCCATAGATAATGAGGGCTTCGCCATTTGGCAGATTGAGGCGAATGGATTTTTCGAAACGAAGAATATATGCATGATGAAGGCTTAGCCAGTCCATGCCGATGATGACATCGAAACTTTCGAAACAAAGAATATCCATTGGTTTATAGCTTTCTTTTCTTAATTGACCGAACAAGATCCCTAAAAGGTAGCTGGCTTTTCTTGTTAATCTTCAGTTGGAGATTGGCTTCAGCATTTATCTTCATGACTTCACAGCTTCAAGATGAACTTGATGAATCTTCAATGAATGACTTCATCTTGAGCACTTGAGCTTTTCTTCAGAATATGGCATCGAACGAAAATTGGGTGAGGAGGCTTGATGTATTGATTCTTGAAAGATAGCACTTTCAGATTGAGAATCCTTAGAGAAAACAATGGAGAGAAATATTCTTCTGGAACACTTCAGCAGGTTCATAGATAGCAGCAGACTGATTGAGGAGACTTCAATGCAATCCATCACATAATCTTCAATTTCAGCTTCACCTTGCTTTTGTGGTTGAAAGATTGAATGTCGAAAGAATAATCTTCATTTCTTGCTCCTTTGAATGAGAATTCTTCGATGATCACGGATGAAGCCTTGGCTCAGAAAATCTTCGATATAGTCTTCATGAGTCTCATCTACACATGGATTCACTTTGCAACACAAAACAAAACTAAAAGAAAACTTAGCACACACATTAAAACAGAAACAAAAATATTTTTGGATTTTTTTTAAATTAAAACATAAACAAAAATATTTTTGGATTTTTGATATTTTCTTAACAAAAAGTAAAACAAAAATAACACTATTTTTTTTTTCTGATTTTTGTTTGGTTTTTAATTTTTTTTTAATTCTCCACCTAAATTTGTGCATAGAGGAAAACAATGAACAAATTTAACAATATATATATATATATATATATATATATATATATATATATATATATGGGTTCAAAGTTGTGAGACAGCCTGAACTTGTTTATCAGTCCCTTCGCTTTCATGAATAGATCTGGTCAATTGCCAGTATTGTAGTCCACTTAAACACGAAGGATATCGACAAGTTTTTATAAATAAACCATTTAGCTAACGACAACCACGAGTATTGTTGTCCACTTAAATTAAGGAATGAGATCTACATGCAACCTCTTAAATGATTCAATTTTTGTTGCACTAGAACGTGTTCCCCACTTCCTGATATACCCTGGTTATCAAGAACATCCTAAGGACTCCTTACTTTTGGTGAGTAAAAAATTATTAAGGAGGAAGTTAGATTTAGAGAGAGATGCATATGTTGTGTCCCAGGTCGGATCTATTTCAATCACGCAGATGTGACAACACATGACTAACAGAGATAGACGGTTATAGAAATAGTAGGGTGCATCTGTTGTGTTCTAGGTCAGATCTTCCAATCACGCAGAGGAGACAACATATGGCTAACGGATAAGAAGAATTTCATAGATAAGGAGGTGCATAGAAATAGAGTTGCATATGTTGCAATCCAGGTCGGATCCTCCAATCACGCAGAGGAGGCAACATATGACTGATAGATAGAAAGCAAGAAAATAATTTCCTACCGACCTACTTTATCGGAACCCCCCAGTCGCCCTATCAAAACCAGAATTAAGGACATAAGTCCATACATTAAGGAAAAGTTGAACCACTATTCTAGATGCGTATTAGTTTAGTGTATCACGTGGGTTCCCGTGTTTATCTTACTGCTCAATCTACCTGAGCGTCGTATGGTCAGTCCAAACAATCCTATCTAAATACACATTGTCAAATCCTTCGTGCCTACTAGCACATTGATCACAGAGTCTAGACAATTTAGATTTCGTCCTTTACACATGTTTAAGACTGCCCGTTATCACATTCATGATATCACTTCCCACCACATTACCTACTAACAAAAAACTATAAGAAAATGAAAAATTGTCTTTGAAAAGAATCAGTTTTAGATAAACTCAGGAGTATAGAGAAGGTCTTAGAACAGCACGCATAATCTAAGAACAGATCCGAAGATTCTTCATGTCATTAAGTACAAACCCCATGAGTGATCACTTCCTTTCTTCCCTTCCCGCAAGGACACATACTGTTAACCAATGTTTTGAGTGTTGTACAGTTGACAGATGCCTCCATATCATGTGCCTGGAATAGCCACTACCAACAAACCGAAGTCTGATGATCTGCCTCCATAGCTACTCCGACACAGAGCAAGATCAGTTGGTCTTTGGAACCCAATCCATTTTGAAACTGGGTCGACCTTTGTCATCTTTTCAAGGAACATTCTCCCACGACATGTCCTGTTTATCACAAATAGAAGATGTAGAAATATTAGAGTCATTAGGCGATTTGGGAGATTGACCCTTCGGAACCCATTTGTAGTTAGGTTTAACCCATTTCTTTTTTGATCTGATGGGTGGCTTAGTACTTTCTTTTGATCTTGATGTCGGCCATTGAGATGACCTTGACCTAACCATTCTTTGTTTTACTGGAGCATCTCTTGGATTGGGCTTCTCGGCCGACATTCCCTTCTTGCCCTTGGGATTCGGATTCTTGGCCTTGTGGGTTTGATTCTTGGCATTCTGCGCGTTCCAGTCACCATTGTCTGAACGTGACCTTGAGGGGTTTCTGTTGGAGTATCTCCCTCTTTGCGTGTTTTTCAACCCTTGTGCGTAGTAGGGAACGTATGTCGATTTGGACAGTTTCTGGCAATGTGTCCAGGTGCCCCTGGTGGCGGTTCCATGCCTTGTCTCTTGCTTTTCCCACACGCACAGTTACTACAAGCGCTCTGTTTCACTGGAATTGGTGGCCTGTATTTCTCAACAGCAGGTTGATCAAAAGCAACTGAGTTTGAAGCAACCGATTCAGAGCTCAAGGAGATGTTGGTTTGTTCAATGGTTTTCTCCTTGTTCTCATCTTCTGCTACTTTACCTGCACATGAAGTAGAAGCATTAGTTTTTTCAACCTGAATACCTCTTGACACAAATCCAACTGGTTTGCCATAAACCATGAATGGTTCGTTGGCAATCTTCTCTTTAGTCAAAGGGTGATACTAATATGTGTGATTAAAAGGAGGAGGTACATTATCGTATCCTAAACCCTTTTGCTGCTTATTTTTGAATTTCATACAATGATCTATCATGTTCGCAACTACTTCGCTTGATACATCAAATTTTCTAAAATCAAAATCTACAGTTTCAAATTTGCTTTTTAATGTGTCAAGCTCAGCAGTTAATTCAGCAAGTTATTTCTTAACATATTCATAATTTTCACATTTATTAATATAATCTTCTTGAAGCCTCCTAAGGTCTTTAGTTTTTGCTTCTAACTCAACCTTTAGGGGTTTTTGTCCTTTCCTAAGTTGATATCCTTTGTATTTTAGGTCCTCGGCTTCCCTTTTTAGCAAATCATTATGTTCACGAAGAAGTTCAATCGTAGCTTCATATGATTGAGAGATTGAAACTTCATTGATAGGAATGTTTGCGGAACTCATTGTTTTTCCACACTTCAAAGCATCAAGTTCTTCAATTACAGCAGCAAGACTAAGATGATTGAGATCTTTTGTCTTTTTGATGACAACCATGTTCATATCCCACGATTTTGGAAGTGACTTCAGTAGCTTTTTGTTTATCTCCGACTGGTTAAGAAGACCCCATATATATTCATCTCAGTAGTGAGAGTGGTGAATCGATGTAGCTGAGCCTCCAAGGTTTCTCTGGGAATGTAGTTGAACATGTTGAAATTTTGTCTTAACATATCCTGACGACTCTCTTTCATGTCTTCAATTCGCATTAAAAGCACAACTAGAAGCCAAAATCAAACTTAAATTCAAAAAATGCCCTTTGACTATAAACCTCAAAAGTCAAATTAAAAAGATCAAACTCAAGAGTCAAACTTGAAAAATTCAAACTTAAAAGTCAAACCGAAAAGCTAAATTTGAAAATTTAAAAGTCAAACGAGAAAGTCAAAGGTCAAACTTGAAAGTCAAAGTTAAAATTTTAAGTAAAAAGTCAAAAATAAAAGTCAACATTTAAAACTAAAATTTTGGGTTAAAATGTAATTTAAAATTTTAAAGATTTTGAATTTTGGCTAAAAATGACAATTTTGCGAAATTGGAACCAAGAAAGAGTCCTTTTGAATTAAAATTGGGAGGAATGAAACAAGATGCAGCCTAGGGCAAATGGCAAGACGCATGATTTGTTTGGGAGGAGACCCGGGTTCGATCCTCGGCACCCCCAAAATTGATCCCCTTTTTTTTAATGGAAGCAAGCTGCGAGGACTTCTGCTGCTGAGATGCGAGTTGAGGACGAGGCGCGAGGTGCGAGATGCGAAGCGAGGACGAAGCGAAGATGTTGGACCGTACAGTAGACCGAGGTGCGAACCGCTAAGCTGTACACGTGCGCGCTGGCCGTAAACCGAGGAGTGTACACGTAGGAGCCGTAAACTCCGAGGGCTGTAATCTCGGACCGCAAACTCGAGGGCTGTAAATGTCGCCACCCCCTCGCTGGTTACGACCAAAAACAACGAATTTTGCCCCTTTTTGCTCCAAAACTCGATCAAAGCCCCGTTTTTAT
Organism: Lactuca serriola; assembly: GCF_051521515.1. NCBI lineage: Eukaryota > Viridiplantae > Streptophyta > Magnoliopsida > Asterales > Asteraceae > Lactuca > Lactuca serriola. The sequence continues at coordinate 249,692,645 of NC_136411.1, read as the reverse complement.
GAAAAACGCGAAGAACAAAACCCCCCCCCCCCCCTAATTTTTAAAGATCTATCCAAAAACGCAAAAATCTTTCGAAAATAAGATCAAATAAGCTCTAGATCTGACAAAATTGACTGATTCAATCCAAGCTCTGATACCAATTGCAAGTCCTAAAACAGATCTTTGCCAATGATCAAGCAATCAAACAATCAAAAGAAACTAGAATATGAGTAGAAGAAAAGAAATCAAGCTTTCACACGTTTATTACTGAAAAACGTTTGGTACAGCTCGATATACTTGGCCATGAACTCTGTGGCATCAACAACCAATAATGACCTAAAAAACCTCTATTTATAGTGGAATTGGGCCAGAAACTGGGTTTACGGTCGTAAACACTGACCGTAAACACATATATGACCGTAAACACTAAGTTGTTTACAGTCCTAGACATAAAAATACATTTTTCTAGAAAAACAAAGTATAAACCATATTTTTGACCCAACAAGAGGACTCTCTAGCTCACAAAAATTGGCCACACTCTAGCAAAGACTCTAGGTGCCAATTTCTTGAACCAAAGGGCTTCTTATATAGTGAGGTTACATTAGGGTTACACCATGTAAACCCTAATGTGCATGACTTTCGACATTCCTCATGATCGATCGGTTTTAACCTCCATGGAGTATCCATGGGTCACCACATGGGCTAAGCCCAAGATAAGGAATCTTGGATCATTAGCCCACATTATAAGAATGAATTATTTATACAATCAATCCCTATATATTTAATTAATCTCTTTTGACCACAAAATTAATTCCATATTAATTCTTGATCAATACTAATTAAATAATATGATTTCATATTAATATATTGTAACTTCTAATATATTAATAAATCATACAAGTCCTCTTCTCAAAAGTCCAAATTGTTCCGGTGAAGTACAACCCAAATGGACCATGCTAAATTGGGTCAAGTACATACCAAATATAGTTATGGACTTATACATCTTATCCAACAGTCTCCCACTAGGATAAGTCTAATAACTATAGTTGCAAGTACCACTTCAAGGACCGACCAACAATTATAGCTCTTAAAACTCTGCTGAACTAGAATGCGCCATTTTAGACAAGTGATCATATAATCCTCTGTTCTCAAGATATCAGCCAGACAAATACATGGAACAACATCATACTTATTGTCCAACAGTTTGTTTCCCGATTTTCGATTTGTATGATATACAACTTAATCAAACACATCAATTGAGTTCTGACCGGGCCCAACACATAAGTCAAAACAAAATCATAGAGGGGACCAAGATATCTCTTTTAAGCCTCTAAGGATTCAAAGGAACAGATAAACTTCGACTCATATGCTTGTACTAACTATTCGCCAAATCATACACAACAACATGTTTTATAACATCAAGTTACTGATGTGTTTTCATACTATCAATGCACAACCAACTCACAGTCAACAACTCATATCTTTTGGTTTGAAGACTAATATGATATTATCATCTCACAATCACTCGAGATGAATTCCATGAAGTGATACAAGTGAGCGTGGGTTTAATCCAATACTCGGAACTTATGAGTACTCATGAATGTCATAGCAATGTCTATCCATTTCATAAAATCTACAAGCCAAATACATGATAGTCTTGATTCAATACCTACTTCCAAAGTATGATCGACTGTGGACTGTTTGCATAATCTTATTATTCTGGAAGTCAAAACATGCAAAATTGAAACAATAGTAAAAAATTGACACCAGATAGTAACTTTACTCCTAAATAAACAAAAACTTTCATTTAATCATCAAATGTGAGTTACATTTTATCTATTACAAGTTTCAGAGATAACAATCTACTCAAAACTAATATCGTCTTTCAGCCTGATGCGCCTCACATGCTGCAAATGCTTAACCCTATTCAGTCCCTTCGTGAGGGGATCCGTCGGCTTCTCTTCTGACGATACCCTCCTTGCCAAGAGCAGTCCTTCTTCTATCTTGTGTCTTATGAAGTGATATTTTCTTTCAATGTGCATGGATCTGCCATAATCCCTTGGTTCCTTGGCTAAGGCAACCGCATTGTCGCTATCACAGAAAATCTCCATAAACTTCTTTATAGTTGGTACAAATCCAAGGTATTCAATGAAGTTCTTCAGCCATATCGCCTCCTTCGCCACTTTACTTGCTGCTATATACTCTAATTCGCACGTTGAATCAGCTACAGTCTCCTGCTTGGAACTTTTCCATGTAACTGCTCCTCCATTCAGGGTAAATACTCAGCCCTACTGAGAGCGGAAGTTATCTTTGTCGTTCTGAAAGTTGGCATCACTATACCCTGTCACTCTCAAGTCATCACTCCCACCGAGGACAAGAACCCAGTCCTTAGTCCTTTATGGGTAATTGAGAATATTATTTACCGCAGTCCAGTGAGCCTTACCAGGGTTCCCCTGATATCTGCTGACCATGCTGAAAACAATCGAGCCAACTACGGAAGCATAGGGTAATCTACTCATCTCAGCTATCTCAGCCTCTGAAAGTCACCTTTCTTGGAATTTTGCATGTTGAACCTCTTTAACACCTTGTCCAAGTAGATACTTTGACTAAGTCCAATTAGTCTCTTACTCCTGTCTCTTAATATCCTTATCCCTAGGATATAGGCAGCTTCTCCAAGATCCTTCATAGCGAAACACTTCCCAAGCCAAGATTTCACCTCCTGCAAGGTTGGGATGTCATTTCCTATGAGTAGTATATCATCCACATACAGTACCAAAAAGCTAAATATATTCCCACTAGCTCTGACATATACACAGGACTCATCCTCACCTCTCAAAAAGCCAAATTCTTTGAATTTCTCATCGAAACAAAGATTCCATATACGAGATGCTTGTTTCAATCCATAAATGGATTTCTCAAGCTTACACACTCTATTAGGGTGCTCTACATTGAGAAAAACCTATGGATGATTCATTTAAACATCCTCAGCCAACTTTCCATTAAGGAAAGCGGTTTTAAAATCCATTTTCCATATTTCATAATCATGAAATGCAGCTATAGGTAGCATAACTCTATTAGACTTAATCTTAGCTACTGGTGAGAAGGTCTCATCATAGTCAACTCCCGGATTTTGAGTAAAGCCCTTCGCAACCAGTCGCGCCTTACAAGTGTGTACTTTCCCATCCATGTCGGTCTTCTTCTTTAAGATCCATTTGCACCCGACTGTCTTACGACCCAATACATTGTCAACCAAGTTCCGAACTTGATTGTCGTACATGGACTGAATCTTGCTGTCCATAGCCTCTTTCAACTTTACAAACTCGACGCCTGCCATGGCTTCCTTGTAGCTGTTAGGTTCATCCAAATTTACCAGTGTGCTATCACTGATAAATGTATCACCTTCTGTAGTAATATGGAAACCTTAAAACTTAGGTGTATTCCTAACTCTTGTGGAACGCCTCAGAGGTACATATTCGTCAATTGGCTCAACAGGAGTTTCGTCCTCAGGTTGATCTCTAGTGTTAAAGGTTTCATCACCACTTAACTCTTGAAGCTCTTCAAGGTCAATTTTCCTCCCACTATTTCCTTGGCTTATGAATTCTCTCTCACGAAAGACTCCTCTGCTCGCAACGAAGTAAACATTGTAACTTAGTCTGTAGAAGAGATAACCAAAGGATTTTTGTGGGTTGCCGAAGAAAATACACCGCTCACACCGAGGTTCGAGTTGTCATGAGTCTCGCGTCTCACGAAAGCTTCGCAACCCCAAACCTTGATGTCTGCTAAGGAGGGAACCTTGCCTATCCATATCTCGTGAGGTGTTTTGTCAACCTTCTTAGTAGGGGATAGATTAAGGATATTGACGACAGTCTCTAAGGTATACCCCCAGAATGAGATAGGTAACGAAGCTCGACTCATCATGAAACGAGCCATGTCCAATAAGGTTCGATTATGCGTCTCAGCCACACCATTTCCAGGACTGGGGCAGTAGCGGAAGGAGTAATTACAGCAAATTTAGCTTTGAGACCACTTTCGACAGTCCTCAAAAGGCCCTGAAGCTTGCTCAAAGTGACTTCCTCCTTGTTCATATGAAAAGTCATGCGCAAATAATCATAACATGGAGGTAAGGAGTGTAGAATAATATATATAGCCAGCTCCACATCAAAATTCACATTCAGTTTGAGCAGATGGTCCACAAACCTTTGCATCTTCTGCAAGTGGCCTGTGATGGGTTCAATATCCTTCATCTTTCTTGTAGTCATGGAGCAGATGATTTCATACTGCTCTTGATGAGCACTCTGATGGTATCTTTCCATCAGGTCCTGGTGCATCTAGAAAAGGGTAGAAGTACTTATAGGACTTTTGGAGTTGAGGAGACATGGTAGCAAGCATGATACAAGCTACCTTGGTGGCATTTTTCTCATGTGCCCTAAAATCAACAATCTCCTGAGGAGTGGCAGCTGACTCATCAATTTCCTTCAATTCCTTGTCGAGGATATATTCCTTGTCCTTATAACGAGTGACCATCCTTATGTACCTAATCCAATCCTAGAAATTAGTTCCATCAAAGATGACTCTCCCATAAAGGTTCATAAGAGAGAAGGAGCCGGTAGGGTTTGAGCCAGAAGCAGCATTGTTGGAAGACATATGAAAAAGAAGAAAAAAAAGTTTAGATTAGATATAGAGTCCTTAATCTAACACCCAAAATGAAATATTAAGGCTTGGACCCAACACAATTTTTTACAGTTTGGAAGAGGGATGTCATAATCCAAGTTGAAAAATATTTGAAAGTAGTTAAATGATGATTTACCAATTTCCACCATGAAAATCAAAATTGATTATTAGGTTTTGGATGAATTGAAATTCCTAGATTCTTTTGAGAGTCATTGAACTTTTCAATGGCATGTTTAAATCTCGGTTATGCCCTTCAAGTATGTGACAGGGATACCGAGGATCACAAACAAGGTGTGAATAACCATGCAAATATATTTGGTACTCTTAATGTCATTTATCACCTAATCGATCTGTCGGTTAACCACACATGCTCCATCGATTTATGATAAACATTAAGCTACCATTTACCATCCTCACTAGTCCAAGTTAATGTGTCGTTTAACTACACACGCTCCATCAACAACTTGGTAAGGAGCAAAGTGGTATTTCATGGATTAGCATCAATTTCACATTTTCCTAAAGTAACTAAGATTGGGAATTTATAAAAGGTTTAGTTACTTTACATTCATCATTATACTTTTAATGAGAATTACAGTCTTTGTCCTACCCATTCGGCTAACGACACTCCACCAATCAAGGAAGCGGTGGGTGAGAGTTGACACCCATTAAACCACCATTTTATAGGCAGTAACCTTATACCCCCCTTATAGACCGGCTTTGTGAATGAGGCCTACTAACGGTAAGACTGACTAGTTCTTATACATACATGCATACATACATATATATATATATATATATATATATATATATATATATATATATATATATATATATAACTTTGAATATTATAATATTATAAGGGTTGAATTTTAAACTTTTAAAATTCTACGGTTTGGAATTAAGGTTTTAATGTGTGACGTTACAAATTCCAAAACTTTAGGGAAAGTTTTGAAACTCTTCAAAACTTTTCAACTGCATAACATATGAGTTTAATGGTCTTTTAAAATGAGACTCTTCATTTTTTCTATAACCTATGACTTTTAATGATTCATTTAAATGAAAAACTTTTGGAATTTCATAACTTGAGGACAAGTTATGGAGTCCATTAAAATCATCAAGATCATCAATTAAAATAACAAGCATGTTCAAGTTCTTGATTAAACTCATATGAACAAGATAATTCAAATCAAACAAATTTGATGTAATTATACTAATCATATAAACTAATACAAAACATGAAATTTTGACAATCACCTTTCAAAAGGATGAGCATGATCATTACCATATCTAAAAAACATATTTTTATGATTCAAAACAGTTCGGGGTAATGATCATATCCATTTGTGGCCAAAAAATCGATTTTCTACACTCTGCCACTCGGCGAGTCCATGAACTGGACTCGTCGACTAGCTCATTTTGTACATGGACTCGTCAAGTCCATCAGTCTACTCAGCGAGTTCATCAGTCAGAATGCATAAAACTCGATTTTTTTCAACTTCAAACAACAAGTAACATCAAGTATAATTGAAAACAAGCCTAGTCTCTGATAACACTAAAGGGTTTTGAGCATTCTAACACTCCTAAGGTGTACATGCAACCCTAAATACCTTGGATCTATGTTTTTTTCTATTATACATGCAAACTTTCATTTTCCAATGTATTACCCTAACTAGCATACACAACTTTGATACTTTGGTAACAAAACAAGTAAGATAACATACCTTTTGTTGTAGCTTGTTTCTTGGAGCTTTAAGAACCTAGCACCAATAATGTGAAAGCCTCAAGTGGAATCACAAATCACCACTAACACTAGGAAAACTTGGAAGAGGGCTCTCTAACTCACAAAAATCGGCCACACTCTTGGAAAGACTCTCGGTGCCAATTTCTTAAACCAAAGGGCTTCTTATATAGTGAGGTTACATTAGGGTTGCACCATGCAAACTCTAATGTGCATGACTTTCCACATTCCTCGTGATCCATGGGTTTTAACCTCCATGGAGTATCCATGGGTCACCACATGGGTTATGCCTAACATAAGGAATCATGGATCATTAGCCCACATTATAAGAATGAATGATTTACACAATTAATCCCTATATATTTAATTAGTCTCTTTTGACCAGAAAATTAATTCCAAATTAATTCTTGATCAATACTAATTAAATAATATGATTTCACATTAATATATTATAACTTATAATATATTAATAAATCATACAAGTCCTCTTCTCAAAAGTGCAAATTGTTCCAGTGAACTATAACCTAAATGGAGCATGCTAAATCGGGTTAAGTACATACCAAATATAGTTATGGACTTAGACACCTTATCCAACAGTTTTAGGGAAATTTCTCTTGTAGTGCCTAGTCTCACCACACCCATAGTAGGCTTGGCCTACTCCAGCTCTAGGAGCATGATTGGTTGGCTGGACTTGTGCTTTGCCGAAACGGGCTGTGTGCCCCTTTTGCCACAGTTGGTGCATTGCAACTCTCGACAAGTCCCGTGATGATGGAAATTTCATTTATTCCACTTCAAAAGGTTCTGTCACACCCCAAAACCAAGAACGACGGAAACGTTCTGGGGCGTAGGACGTCATGTACAGTATCACAACAATGAAAAGTAGTAAACAAGCAACAACATCATCCATTGCATTAATAATATAATTATTATACATGTGTTCTGTCAAATTTTGATAAACACTAAAGCATAAATCAAAATGAAAGATGAGTCTTGAACAAGCTCCATCTTCCTTTCTCCTTGCATCGGTACCTGTCTATGATGACCTGAGGATACAAGTAATTTTGAAAGCGAGTATCAGTTTTAAAGCTGGTGAGATCATAAGTATTTAGTGTCTTAATTTGTAAGTAAGAAGTTGTTTGTAGATGAACTGTAAGTATGAAAATGTTTGTAAAACTACTGTAAATGTTTGAAAAACCTAGAAATCCCTATGATTCCTACTTTATATAAAAGTGTCTTCTACCAAGGCTTAAATGTTCTCAATGTAGTCTTCTACCAAGACTTAACTGTTCTAAATGTTTGTTTCTTGTAAAAGTGTGTAATTTTCCCAAGTGTAACTATCATTATCAAAATATACTTTTTACATTAAAGGTTTAAGTGAAAAGATCACTAAATATATGTAAAGGGAAAATAAATGTAGTACTGTAGTGTTGTATTATAGGAACTACTGCTATACTAACTACCTTAAACCGGATTTATATTAAGGTATCATGTGATAAATTGCACCATACTATCGACTGGTAACAACGACATAAGAATGGTCGTAATAACGGAATGACGTTTGGCACCCGCAGACCTACAGGTCCAGCTGTAGCTAGCAGCAAGGTGTAGGATAGTCAATCCAGTATAGATCTATACGCAAACTCACGCTCTCCCTCCAAGAGAATTCTGGCTACAACTCGGGCCATGACATTTAAGGCATGCTCCGATACAGTGGATCACAATTATTAACGTATTAATGTAAGTGTAATGTAATGAACTGTTCTAGCTGTAATGTACGTGCTCTCTACCTAGTAAGTATAGTAATGTAATCATTCTAGTATAGTTGTATATGTTGTCTTTCTAGTATAGTTGTATATGTTCTCTAGTAGTAAGTATTGACTCATGAATGAACTGACTCATAGTATGATATCGCGTTTTAGTAATAGTTCTAGTATCTTCCTAAACTACCCATATGGTAGTTTACTAATAATCTAACTGGTACGTATGGACATGGATGTATACCCTTGCTACCCAAGGGCATGGGATGAACTGGAAGGACCTTTTATGACTATATATGTACACATGATATACAACTAATATTTAAACAACTTTCGGACGAGTACCCGATATCCCACCAGACCACATCTCAAGCGCAAAAAGGAAATATGGTGTATAGCCTTCCTAAGTCTTTTAAACATTTCTTATATAACTATACATATAGAGGCATGCAATTTATAATATAAAAGCATAAATAAGTTTTGTAAAACATTTGAACATAATTATTATTTTAAGAAAAGATCGACTTGATGTCAATCTATAAAACAGTTTTGAAGGCATGGGTTTGATAAAACAGTTTAGTATAAAGAAACATTTGTTTGAAACACAATTGTAAATAAGTTTGAAATATAATATACAGAGTAAAATGTACAGTGTAATAGGGAGTTTAAAACATATAAAATGTTTATAAAAAATCATTTGAAGAAACTGTTTGGTAAAACGGCTAATGAGTAGCCAAATCATTTGAATGCTGTATATTAATCACATGTGATTGATATAATAACTAGCATAATTCTACTTATTAATCACATGTGATTGATATAATAACTACCATGATTCTACTTGTATCCCCCCATAAAACATTTAAAAATAGTTTAAAACATTAGTTAAGGGGTATGAACTCACCTGCAGTAAGTGACTGGAATTGAACGGACTGTTATCGTAAGGAAGGATCGGACAAGTGCTTGGTGTCAAGTGAAGACTTAGACACACACAATGATCCTAATTACATATGAAGACATATGTATATAAATAATTAGTGATTAAAACACTAATTATACAAGTATAAACATTTAAACGCGAGGAAAACACTTTTGGTCAAGTGCTAGGAGGCTAATGGGGTGAAACAAAGGAGTACAGTGCCTCTAATGGAAGTTTATGGTCAAATGACCATATGTATTGGAGTTTACGGCCCAGGGGAGTAAATTCCTGGCCGTAAACTCTCAACAAAGCCCCTAAATGAAGTCTAACAATTATCCAACTCATGTGGTGAATTGTTTCAAGACAAAATCAAGTGTTTGTGTGTCATATTAACTCCTTTAAGGAGTTTACGGCCTTAGGAGCATATTCCCTTGGATTTTACGGCCGTAAACTCCCTTGGGAGGGTGTTTATGGTGTTTTCAAGTCTCTAAATTAACTAGGAACTAAACTAGACTTTTGTACTTGGCTTTAGAAGAGTTTATGGCACCATTTGGCACTATTTTATGGAGTTCACGGCCCTAGAACCTTTTGGGCCGTAAACTCCCTTACTCTTGGTGTTCTAAGTGTGTTAGCTAGTCCAAAACTCATTTAGGTACATGCCCAAATTGGTCTTTTGGCTTATGGAAGGAGTTAGGGTGTCATTTGACCCCTTTATAGGTGTTTACGGCCCAAGAACTTCTCTTGGCTGTAAACTCCTCAATACTAGTGATGTCTTATGTTTTCTTGGCTTTAAACACTTTAGGGTACTTGTCCTTATTTAAGCCTAAGCCTCAGGAAGTGTTTCAAAGCATTTTGGCACTTAAACATGGAGTTCACGGCCTAAGAAGCTCCTTGGCCGTGAACTCACTTCTAGCCATGATTCCTAATTGTTTTGTGGTCTAAAGCATGAAATGGAGTCTTCTAGTTCGAGTTCTAAAGCTTTGAGGGTCATTGGAACCCTTTAGGACCTTAAAATGGAGTTTACTCCCCAAGAACGTTCTTGGGCGGTAAACTCCCGAGTCTAGTTGTTTTGCTATAAAATTGATGTTTCTAAACACAATCTAAGCTATATAACATAACTAGATCAAAGTACTCACAATTTGGGATAAAAACCCGAAGATCCGTGAGAGCGAATTTTTACTTTTCTCTAAATGGAATTCAACAAATGAACCAATTTGGTTCAGAATTCTATTTATAGTCCTGAGATATTTTGGCAGAAAATATTTTTATTCCTGGAACGAACTCTAATGTCCTAGAGTATTGGAATAATAGTGTTGCAAAAAACCCTAGTGCATCCACTCTCCTAATATCTCCTTAAGTGTAATATCCTGAAAACTGTCAAACTTATACTCGAAATCTAAGTTTTCACTGTAACTGCTCTACATCTATTGGCTTGATATGGTTTGTTCAGAATGGAAATTTCGGGTTGTCACATCATCCCCTTGTTGAACGGAATTTTGTCCCGAAATTAGAGTTTAGGCAAGGAATTATGTACGAATGATCGAGTCGTGAGGAGGAAATTTCCTAATCGATTAGTTCTAGCGCACCTAAGTGAAATCGGGTTCTCGGTTGGTATTCCAACGAACCTTCACTAAACTGGCGACGGCGTTGCTTCGTCCGCTTGACCTCTCGGTCGAGGGTCACTACAGTTCTAATACGAAGGTGAGGATCTCGACGAGTGGACTTACAAGAGTCCTAACGGAAAGGTATGGTTTCACGATCGAGACGCGAAGAGTAGGATGTACGTTACTGAGTTCGCGGAGTGGGTCTAGTTTGTGCGAGGCACAGGACCGATTCTGATAAGAATCTCGGAGGTCCTAACTATATTGGATTTAGCTTTCCACACGATACGAAGTGTATTAAGCCATTCCCAGAGTGAGCTAACCTAAAGAGCTTGGTCACTCACTTGGAATTCCAAAGGTTCCTCTTCTTGCTTAACTTCCCAATCAAGGGCCACCCCTTGCTGGGTCAAAGTCGTACGAGTTTTTGTAGTTTGCGAGGAGTTCTGAATGAACTAAGACGGTAGGTCGGTAAGACCTAGAATTTGGCGAATGACTGTCGGCGTCTCTGGTGTCAAGAAATGCTCAACGGCTTTGACAAATTGAAAGAGTACTCAAAATTTCTCACATTACAACAGTGTGTCACAGAAATTTGACTCTTCAATTTCAAAACTCGTGCCTCGAGAACTTCGCTAAAGTTCCTCTGTAGGAAATGTTTCCATGGGTTTTCTTCTTACTACGAGGGTAGATAAGTAAGTCATTATATGGAGAAATGACGAACTGATCTAAGTAAGAAAGACGTAACCCAATTCGTTTAGCTCATGAAATCTATGGGCGTATTGGTCCTATCCGAAAGGTATCACTACGGACTCGAAGTGTCCGCATCGAGTTCAGGAGATAGTCTTTCGGACATCTTTCCCTAACACTCGAACTGGTGATATTCAGATCTCAGATCCATTCTTGGAAGTATTTTCTTTCCTTGCGTTTGCTCAACCATTTCGTCTACACGAGGCAGAGATAACGATTTCTAATGAAAAATCTTGACGGAGTCCTCGATAACCGAGGTACATACAATGCGATCCGTCGATCTCTGGAAGAATATGACCGGGGTTCTCTAGGGTGAGAAACCTAGTCTTCTAATTCTATTTCTGTGTAGTTCGCTAAGTTGTCCGGACTGTTCTTGTATCTCCGTAGGTGTTTTAAACTATAGGGTGATCTGTTTACGGGAGTCGTACTGGGTTCTAAGTTTGTTCACATGACGATGTGATTACTCGTAGGCTTAAGCAGTTCTCCGTCCTGAAGTTCATATTAGAATTCATACATGGTTTCACAATCACAACTTCAGGTATACGAGTCGTATATAATTAAGATTGAAAAGGTAGTCGAATAATTGATTCTTCTTTAAGCTCACATCCCATCGGGAAGAAGAAGTTAAAGTGGAATCATCAATTCTAAACCTGTAGAAGCTTGATTATATATCACTCTTATGTATACCTTCGTCAGTGATAGATCAATCGCATGAATCCTTGGATTAAACTTGACGTACTGCATGAGTGGTACTTCGGGGATTTCTTCGGAAAGAAAATAACTAGGAGGTACTCCTGGCATGAGTACTTCGGTGTTCTGATATGACGGCTTCGCTGGAAAAGTGATCTAGAAGACAGAGATGTACGTATGAAGCTATTTTCGTGCGGATCAAATTTAATCGATTCGTATGATAATGTCGAAATCATACTGAAACTTAAAGACATTAGATTTGAACATAAGAAGTTTACAGACAAAACCCAACCGTGCAACCATCAACAGAGTTACAATACTTTAGACTTACAACAAGACCATTGCTGCGAATAAGGTATACTACAAAAGACAAGTATACGCAGCACGAGATTCTCTATACTGACAGGTTCTCGCAAAAAGTAAGACTCTAGTTGCAATAGTTCTGGATAGTTTATAAGTTTGTTACAACAAAACGCCTAAATTACATTTAACGTGGTTCCGGAGCAGGTTCTCCTGTAGCCGTGATCCTGAGAATTCTCCCATCTGCGCCAGAGTTCTTTGCTATCAGGCAATCTTTCTTGAAGTGCCCTATCTCCCCGCATTGGTGGCATGACTTGCTAGTACTAGCTTTGGTGATGGGATTGCGGTGTTTAGCCAGTGTTATGTGGACACGAGTGCCTTCCTCGTTAGTCCACTTTGAAAATTGCTTCTTAAATCGTTCGGCGTTATAACTAATCTTGTGTGTAGGGTAAGTCCCGATGAAAGGGACTTGAGTGATGGGTCGTGCCGGTGCTCCACAGCCACAAGCATGGTGCCCTATGCTTAGGCAGTTGCAACATTGCATCTCATGGCAAGCCCCATGATGATGGAAACTACACTTATCACACTTCGGGAGTTTTCCCTCGTATGGCCTGCTCGGTATGGGAACGGCAGGGGTTTCCACTTGCTGCTGTTGTATAGCCAGCTTTTGGGATCTGTTGCGTTCTTTCCGGGCTTGACGCTTTCGTTTCTTGTTCTCTGCTTTTCGGCTTTGCGAGCCTGTGACTGTTACTGTTTGGCGACTTCCTAGATGGATACCACGATTGGAAACTTCATTCCCATCAACAGCATTGACTGTGCTGATAGCGCTATGGTGCGCAAGGACCGCAGTTACGGCAGCCACCACAGCAGCTGTAACTGCTGTTTGAAAGGTAGCGGCGTCCATAGAAAAAGCGGAGGTTTTGCTGATCGACTGATTGCTTCCGGATGATGACATGATTCTGTAACATGAAAGATAAGAGTTTTGTGAGCGATTCATGGTTGACCCTTGATGTACTTAGATTGTTCACGTAAAGAGTACGACTATGTTCTCGAAAGTCTGACCTACATCCCTATGATGCAGTCCTAGTACGGAATGGAAGTATGATCGCGAAGGTTTGACCTACATCCCTATGATGTAGTCCTAGTAATGAGTAGAAGTAAGTTCGTAGAATGGTCTCAAGACGTTTGTCGTTCAAGCCGAGGTATCGTGGTTTGGTGAATAACAAGATCCAACCACTGAAAGAGACTTGGAAATGTCTCCGAAGATAAATCAGTATAGTCCAATGACTTGACTAAAGCATGTTTCAGATAGACCCCAATGAAAGCATGATAAGAGTACTTGAATGAAGAATGACACAAAAGTTAGCCGGCTGTCAATATCTTTGATACTCACGACGTAAAGATTCGGGAAAATGACCTTGTAAAGGTCTTACATCATATCCAGAGAAGATAGTTCTTGACAGCATAAAAAACCTAACCATAGTACTTACGGTACAAGATAATTTCATAGAAATTGCGACATCGGGCATAGAAAGAAAACGATTCCTTTTTAATAAGGAAAATAAAGTAAAATGTCTACTACTGGCGACGGTCATCCCTCTGGTGAACTCTTAGTTCAGCCAATTGACGTTCCATGTCAAGTAGGTGTCTTTCGTACACCCTCTGGTGTACTCGGAGCTCTATGACTTTGGCTCATGATTCAGCCAGTGCTTGCAGCAGGGTTTCATGGTTTCTCTCTGATCTCTCGTGAGCATCTTCTAGACGAATGGTGCGGAGGGTATGCATTCTCGCATCGGCGACAACTTCGGTAATCTGATGTAAGGCTGTCCTGCCTTGAATCTCATTTCGGGCCACTCTGCGGACGAAGATTGGCAAGATTTTATCTGCTGAGCCCCCATTGCTCAGGTCGTAAAAGCTTCGGTCGCCATTAAATGGCATGGGCTGATCTTGTCCTTGGCTCCATGTTTCCAAGCATTCCACTCACTCAGGCGTTGGGCCATGAAAAGCCGGACGGGGGTTAGGAATTGGAAAGGGAGCTGCTCGGGGTAGGTCCTCAACCTCTGGTTCGGAGTTAGCATCATACGAAAGGTCTTCATCATGGTGATCATTCAAAGGGATAGGATGATCATTCTCTGGTTCTTCTTCAAACCATCCAGCAATGACCTTATTCGAAAGGTACATGTTGCCAAGGGGATGGAGTCTAGCTATGTTTTCTATGCGAGAATTTAGGGTAAGAGAATAATTATTAGACGAACTATCTAGATAATTATTTAGAAAACCTTCATTAGTTAGATCGCTATTTGTGAAGTGCATACCAGCTATGTGTAATCTAAACAGGATAGACCTTCGAATAAGTGACCTTAACTCCAAATTCACACAGAATAAGGGTAAGGCAAAGTTTTCATAGATTATAAGTCTATAACATCCTAATTACATACAGCCTTAGTGTATCCACTTAGCAACTATCAACTTAGTAATGAAGATCCCGTTTTAGTTCTCAAGTATAAAGTACTTATAGTAAAACCAAAATCTCCTATAGTATTTTAATTTTAATGTTATGTTCTATTGTTCTCATTGTGGTAGGGTTGGTAAGATTTTAGCATTGTTGCAACCACACAATTACACTTAGGAACATGCTAGTCAACCTTCGGATAATATAGGTGATCAGGCTATATCTTCCCAGTTTTGACCATATGTCTCTAAGCCCACTTGTGTTGCCCAACAATCGTAATTCTTTTGTACTGTCCTAGTGACACTGATTTTAGTATGAATGCAGCACGTATACTTACTTAAATATTTTACTATTTAAAGCATAAACTCTTGGTCAGAGTATTTTTAATCCCTTATGTATTTATAGTTAGTATATCTTTTATGGGTTGATATACTTAATTCACTATAAACAATGCTCTGATACCAATCTGTCACACCCCAAAACCAAGAACGGCGGAAACGTTTTGGGGCGGAGGACGTCATGTACAGTATCACAACAATGAAAAGTAGTAGACAAGCAACAACATCATCCATTGCATTAATAATATAATTATTATACATGTGTTCTGTCAAATTTTGATAAACACTAAAGCATAAATCAAAATGAAAGATGAGTCTTGAACAAGCTCCATCTTCCTTTCTCCCTGCATCGGTACCTGTCTATGATGACCTGAGGATACAAGTAATTTTGAAAGCGAGTATCAGCTTTAAAGCTGGTGAGATCATAAGTATTTAGTGTCTTAATTTGTAAGTAAGAAGTTGTTTGTAAATGAACTGTAAGTATGAAAATGTTTGTAAAGCTACTGTAAAGGTTTGAAAACCCTAGAAATCCCTATGATTCCTACTTTATATAAAGGTGTCTTCTACCAAGACTAAACTGTTCTCAATGTAGTCTTCTACCAAGACTTAACTGTTCTAAATGTTCGTTTCTTGTAAAAGTGTGTAATTTTCCCAAGTGTAACTATCATTATCAAAATATAGTTTTTACATTAAAGGTTTAAGTGAAAAGATCACTAAATATATGTAAAGGGAAAATAAATGTAGTACTGTAGTGTTGTATTATAGGAACTACTGCTGTACTAACTACCTTAAACCGGATTTGTATTAAGGCATCATGTCATAAATTGCACCATACTATCGACTGGTAACAACGACATAAGAATGGTCGTAATAACGGAATGACGTTTGGCACCCGCAGACCTGCAGGTCCGGCTGTAGCTAGCAGCAAGGTGTAGGATAGTCAATCCATTATAGATCTATACGCAAACTCACGCTCTCCCTCCAAGAGAATTATGGCTACAACTCGGGCCATGACATTTAAGGCATGCTCCGATACAGTGGATCACAATTATTAACGTATTAATATAAGTGTAATGTAACGAACTGTTCTAGCTGTAATGTACGTGCTCTCTACCTAGAAAGTATAGTAATGTAATCATTCTAGTATAGTTGTATATGTTCTCTTTCTAGTATAGTTGTATATGTTCTCTAGTAGTAAGTATTGACTCATGAATGAACTGACTCATAGTATGATATCGCGTTCTAGTAATAGTTCTAGTATCTTCCTAAACTACCCATATGGTAGTTTACTAGTAATCTAACTGGTACGTATGGACATGGATGTATACCCTTGCTACCCAAGGGCATGGGATGAACTGGAAGGACCTTTTATGACAATATATGTACACATGATATATAACTAATATTTAAACGACTTTCGGACGAGTACCCGATATCCCACCAGACCACATCTCAAGCGCGAAAAGGAAATAGGGTGGATAGCCTTCCTAAGTCTTTTAAACATTTCTTATATAACTATACATATACAGGCATGCAATATATAATATAAAAGCATAAATAAGTTTTGTAAAACATTTGAACATAATTATTATTTTAAGAAAAGATCGACTTGATGTCAATCTATAAAACAGTTTTGAAGGCATGGGTTTGATAAAACAGTTTAGTATAAAGAAACATTTGTTTGAAACACAATTGTAAATAAGTTTGAAATGTAATATACAGAGTAAAATGTACAGTGTAATAGGGAGTTTAAAACATATAAAATGTTTATAAAAAATCATTTGAAGAAACTGTTTGGTAAAACGGCTAATGAGTAGCCAAATCATTCGAATGTTGTATATTAATCACATGTGATTGATATAATAACTAGCATAATTCTACTTATTAATCACATGTGATTGATATAATAACTACCATGATTCTACTTGTATCCCCCCCCATAAAACATTTAAAAATAGTTTAAAACATTAGTTAAGGGGTATGAACTCACCTACAGTAAGTGACTGGAATTGAACGGACTGTTATCGTAAGGAAGGATCGGACAAGTGCTTGGTGTCAAGTGAAGACTTAGACACACACAATGATCCTAATTACATATGAAGACATATGTATATAAATAATTAGTGATTAAAACCCTAATTATACAAGTATAAACATTTAAACGCGAGGAAAACACTTTTGGTCAAGTGCTAGGAGGCTAATGGGGTGAAACAAAGGAGTACAGTGCCTCTAATGGAAGTTTATGGTCAAATGACCATATGTATTGGAGTTTACGGCCCAGGGGAGTAAATTCATGGCCGTAAACTCTCAACAAAGCCCCTAAATGAAGTCTAACAATTATCCAACTCATGTGGTGAATTGTTTCAAGACAAAATCAAGTGTTTGGGTGTCATATTAACTCCTTTAAGGAGTTTACGGCCTTGGGAGCATATTCCCTTGGAGTTTACGGCCGTAAACTCCCATAGGAGGGTGTTTATGGTGTTTTCAAGTCTCTAAATTAACTAGGAACTAAACTAGGCTTTTGTACTTGGCTTTAGAAGAGTTTATGGAACCATTTGGCACCATTTTATGGACTTCACGGCCCTAGAACCTTTTGGGCGTAAACTCTCTTACTGTTGGTGTTCTAAGTGTGTTAGCTAGTCCAAAACCCATTTAGGTACGTGCCCAAATTGGTCTCTTCGCTTAAGGAAGGAGTTAGGGTATCATTTGACCCCTTTATAGGTGTTTACGGCCCGAGAACTTGTTTTGGCTGTAAACTCCTCAATACTAGTGATTTCTTATGTTTTCTAGGCTTTAAACACTTTAGGGTACTTGTCCTTATTTAAGCCTAAGCCTTAGGAAGTGTTTCAAAGCATTTTGGCACTTAAACATGGAGTTCACGGCCCTAGAACCTTTTGGGCCGTAAACTCCCTTACTCTTGGTGTTCTAAGTGTGTTAGCTAGTCCAAAACTCATTTAGGTACATGCCCAAATTGGTCTTTTGGCTTATGGAATGAGTTAGGGTGTCATTTGACCCCTTTATAGGTGTTTACGGCCCAAGAACTTCTCTTGGCTGTAAACTCCTCAATACTAGTGATTTCTTATGTTTTCTTGGCTTTAAACACTTTAGGGTACTTGTCCTTATTTAAGCCTAAGCCTCAGGAAGTGTTTCAAAGCATTTTGGCACTTAAACATGGAGTTCACGGCCTAAGAAGCTCCTTGGCCGTGAACTCACTTCTAGCCATGATTCCTAATTGTTTTGTGGTCTAAAGCATGAAATGGAGGCTTCTAGTTCGAGTTCTAAAGCTTTGAGGGTCATTGGAACCCTTTAGGACCTTAAAATGGAGTTTACTCCCCAAGAACGTTCTTGGGCGGTAAACTCCCGAGTCTACTTGTTTTGCTATAAAATTGATGTTTCTAAACACAATCTAAGCTATATAACATAACTAGATCGAAGTACTCACAATTTGGGATAAAAACCCGAAGATCCGTGAGAGCGAATTTTGACTTTTCTCTAAATGGAATTCAACAAATGAACCAATTTGGTTCAGAATTCTATTTATAGTCCTGAGATATTTTGGCAGAAAATATTTTTATTCCTGGAACGAACTCTAATGTCCTAGAGTATTGGAATAACATTGTTGCACAAAACCCTAGTGTATCCACTCTCCTAATATCTCCTTAAGTGTAAAATCCTGAAAACTGCCAAACTTATACTCGAAATCTGAGTTTTCACTATAACTGATCTACATCTATTGGCTTGATACGGTTTATTCAGAATGGAAATTTCGGGTTGTCACATGTTCCCAGCATATTGATTGGGATGGGCTTGAGTAGCGGGAACAGCAGCAGGAGCAGTAGCAACATGAATTGCCACCATTTGTTTTTTGTTGGAGGGATCTTGCGAAGATTGATCCTTGCGTTTGTTCCAGGACTTTTTCTTTCCACTACCTTCTTTCTATGGTTCCAGAGCAGCTGTTGTGGGGTTGTGGCTATCCCCGTGATCCACTTAGGCATGTGCCAGATGCTTGGCACTGTCAAATGTGAGGGGTTTAGCAGCTATGACATTACCCTGAGTTGGGGGTGTCAATCCCCATATGTATCTTTCAAATTTCTTACTCTCCAGGGTGACCAACCTGGGACACAGAAGAGCCAGATCACTAAACCTAGCAGTGTAAACAGCAACGTCTGAACCTTTCATCTTCTAATTCCAGAGGTCTTGCTCCAATTTTTGCATCTCACCATGCAGGCAGTATTTCATCATCTCATTTAGATCGTCCCAACTCATGGCATTGGCTACCAAAAGAGTTAGGGATTTGACTTGGCTATTCCACCAAGTTAGTGCTCTATCAGTGTAGGTGCATGCGGAAAATTTTACTTTGCTCGACTCAGGGCACGCATAGATCTCGAAGATTGCTTTAGTCTTTACGAACCAACGAGTCAAATCAATGACACCTCCAGTGCCATCGAAGGATCGAGGTTTGGCGTTAGTGAAGTCTTTATAGGAGCACTCCCTCGGGTGTCCATGACTGTCTCCTTGGTTGGAAGGGTTGGCGCCACTACCCGCCCCGCTGGTACCACTTGCGTGTATTTACGACATAACGGTAGCCACCGCGGCTGGCACTGCTGCTTTGAAAACAGTGGGGTCATACTAAGGAGGTGGCAGGGGTGGATTTGTTGGAGGACTGTTGTTCTTTCTATTGGACTTCTTTGGGGGCATCTTTCTCTATAATGGTCAAGACTCAGGTATTTCGAACAAGATATATCTTAGTCCCAATAGTATCAAAACCTGATTTCTTTAATGTACTATCAGCGATCTACAGTAGAGGTTTACTAACATAAGCAAATAATCGCAAAATTTCAATGGTTAGAATTAGTAATACGTGTAATGAAGTTGTGTGGTGTGATAGTGCCATAAAATACTCCTATAGTATTTTAAATTTTATGTTTGGTTCTAGTGCTTCTTTTTGTATATAATATGGCTAAGTCTTAAACTTGTTGCAACACCACAGTTATCCCATACACACGTTGGTCATATCTCAGGTAAATATAGTTGATCAGGTTATATTTATCCCATATATGATTACATAACTATCCAGGTTTAACCGTAGTGTCCAACTTAACTTAAATACTTTTATATAGTTCTTACTGTGATACTGTTTCTAGTGTGTATGCATATTCGTATACTTCTTGTGAAATACTTACATTTTTAAAAGTATACTTTTAGTTCAGAGCGCTTCAGCCCCGTAGTGTTTATAGTTGTATATCCTGTAAGGTTTGATATACTTAGTTCACTATAAACAATGTTCTGATACCAATTTGTCACACACCCAAACCGGAACGACGGAAATGTTCGGGGGCGAAGGATGTCATGTACAATATCATAGCCATTACATTGATAGAATATAGTATTTACATTTGTTCATAACATAGTTTCTATGACAATCAAAATGTACAACAAAAGTATAAAATACGCGACTCTAAAAGCTCCGTCTTCTTAAAACCCTGCGGGTGTACCTGTCTACTGTTTCCCTGAGAATACAAGTGATTGTGAAAGTGTATCAACATTTAAGTTGGTGAGTTCATAAGTAATTTTTAGTGATGGGAAACTCATCTTTCTACTTTGAAAATGCTAGTATGTTTCTCCAGAAAATCCAATATTTTCTGTAGTGAATGAAATATAGTCATGTATGATCCTTAAAAATGTATACTTGTGGTGTACATGGTATTATAAATAGTTTATTATAACTGTATGTATATGAAAACCCTTGCATAAATGTCTGGATATCACCAGTTGTAGTGTAAAGTAGTGTGTCATCGTAGTATTTGTATGAAAACCTTGTATGAATGCTTGGACACACCCAGCTGTAGCGTAGAGTATTTTATCATAGAGTACTGTAATTTTATTAAATAAAATAAAGTACTGAAGTACTGTTAATCCCGTAAACATATGTGTTAGTTATACTGTTGTGAGTTTCAAATAACCATGCTTGATACGACCTAGTGACCTCTACGACGTTCTTCAGGCGTCTAAAAGTTATGATATTTGTCACCCCAGACCTGCTGCCCTAGCTGTTGCAAGCAGCTCAGGTGCGGGATTGTCAGTCTCGTATAGATCTACATACAAGTCTCACGCTCTCCCTGAAGGAAACATTGGTTATACTGTATAGGATTTATTTCCATACCCTGGTGGATACTAGTGCAGGAGTGCCTCACAACCCTGTGTTAACTAGTTTACGTGCAGTGTAGTGTATTAATGTTTTCTTGTATGTGAACATGTATGAATATCCTTATAGTAATGTACTTGTAATGCAAAATAATTATATTTAAACAATTACTTAGTAGTGTGTACTTGTATTAATATAGTGGAGTAGTACAACCCAAACTATAACTACTATGGTTTGAATAACCGTTCTTGTTCTTGTTCCGTGTATTGTATATAGCAAAATAGTGTACTGAATTCCCAAAATGTACCAATTATAGTTTAATTGTAATGTTCTGTTGTGTACCAAAAACATTTGCAATTTACTATATGAACGTATAACACCCTTATGCTCGACATGTTACAAAAGGGTTCAAATATATAAATATATTTGTAAAATATTGTGAAATCTCTGATTGTAGCAATTGCAAAGGTTTCGAAGCTGCTTGAAATCGTTTGTATAAAAGCACAATCCTTGTGTTTTACATGTATTCTCCCCCTTAAAACAGTAAAAATGTTGAAAGTATAGGGGAATGAACTCACAGTTATTGTGTGCTTGCGGCTGGATAGCGGACTGAAAAGATGACTCTCGAGCTAACGTACGCAGAATTAATGGTATGCTAATAATATTTAAACACATAATTGTATCAAAATTAGTAAAAACCATTAATTGAAGTGTTAGAAACACTTGTTTTTGTGTTAGGATATGTTACCGAAAATTGCACAAGTGTTGAAGGGTTTTCAGTTCCAATGAGTTTTCTGCCGAAAATGGTTCTCGTCCGTAAATGGTTTGCGGTTCTGAGCTGTTTTCGGTTCCTTGAAGATATGAGGGTTGTTCTTGGTGTTCTTGGTGCTCTTGGTGTTCTTGGCAGAAAATATGAAGATTCAAAGGATTGTTCTTGAAGATATGATTGTCCTTGGATGATACTTGAGAGGGAATTGAGAGTGATTTCGAGTGAAAAAGGTGAGAAATGACTAAGTTTTTAGATGAAACATATATATCCGGTTGGGTTTTTGGTTGGAAGGAAGGTTTTCGGCCGCAAACACTTTGTTGTCTCGAGGTTTGCGGTATCGAAGGTAAAATCTTGGTTTTTCAAGTGCTTTTGAATCTGAAATCTTATATAAACTTTATCTATATAATTTAAATTATCATGTAATCTTTATGAACGTAACGAAATAAATAAAGACTCGAATTTTATTTAACGGAATTGACTTTTGTTGACTAGAATGGTATCGGGTTGTCACATTATCCCCCCGTTACAGGAAATTTCGTCCCTAAATTCTTTCTATAAAGTACAATTATGGATTGGGAAAAAGATGCATGTACTTCTGTTGCATCTGATCTTCTCGCTCCCAAGTGAATTCAGGTCCCCGCTTGGCATTTAAACGAATCTTCACTATCGGTATGCGACTTTGCTTCGTTAGTTTGACATCCCTATCCATAATTTCTAAGGGTTCTTCCACAAAGTTAAGACTCTCGTTTACCTCGATCACTTCGAGTGGAATCACAAGTGTTTCATCGGACAGACACTTCTTAAATTTGACACATGGAAGACATGTTGTATGTTGCTAA
The DNA here is from genome assembly GCF_051521515.1 of Lactuca serriola. Classification (NCBI taxonomy): domain Eukaryota; kingdom Viridiplantae; phylum Streptophyta; class Magnoliopsida; order Asterales; family Asteraceae; genus Lactuca; species Lactuca serriola. The sequence goes on along the minus strand of NC_136411.1, from coordinate 249,669,703 downwards.
GTTCTTGTGGTAGACGGAGTTTGTAAGCTACTGGGCTGATTCTAGCGAGGATTTCGAACAGTCCTATGTATCTTGGATTTAGCTTCCCACACTTTCCGAAGAATATAATGCCTTTCCAAGGTGAGACCTTCAACAGAACGCGATCCCCGACCTAGAATTCCAAGGGTTTTCGTCTTCTGTCTGCATAGCTCTTTTGTCTATCCCTTGAAGCTTTCAACCCCTCTCGGATTTGTACGATCTTTTCAGTGGTTTCTCGAATGATCTCCGTGCCAGTGAGAATGCTGTTAGGAACTTGGCCTCTAGCTAGTTGGCGTTCTTGGTGGAAAATATGAAGATTTGAAGGATTGTTCTTGAAGATATAAATGTCCTTGGATGATACTTGAGAGGGAATTCAGAGCGATTTCGAGTGAAAAAAGGTGAGAAATGACTAATTTTTTAGATGAAACATATATATCCGCTTGGGTTTGCGGGCGGGATGAGGGTTTTCGGCTGCAAACAGGGTTTTCGGCCGCAAATAGTTTGCTATCGCGAGGTTTGTGGTTTCGAGGGTAAAATCTTGGTTTTTCGAGTGTTTTTGAATCCGAAATCTTATATAAACTTTATCTATATAATTTAAGTTATTTTCTAATCTTTATGAATTTAACGAAATAAATAAAGACTCGAATTTTATTTAACGAAATTGACTTTTATTGACTGAAAGGGTATTGGGTTGTCATAAAGAGGGAATTCAATAAATTAGGCTACTTTGTAGGCACTATGAACTTTTTCTTTTTACTTAAGTTAATAATTATAAAGATCCTACTATATCCTTTTTTGTATGTGATTGTATGCAGGTAGGCGTACAGAAATTTTGTGTATGCTTCTAACAAAATCAATTTATATAATAATCCTATTGGTATAGTTATGGTTATATGGTTTATAATTATGGTTATATATATATATACATATATATATATATATATATATATATATATATATATATATATATATATATATACAGAGAGAGAGAGAAAAGTTCAATAAAGAACCATTATTAATCACTGAAACAAGTAACCAATACAAAATTTCGGAATAGAAAGTGATCGGCAGCCAAGAAAATGGTTGTAGATTTTTACATTGTAGGGTGCCTATACAAGATTATACCAAAAATCTCAATTCATTTTCTGTTTTAATTTTTTAGACCATTTTTTAATCGAAAAAAACTCAAATATATCATTGTTTATGATTTTTCGTACTCTTTAAATAGAAATCAATATTGATATATAAAAAACAAACTTTATTTATCTAAAAAAAAGAATAATTAAAAACTTAATGTTTATTTTTGAAAAATTAATATCTATTTTTTATCGAAAAAATTAATAAATGTATCAAAATTCATTTTTGTACACTTAAAATATAGATTAATATTGATATAATAAAAAAATTATAAAAGTTCAGCTCAGATTCGTATTGTGAAGACAAAAATGCAAAAATGGTCCCTGTGGTTTGTCATTTTTTGTGGATATGGTCCAAACCTTTTGAAAATTGGATTTTTGGTCCTTATTGAGAGGTTTGTGTGTGGAAAAGGTCCCTGGAGTTAACCACCATTTGTTTTTGGCTGTTAGACCCCTCATGTTCATTGCACATGAGGGCATAAATGTCTTTTTACTCGAAAGGAAATGATGGGCATAAATAATCCTGCACATCACAATTGAACAGATTACGTCCAAAATTTTTTCAACCCAATACAACACTCAATCACAAACTAACAATGATAAAATCAACAATCCAAACAACCAACAACAATTGAACCCTTACAGTAAAAATTTATTGATTCTTTGTGTCTGTTTGCATCTTCATTCGCAGAAAAGAACAAATTGGTTCTCATTCTTGTGTATACCTGCACCAAGACAAGAAGGAGCTTCATGGAATCCCCCTTTCCCTCCTGACCATACAGCAACCCCAACACCACCAGTCGTCTCGCACAACTCCACCACCATCTTCCTTCCATTATTGTGACTGGAAAATAAAGAGAAGAAACAACTGGATTAAACCCGCCACAACCCTCTCAACCCACCCTCGACCTCCCCCGCTATCACAGAACACCACCAAGACCGACGAGACCCCCGCTACTTCCATTCTTCTTTCTCTCTTCGGTCCAGCCAAGCACCACCGGTAGTGGCGGTGTTGTGGTGAACCATCGAGGAGCTACCCCTCATCCTTTGCCAAAAAAAAATCGCCCCAAAACACCCCTGATACTGTCGTTCTCCCTCCCTCTTTCCTCTTCATTTGCAGTCGAAGAACCACCACCTGAGTCGAGGTTTGTCGGCGATCAAGAGGGCGATGACCCTCTTAAGTTTCCTTGTGCTCCTAGTCGGCTCCATAGCATCAAACACCCCCAAAATCGTCGTCGATCTGCACTGTTCCTTCCCCTCTCGTGATGTGCTCACCGATCGACCCGTTCATTTTCTCATTCCTGATCAAACGACAATTAAACCCACAAGGGTCGTCGGAGATCGATGCCCTTCCCTGCCCTCGTGATATCAGCCATCACTAGAGCTTCCATCGGAATTTGGTTCATCCGTTTCCTCTCGAGTAAATAGACATTTATGCCCTCATGTGTAATGCACGTGAGGGGTATAACAGCCAAAAAGAAACGGTGGTTAACTCCAGAGACCTGTTCCACACACAAACCTCTCAATAAGGACCAAAAATCCAATTTTCAAAAGGTTTGGACTATATCCACAAAAAATGACAAACCACAGGGACCATTTTTGCATTTTTGTCTATTGTGAACGTTGAAAATTGAATTATCTATAATTCAAATTCACAATGTGAATAAATTTACTTGCGAATTTTACAAAGCTAATTTTCAAATAACAAAAAAAAACCCAATAGGTATGTTTTCTTATATTTTTTTTTAATATTTAATTTTATTTTATATCAAAAAAATAAAATAAATATATTAAAATTAAAATTTTTTTACTCTTTAAATAGATATTTATATGGATGTATAAAAGAATAAAATTTTCCATGAAATTTTAACTAAGGTTCATATTGTGATTGTTGTTAAATTTTATTCTGTTGAGATACATAATGTTGATCATAGTAAGTCACAATCACATTATGAATTTTAAAAATAGTATATATAAAAAGTTCAGATTCACAATTTGAATAAATTCACTTGTGAATTTTACAAAACTAATTTGAAAGTAATCAAAGCTTTAAAATATTATAAAATTACAATGAAATATACTTCGATTCATATGTAAATTTCACTAAATTAATATGTAAATTTCACTAAATTATTTATAATTCTGATTAAAAATTTGAATGCGACCAGATCAAGGTGAATTTTGTTTTTTATCGATGTTGACAACTATTTATAGAGAAAAAAATTGAAAATTTTGGTATATGTAGTTTTTTTTATATAAATTAAACCTAAATATAAGAAAATACAATAAAACGAAGCGAGTTTTTCCAAAAAAATTTGTTGTTTATATATCAATGTGGATGTTTCTGGAAAGAAAAAAATTACAAATTTAGGTGTATTCCTTTTTTCAATAAAAAGCATGTGAAAAAATAAATTCAACTGAAAAACAAGGAGAGTTTTTTAGTCGTTCATTGTGATACTCTCTGACGCTCAAGATTAGTTTCTTGGTTCATTGTTAATAAATGTTCTCTATTGAATAACATCCTACCACTTATTTTGGATATAACAAAAAAATAAATAAATAAATAAAAAATCTAAATCCCAAATTAAATGAAAATTTTATATTTTTATATAATATTCTTTTTGTAATTTTTGTTATCCAAATAAACAAATAAAATTGCCGCTTTTTGAATGGAAATGTAAAATATTCTAATCGAATTTTATGTGTAATATTCTAGTAGAATTTATTACATATTCTAACAATTATAGTATATTATTAGAATATTCTAACTATTCTACTAGGATATAAAAATATTATAAGAGTTCTATTTGAATATAATTATATTGTAATATTTAGTATAATATTAGAATATTCTAATAACTATAGAAAAATTTCATATAATGTACAAGAAACGAGAATATTTTTTACTTTGTATTTTCTTTATATATATATATATATATATATATATATATATATATATATATACACACGGTCTGATTCATATGATAACTTATTTTAAATTGAGGACTCGTGAATACACTTCAAAAAAATTGAAAACAAATCTAAAAAAATACAAATTATAAAATCGAGCATAAATATATGTCCTTGAGAAAAAAAATGAATTTTTTTTTGCATCATTACAACTAATTCATCACTTAATTATAATTTTGTATTTTGCATCATTATGGTCCATGATTAAATTTTAATGATCCATATATATATATATATATATATATATATATATATATATATATATATATATATATATATATATATATATATATAGGTTTAGATTCTATGGAAAACATAAAAAACCCTAAAAATCCTAAAAATACCTAAAAAAATACTTAGAGATCACAAAACTTTTTTTTGAATTTATTTTATAAAGAATCGCAACTTTTTCTTAAGATTCGCTGACAAAAAAAATAAAAAATCAATTTTTTTATATAAAAAAAAACAATTTCAAATTTTTTTTTTTCAGTGAGACAATAAGATTTTGTTAGATTCATAAGAAAACTATTATTAACAATGAATCAAGAAACAAATTGTGAATGTAAGAAATTATAATGATCAACGACCAAGGAAATGGTTGTAGATTTATATATTGGACTTGCATGCATTGGTTTATACCAAAAAACTCATTTTTTTTCCTTAAATTTTTTTTGGCCATGCTTTTTATCAATAACGATCGATTATACAAAAATTTATAATTTTTATTCTACTTCTATGGGAAATATACAGAAAAGTCTCAATATTTTGGGAAATTTTTTTAATATAATTCTTTTTTTTTTTTTTAATAGAAAATCCCGATTTTTTAAATTTGTTAATAGTAAAGCCCAGGAAACCGGTTAATTTATTTACTTTAACCCTTTTTAACCTATTCAGCAGGTCATAGGACAGAATGGTTAATTATTCCATAACAATGAGACTTTTCTACAGATTTCGTCAAAAAGTTATATATAACGTATAAACGTATTTTTTATGTATTTATATCTATGTTTACCTACTCTTGTATTTTTTAACTTTTTATATACATATATATATATATATATATATATATATATATATATATATATATATATATATATATATATGTTTATGTATTTTTATGTATTTTAAATCTACATATTTTTTATGTATTTTTATGTGTTATTTTTTATGTATTATGTATTTATACATTTTCATGTATTATATCTTTTTGTAACTTTTTATCTGTATATGTTTACATTGTTTATGTATTTGGAATTTATTAACGTATTTTTTAACGTATTTATATGCATTTTTAAGTATTTTATTTATATTTATGTGTTATTTTATATATTTATTATGTATTTATGTATGTTTTAAAGTTTTTTATATAGATGTTTTTGTATTTTAAATGTATAAACGTATTATATACATTTTTATATGTATTTTTAAGAATTTTACATATTTTTATGCATTTTCAAGTGTGTTTTTATGTGGTATGTGTTTATATGTATTTTTGTGTATTTTTTAAAAGTTTTTTATATAGATTTTTTATATATTTTAAATGTATAACTGTATTTTTATCACCTATTTATGTATTTTTTACTTCAAGTCGTCCTTACCATTTCATCCAATTCGTACAACTTCTACGAGTATGTCTAGATAGTTTTCCTACATACCCAAATATTTTAACATTTTTCCATAAGTTTATCTTGAAAACATCGAATGACAAAAGATTAAAATATACGGGTATGTAGTAAAACCATCTAGAGATACTCGAAAGAGCTATGCGAATTAGATGAAATAGTGAACACGACTTGAATAAAAAATATATAAATACACAAAAATAATACGATTAAACATTTAAAATACATAATACATAAAAACACACAAAAAATACGTAACATACTTATTATATATATATATATATATATATATATATATATATATATATATATATATATATATATATATATATATATATCTTTTATGTGTTTTTATGTATTATGTATTTTAAATGTCTAATCGTATTATTTTTACGTATTTATATATTTTTTATTCAAGTCGTTATATATATATATATATATATATATATATATATATATATATATATATATATATATATATATATATATATATATATATATATAACGATATGTTTATATATTTAAAGTATATAAACATCTATATAAAAAACTTGAAAAAATCCATAAATACATGAAACTACATATATAAATTAATAATATATAAAAAAATACATAAAACATACGTAAAATGGTTAAAAATATGTATAAATAAGTAAAAAATACGTGTATACATTTAAAATACATAAAAGTACGTAAATATATATATATATATATATATATATATATATATATATATATATATATATATATGTGTGTGTGCGTGTGTGTGTGTGTGTATATATATATATATATATATATATATATATATATATATATAAACTTAAAAATATGAAAATACATAAAAATACATATAAATACGTAAAAGTATGTTTATATATTACATACAAATTTTGAAAAAATTTGCAAAAACGTCCCACTATTTTTGAAAAATTAACAAATTGGTCTCATGACCTGCTGAACAAGTCAAAATTGGCTAAAGTGAATAAATAAGTCTGTTTCTTGGGCTTTTCTATTTAAAAAGTGAAAAAGCCGGGATTTTTTTGTTCATAAAATAAAATTTAGGACTTTATTAATAATTTTCCCAAAATATTAGGATTTTTCTGGAGATTTCCCCTGTTTCTATAGACGTTCAGGTATTATATATATATATATATATATATATATATATATATATATATATATATATATATATAGAGAGAGAGAGAGAGAGAGAGAGCTAAGTTCAAATGTTTCTACTATCTATTGTCTGCATGTTGGATTGATTCTGGACCAATAATTTTAATTGTTTTAAGAATGTAATTAATAGATATTAAATGTTGAAGATTTAATTAATACTCATAACCTAACCCTATATATATATATATATATATATATATATATATATATATATATATATATATATATATATATATATATATATATATGTAAGCAAAACATTTTTTCCAAAGGGATAATGTCATAAAAAGCCTTCAATTTGGCAGAAAATGTCGGTTTTAGCCTTCGAGAGATTTTTGGCTCATTTATGGCACAAACTTGTCATTTTTTTGTCGATTTTGTCCATTTTACCTGTAATAGCAGGTTTCTAGGTTACCATAAATTATTTTTTGCGAAAAAACCCGTAGGTTTACAAATATTTTGCAAAAACACCCTTAAGATTATGAAAGTATAAAATATAATTATATATTCAAATTTTGATAAAACTAAATGGTTTTTAAAAATTTAATTTTCAAAAGTTTGTATCAAACTAATATAAGTTTTATTGTACTTATATTATGAAATCAAAACTGAAAATATTTTTAGCTTTAGGTACATTAAATTTTATATTGGTTAGATATAAACATTTTATATTTAAATTTTAAAAAGGTTACCTAGTTTTATCAAAATTTTAATATATTCCTTAATTAATACTTACACTTTTCAAAGCAAAATTCAAAATCGTCTGTTAGCTAATAATTATCTATGTTAAAATAGTTAATCATATGAATAATCTGACATTAATTAAAGTCAATTAATTTTTTAAAAGTCAAATAAAAATATTTTATATGTTTAAAAGGTTTGTATTTCAAAAATAATAATGTATCATATTTTTCATAAAAACAAAATGTATTTATATAATAAATTAGACAGATATGTTTATATTTTATATGTTTAAAATATTTATGTTTGTGTTTTAGAAATAATAACTTATACAACTATACTTATTTTTAAAAAAAATAATATGTTAATATTTTTATATATGAAATACAAAACTTTTAAACATATAAAGTATTTTCATTATCCTTATAAAAAAATTGCATGGAAAAATGTCACCATATAGTGACTATGATCACCTCCAAAATTGCTTTATGAGCCATAAATACATACAACGAATCCAAAAAATATGATACATTATTATTTCTACAATAAAAACCTTTTAGACATAGAAATATTTTTATTTTTCTTTAAAAAAATTTATTGAATTTACTTATCATATTATTAGCTAACATACTTTTTTTTAATTGTACTTTGAAAAGTTTAAGTTTTAAATTAAGGAATATATTCAGATTTTGATAAAACTAGGTTACTTTTTTAAAATTTAAATATAAAATGTTTATATCGAACCAATATAAAATTTAATGTACGTAAATCTAAAAATATTTTCAGTTTTGGTTTCATAATATGTGTACAATAAAACTTATATTCGTTTGATATAAACTTTTGACAATTAAATTTTTAAAAACCATTTAGTTTTATCAAATTTTGAATATATATTTAAATTTTATACTTTTATAATCTTAAGAGTTTTTTTGCAAAATATTTATAAACTTAAGGGTTTTTGTGACAATCGTCAATTTCCGATCAAGTCAAAGTTAAATAAAGTCGACAAGTCAAACGGGTCAACTCAATTAACCCTTGTATATTAGTATTTACATCGTGTTTACTATAGTACAACACACTATCTTATTACAAAGTATCACTTAGAGTCTTCACGTGTTTAGAAAATCTAAACCCAAATCAGGGTAAGTGATGGAACTACTCGATAAAACGTTATTTCATACCCCTCGGGGGCGAATAACATTCATAACAAGGCTTAACGGGGTTTACAAACCTTGCGTTGCGAAGCTAAACATCCAAAAAGGTCACAAACGAAGTCTTTCTCAATCTCTCTTTATCAGTCTCTCTCACTCCCAAATCTCTCTCAAAACTCTCCCATAACCTCCCTCAACTCCTTATAATCATTTGGGGCATCCCGACCGTTAAACGGAGCTAAAAACCACACAAAACGGGAAGATTATTGGTGAAACAGCTCTTTAGAAGCGAAACCCTCTCACAGGAGAAACCCTAAAGAAGAGAAACCCTAAGAAGCCTCCTGGACCGAATCTTCTCGGAAGGACCGAACCTGCTTGGACTGAACTTTCAAGGACCGAAGCTCTTGGAGAACTGAACTCGCATAGACCAAACCCGAACGACCCTCCGCCTTCGCCTTCGCCTCGCTCCCTTCGCTTTCGGTTCCCTCTGACAGCTTCGCCTGCGAGATCCCTCGGCCGAAACTCCTCTCGGTTCTCATCAACAACCGAAACTCCCTTCGGTTCTAAGCAACCAAAGACCGAACCTTAGGCCCTGATCTCAGAATTTCGTAGATTTCATATTCTTTTCCTAGTTTACGATCCTTTTCGCGTTTTAAGCCCGTTTTTCATGATTTTAACATGGGATTTTCACCCAAACTCATATTTTGACATATATGACCGTAAATATTCATAATTTAAACAAATTTTGAGGGAAATCTTTGTCTAAGAATAATATCTAGTGGGTAAGATATTAAGGTGGAGTGTTGACTTTGCCTTAAAGTTATGACACAAGCTATCCTCCCATACCCACTCCATGACATCTTTATGTCACAATTCACATCAGCCTTATCTACTTATTGTACCCTTAAACCTTCCTTCAAAAGTTTCACTAAACCCCACACAACCAAAGAGTCCATATTCTTCTCACATCTCCTAACTCTCTTTCACTCACACAGCAAGTTACACACTTTTCTCTCTCAACCTCTCTCCAAGATTTCGAGATTCTCCAGGAAGTTTTGAACTTCTCATCCACTCTTGATAAGCAAATTCATTCTACACTTGAGTATCTTACACTTCTTCACTAAGGTCATGGATTTCTCACACAAATATCGTCATATTTTTTACTAGATCATTAAATCCTCAAGTATCTCCCAAGTGTTCTTGACTTGGAAACTTCTTTTCTTCAACATCCATCCTAAGAAATCACTCAAGGTGAGTTCATACCCCAATATTTTCATGTTTTCTTCAACGTTTGGGGGAGGGGGGAATACAAGTTAAAATACCAAAAACTTAACTAAACTCAAACATCAGGTTTCAACAGGAAAGTTTAGTTCCATTCACGGACTGTTTTGACCATCTTAAACTTAATATCTTTAAAAACTGTTTAATATGCAAATATTTCAGGTTCATACCTTTAAAATGACTACTTGCACATCTCCATAAAATTTTTCAACAATTTATGGGAATTTTTACAAAACCGCCTATCATTTCATAAACGAATTCGGACCAGTCTGTGAATATGAAAAATTTCACACAAGTTATACACTTATAATAATCATAATAAAATTATGGATAAACTAGACACATTTTCTAAACTCTTAAAGTTTACGGATCCAGTTTTTAACTTCGTATGATTTTTCTAAAACAGTGCAGAAAAGTTAAAGACTCCTTACATAGATTACATTATTAACAAAACTTTGTAGTATGTTGAGCAAAGTGCATAACAATAAGTTTCTAAAGGTTGGATGCATTTCTTGTTAGTTTATCATCATAAACAGAAATTAGTCATTCATGGTAAGGATTTTCATTCATTTCGAACACATACAATCAACTATAATAAATATAGTTTATGGATTTTACAATACAAGCATACTACATGAAAAAGGTTTTACTCTCAATACAAACGGGTCTTTCATATACTACATGATAAACTATAATAGTAATAGTTTATGGATGTCACATCACGAATTTACTACATAAAGGGTGATTTCACTTCCACCATGGAAAAGGTTTTATATTAAAACTATACATAAACTAGTTAACGTAAGTTGTGAGGCAATTCTTCAATTGTACTCTTAAAGTACGGGTTAAAATTCATGTAAGTTATAACCAGAGTCTCTTGTACGGAGAGTGTCACAACCAGGAAATTCTATGCTTTGTAATCATTTTCAAGGACAAAATTGTAAAAAAATATGGAAGCATGCATGATGTTTATTCAATGACAACAAAATTACATCAAAAACTCTATACAAACACTTTAAATGGTCAACAAAAGAATGGAAACCCTAAAAATCCTGGTTTAACTCCGTTATGGACTAGGATTTCCTTATTGGTCCTAATAGGACAATAAGCTTCCAATTTGACTATTTTGGACTTGGAACCCTTAAATGCGTTCTAATTAAACCCACCTTCATGAGATTTAATAGTTTTGGCCATATTGGGCCTAAAATGGAATAAACTACTCCAATAAGCCTTATTAGGCCATAACTAATCTAATTAGCTTTAATGGGCCATAAAACCCATTCTCTCATGCTAATTGGGCCGAGAACCATCCAAAGAAGCCTAATGGGCCGAAAAGTAGTTATGGGCCTAAGAAATTCGATCAAAGCTAAGAGGTTAAACCCAACATCATTCTCTTCATATCTCTAGGCCCATTCTCGGCCCAATGAGTACAAAAAAAAAGAGAAAAGATGTAGATTAATAAGAGCTAGACACCTAATATTTATCACTTGGATATACATGCAAGGTCCCCACCTCTCCATGCATCTATCACCTCACTACTTCTCTCCTCCCTCTCTTCTTCTTGTCTTCGGTCGAGGATCACACACACACACACAGACCTCACTTGAATTTTCTCTAAAACACTCACAACAACAACCCCTCATTTCCTCTAAAATTTTTTGAGATCTAGGGCATTTCAAGAAGGTTTTTTGATAAAAAAAAAATCATCATCCTTGGTAAGTTGTTACTTAGATCCATGGCTTAGTTTCTTTATTACATCAAAAATCTCCTCCTAACTCTTTCAAAATTCGTGATCTACTCCTTAGAATCCATCTAAACCAATGTCCTCTCAAGAAGCTGACTAGGGTCGAAAATCACATCAACCTCTTCCATTTCTTCTTCAAAAATGTGAGCAACTAAGCAAGGTGAGTTCATACCCCCTTGTTTTCGGTTTTTACTTGTTTTTGGGGGGAGAATACAAGTGTTATGTGTTGATCTATGTGTGTTTGCATGATATATGTGATTTCTTTGGTTTATGTTGTGATAATGTGTTAATACTTAAGATATTTCGAGATTATAGCTAAAATGTGAAAGATTCATAAACAAAAACATAATAACAACATACATCATAGATCTAAGAGTCCTTAAGTTTTATAAGTGAAAAACAAAGCCAAAGATATATACAAAGGTAATTTTTGCAAAAATAACAAAGATTGGGTTGAAAGTTGATAATTTTCGGTTTTATGAGGGTTATAAAGTATTTATTTAAATAAAAACAGATGTTTATGAAAATAATACTTTTCAAAGGACCAAAAATATAAAATTTTACTTAATGGGCTTATATTTGGGCCTCACGGATTTTTGGGCCCAAACTTGCGAAAATGAGGAGTTTTAGGGGTTGAAATTGTAAATTCATTAAAGTATGAGTATAAGACATAAATGAAAAAATTTCAAGGGTTGAAAATGATTTTATTGCAAAATTGGACTAAAAATACAAAGTTTTTGGATTTTGGGCCAAGATTAAGAAATTTGCGGAAATATGGACCATAAATGCAGACTTTTCCAAATAAGTGGCCGAAACTGCCCAAAGATTATATTCTAGGCTGAAATTACTATATAATTAGTGTTTGGGCCGAAATGTCAAGAAAAATAATTTATGGACCTAAAATGTCATTTTTCATTAAAAATGACTAAAAATGTCATTTTTGTTAAAAAGGGCTGAAATCGTAATATTATGTGAAAAAGGAGCTGAATTGGTCAAATAAATAATTTTGGGTCAAATATGCTATTATTAAAACAATTGGGCCAAAAATGTAAAATTTTATAACTTATGGATTTAAAAATGCATACTTTTATAAATCTATAATATACTTATAAAACGATTGGCGAATGTTATAACTTTACGACTAAAAGCTTCGTGTAAAACAAATCTTACGACAGTATGAACATACAAAATGGGTAAACAACATAAATAATACATGTTTATTGGGCTTCCGGTGACCCAATTACATGCCTAATGGACCCTCAATGGCTTTTACATGCTATTGGGCCTTAGTGGTCCATTTGCATTGCTAGTATGGTCCAAATTAATCTTATGCTTGATGGGCTAACGTGTCCGTCGCATACTCGACAACCTATAATAACATACATGATTAGTGGGCCATCGTTGCCCTCTTTCATGTCTGTTAGGCTTACTTCATATTCACGTAAACATCATTCGGGTTGTAAAACAAGGTTATTCAACTTCATGGGATTTAGTGAGAAATAACAGGTGACACCAATAAGTGTTGGTTGTAGCCTGTAGTTATAATCAGATTCTCCTGGAGGAAGAGTGGGAGTTTGTGTATAGATCTATATGGGGGTGACTCCCCCACACCTGAGTTGTCGCTACAGTTAGACTCGGCCTGTCTAGGGTGACAAAATCTTGATCAAAACTGGCATTAGGAAAAATGCCAAGACAAGCGAATTAGTCACTATTATGCATGGTTATAACGACTCACATAGAGATTCATTACCATCTAAGTACTCATGGAAAATCATATTCATACACTGTGATGATGCAAAGTGATTTATAAAAAAAATACAAAACTATCATACTATTTAAATTGGAAAACATCGGGTTTTCTAGGGAACAACATCATTCACTTCTACATATAACAACTACAATACAAGGAACAATTAGGAAAGGCATTCAATTTTACATGTTTTAAAATCACATACATATACACTTATGGGATCATCATACCTTTTCGTAAACAGTTTTGTTATAGAAAATATCAGATTTTCTGGGTCTTACAAACAATACAAACTATTTTTATATCAGACATGCTTATGAACTCACCAGCATTATATATGTTGACCGTTTTCAAAATAACTTGTATTCTCAGGAAATCGTTAGACTGAAGAACCTCCAAGTCTTAGGAAATCGTTAGACTGAAGAACCTCGAAGTGTGTCATGAGACAATTTATGTTTTGAAAAATGTCATTTAAACAATGTACTTGATGTGAACAAGGTCAGTTGTAATGTATTAATGCATGGTGATGTTTATGTTATGTTTCATGTATATTCATTGTGATAATATTTCAATTTAAGTCACATGAGCCCTCATACGTTTCCGCCGTCTCGTTCGGGGGTGTCACAGGTTAGTATCAGAGCCAGGTTTATAGTGAACTAGCATATCTAACTATACATGATATGCAACTATAAACATAATGGGAATAAATAACTCTGAATAAAAATAAAATTCCATACTTATGTGCTTATATTAAAAACAACAATATAACAACATTTAAAGTCCTTGGAGGATTCAAACATTTTCGATTGTGCTCAGGCAGTTATGAAGCCGTAATAGGGGTAAATGTAGCTTGATCAACTACATTCATCCAAAGTACGACTATTAGGTGCCTGAGTGTGATTGTGACGATCGATGAAAAAAAACTCAAATTTTATGCCCAAGAAGAGAGAGCATATAAGAATCCAACTTAAACTAACTACAATACTTAAGGAATAGTCTATGTGTAAATAGTTATGCACTTTCCTACAGACGCTATGGCAGGATTTCATCTTCCCAGGGACCTCTATTTCCTCAGACAAGGGAATGTAGGATGGCTCGAACCTGAAGAACCCGAAGAAGACCCTGAGGAGGAGCCTGCGGAAGAGCTTGAAATGGAAGTTGAGGGCGGACCTGCCGAGCCGGCGGTAGACTTGGAAGAAGAAGAACCCGGTGAAGACCCCGAGGAGGAGTCTGAAGAAGAACCTGAAGTAGAAGTTGAGGACAGACCTGCCGCGCCAGTGGTAGACTTGGAGGAGGAAGAACCCAGTAATGACGATGATGGTGATTCGGACACGGAGTCCGAAGTCATCAACCCACCTTACCCGATTAGGGTGCCCGCTCATCAGATGGGCCCAAATGCCCCCACACCTCCATAGGGTGTTGATATTTGGAGATGGAGCAGGCAGCAGGGGCAGCAACCCCCATATGGGATGGCCAGGGAATTCATTGATCTGAGAAATGGAGGGATAGTCGACCAGGCACTTCCTGTCATGGTGAAGCGGTTATGGAACACTGGCGACCAAGCCCAAGACACAGCCGAGCAACTGAATCAGATGCGAGCCGCAGTGGCAAGAGCGGAATGAGAAACTCAGGAAGTAATGCATAACTTTCATGTACGTCAAGCAATTTGGGAGGATCGACTACGAGTCACAGAACGACACGTGGCGCGTCTTCAGGGTGCGCCCACATCATCAGCCCCACCACCCGACAGATCTCGGAGCACTCCGGATCAGTAGACCTCCCTGCTAGTGTTATGTTTCTTTTATGTGCACTACGTTATGTATTGCTGACTTTATGTTTAAGTGATCACACTACTCATAGAGTCGTTATGCTGTCAAAGTTCGTACCATTATGTATGCCCTTTTTGGGCTAATTTTCATGTATCAAAGGCGGATATTATTAGTGGAAAATATTATGTGTTTTATCGTGATGTTGTTATCTGCTATGTGTTTTATATTCTTATTATTTGGTGTAAATCTATGGAACCAATTAGAAGCACAATCGATTCACGGAATTACCAACTTAAATATGATGCGTATTCAACATCTTTCTGCTCCATCACAGCAAGATGCCTCAAAGACCAAACCGTGGAAACAATCAACCACCGTCACCGCCAGAAATCAACTCAGTTGCATTTCAAGCGGCTGTATCTGCTGCAGTCACAGCAGCATTGGCGCAGTTTCATAATGGAAACAATGGTGGAGGCAACGGATAGGGGGCCAGTAGTTCAACCAACGGAATGAACCAGGGGCCTACCAAGACATGCTCCTACAAAGATTTCACTAACGCCAAACCACGAACCTTTAATGGCACAGGGGGAGTAATAACCCTGAAAAGATGGATGGAAAAGGTGGAATCAGTGTTCGAGATATGCGGATGCCCTGAAGAATTCAAGGTGAAGTTTGCAACATGTACATTTGTTGATGAAGCCTTCACCTGGTGGAATGGACATGTGGAGGCTATGACTCTTCCGGTGGCTAATGCCATGCCATAGCCGGAATTGAAAGAAATGCTAATGGTTGAATACTGCCAGCGTGGCGAGGTTCAGAAAATGGAGCAAGAGTTATGGAACCTCACAGTCTGAAACTCCGACATCGACGCCTACATATCCAGGTTTAGTGAACTATCTCTGTTGTGCCCTGACATGATTACCTCGGAAGCGAAGAACGTCGAACGATTCATCTGGGGATTAAACCCCCCAAATCAAGGAAACGTGATAGCCACAAACCTTGAAACCTTTGAAAGCGCCAAGTGGTTGGCCAAGAAGTTGTACGACCACACCAACAAGAAGGGTGAAAATCAGGGGAAACTGAAAGCAAGAAGGAGAGTGATAACAAGAAGGGAAAGAATAACAAGCGAAAGGAACGACAAGGCACAGAGTCGTCAAACAAATAACAAACAGTGACAATTCATGCTGCAACCACCCAAACTTTCTCCACACCACATGCTCCAGCCTCATCCACCCCAAGTGCCCCTAAGCAGTATTCCGGAAATCTCCCAAAGTGCAACAAATGCAATCTCCGTCACAATGGTGAATGCAGGGAGATGCATTGTACCAGTTGCAACCGAAAGGGTCATACAACAAGATACTGTAGGACCTATCCTCCCCATAATCAACAAAAGGGGAGCAACAACAACTGCAACAACAACCACAACAATAACAACAACAACAACAACAACAACAACAACACCAACAACAACAATGGCAACAACGCTGGGGCTAGCCACACTTGTTATGGATGTGGACGGACTGTGTATTTCCGGCGAAACTGACCCAATGTTAACAATCAAGGAATTGGAGGATCAGGAAGGGTTTTGACTCTGGGACAAGGCGAAGTAGTCCAAGACCCTACCATTGTCACCGATACGTTTCTACTTAACAACACATATGCATGCATCTTATTCGATAGTGGAGTGTAGCGAAGCTTCGTTAGTAACAAGTTTAAACACTTACTAAATCAACAACCCAAAAGCTCAATGAAGCCTTCACAGTGGAAATGGCTAATGGGAAAACAGAGTCAACTAGGGATATCTATGTAGGGTGCATGTTAACATTTAACCACCACACTTTCGAGATAAACTTGATGCCTATGAATATTAGGAGTTTCGATGTGATCATCGGCATGGATTGGTTGAGCCCCCATCATACCGATATTATGTGCCATGAGAAGGTTGTTCGCCTTCACCTCCCTAACCACGAAACCCTAATCATACACGGAGACAAACCCGGTACGAACCTTCGTCTTACCTCATGTATTAAGGCACAAAAGTGTCTAAAAAATAAGGACTCTGAGTTTCTAGCTCACATTGTGGATAAATCAAAGGAGGAGGTTAATATTCAAGATATCCATGTGGCTTGCGATTTCCCTGAAATCTTTCCTGGAGATCTTCCGAGGATACCCCCCAAAAAAACAGGTCGAGTTCCGAATCGACCTTGTGCCAGGAGCTACTCCCATCGCCAAATCGCCCTATAGGTTGGCTCATGCCGAAATGCAGGAATTGTCAAGCCAAATCAGTGAACTCTTGAATGAAGGATTTATCAGACCCAACTTCTCGCCTTGGGGAGCTCTGGTCCTTTTTTTTAAGAAGAAGGACAGATCCTTTAGGATGTGTATCGACTATATAGAGTTGAATAAGCTCACTATCAAAAATCGCTACCTACTTCCACGAATCGACGATCTATTCGACCAACTTGAAGGAGCAAAATACTTCTTTAAGATAGATCTCCGATCCGACTATCATCAACTCAAGGTCCGAGAGGAGGATGTTGTTGGATTAGTGTCTAAGTGCATAACTATAATTGGTATATACTTGACCCGACCCGGCATGATCCATTTGGGTTGCATGGCGTCATGCATTTGGATAGACTAAAATGAGAGAAATAATACTTAAGGTTTATTAATATATTATAAGTTTTAATATATTAATAAGATTATTTAATTAGTATTGATCACGAATTAATCTAGAATTAATTAAGTGATCAAAAGAAGACTAATTAAATATATGGTTTCATTGTGTAAACCATCCATACTTATATAATGGGCTAATGCTCCATGGATTATCAAGTTGGGCTAAAACCCATAGGATGCTCCATGGATTTTCCATCGTGTATTTGAACCCATGCATTCAAGGAAATGGAAAGCCATGAAAATTAGGGTTTACCCTAATTATGACTAACTATATAAGGATTTTATTATTGAAGAAATCGGGCATTAGTGAAACAAGTAGAGGGCAATCCGATTTCATGAAGTGTGCATTTTCTCTCTAAGTTATTCCAAGTGTATTTGATGTTTTGTGAACCATTTGAGGTTTCATACTTGGGGCACTAGGCTCTTAAGCTCCATGGAATCTACCTACACCAAAAGGTATGTTATTTTAACTTGTTATATTCATATGAATCAATGTTTTGTATGCTAGTTAGGATAATACCTTGGATATTCATATTTGCATGTATAATAGAGAAAACATAGATCCAAGGTATTTAGGATTGCATGTACACCATAGGAGTGTTAGAATGCTCAAAACCCAACAGTGGTATCAGATCCTAGGCTTGTTTTCCCTTATACTTGCAAAATTGGCTGGAAAAAACAAAGTTTTGTGCTGTATGGACAGGGGACTCGACGAGTCCATAAAGGGACTCGACGAGTCCAAGGAAAAACTCATCCAACTCGCCAAGTTTGTTCATGCACTAGACGAGTTAGACCCCCAAACAACATATCTTCGAGTTTTGGTGCTGGAATTGGTCTAGAATCATTACCTTTGACTGTTTTGGACTTATAAAAGCTTTTTTTAAGGTGGTAATGATTATGCTAAACCAATTTCAATGCTATAATCAAAGTTTCATGTTTTATATGTGTTTATGTAATTCTTGAAAAATTGTTGATTGTGAATGTTCATGCTTATGAGTTTTGTTAGATCATAGAAATTATGTGCAAATTGTTTGTTAGTATAATTCATGATCTTGATGAAATTGTATGGACTCTATAACTTGTCCTCAAATTATGGATTACCAAGAGTTTTATGTTTCCTTGATTTATGAGTTAGTTTAGATTAATGAAAAAAAATTGTGTTTTACTAGCTTTCAATTCATATTAATCTAAAAGAAGTTCATAAAATGTGTTTTGTAACTTGTCATCAAAGTTACATGGAAGGTCACATTTATGAATCTTAAAGCTCATAAAAGTTCCATAGGTTACAAAAAAAATGAAGAGTCTTTTCATTAGATTGTTTTGATGACTCCATAACTTGTCCTCAAGATATGGATGTTTAAAGAGTCACTTCATTAAAATTGTCATTAAAGAATGAGAGGTTACATAAAAATGAAGAGTCTTCATTTTAATGAACCATTAAACTCATAAGTTAGGAATTGAAGAGTCTTGAAATAGTTTCAAAATTTTCCCTCAAGTTTTGGAATTTTTAAAGTTACGTCCTCATGTATACTTCAATTCCAAATTGAACCCTAGAATTTTAAAAGTTTAACATTCAACCCTTATACTATTATTATAACTTTTTAATTATATAGATATATATAAGATAAAGTGAATCTTACCATTAGTAGGCCTCATTCGTGAAGCCGGTCTATAAGGGGGGTATAAGGTTACTGCCTATATTATGGCAGTTTAATGGGTGTCCACTCTCACCCACCGCTTCCTTGACTGGTGGAGGGTCATTAGCCGAACGGGTAGGAAATGACTATAATTCTCCCTTCATTAAAAGTATAATGATAAATACTAAGTAAATAAACACTTATTAATTACCAATCTTAGTTACTTAGGAAAATGTGAAATAGGTGCTAACCCATGAAATTACACTTTGTACCTTACCAAGTCGTTAGTGGAGCGTGTGTGCTTAACCGGCATACTAATAAGGACTAGTAAGAGTGGCAAAGGGTAACTTGACTTTATTATAGATCGATGGAGAGTGTGTGGAGGGTACCAAGTCAATTTGCATGGTTATTCACACCATGTTTGTGAGCCTCGGCATCCCAGTTACAAACTTGAGAGGGCACAATCGAGATTCAAACATGCAATTGAAAGTTCAATGTATCTCAAAAGATCTAGGAGTTTCAAATCCAATTAAAACTTAATTATATTTCGTTTTTCACGGTTGGAATTGGTAAATCGTCATTTACATACCTTCAATTATTTTACAACTCGGATTACGGCATCCCTCTTCCGGTTATAAATAGGTTGTTGGGTCCTAGCCTTAATATTTCATATTGGGTGTTATATTAAGGACTTTAAATCAACTAACTTGAATTTCTCCCTTATAGATGTCTAGTTTAGTCAACTATGGTATTCCCAAGTTTTTAGGAACAAGCTTCCTAATGAAGATGATATCCCAAAAGACAATCAAGGTGAAAGATTAATTCCTTTATTGAGAACTAATGGGATTAGAAATCATACTTCACTTCCTGTACCTCCTCCAATAATTCTCCCTATCCCACAAGTTTTAAGACTTGATAAGTTCTAAGTCACTCAATCCCTATTGGCAAACAAAGTCTATATGTGCTTACGTCTTGGAGATTAAGTCTTATATTGACAAGTCGGGAGAGTTGGGTGTCGAAGTCTCGAGGTAGCTGGCTGTTGACATGGTTCTTCAGTCACTCCCTGATGACAGATCACGACATGACCCTTAATGATCTTACCTATTTGCTTAGTGATGTTGAATCAGCAATGATTAGGAGCATTGGTAAAGAAAATTAGATTGGAAGATCTACTTCCCAACTTTCATGGACATTAACAGTCATAACACTAGAAGTCCAGAAAAACTTTCTCTTCCCAATGGAAAGGGATCGGCGATGGTCAAGTCGTTTGACCCAATGGTAAACAGAAAGGCTAAGTCTGTGATAGTCTCGTGTACCATTTCCAAAGAGTCCATATATTTTTTTTACCAGTAAAAGGGGCATTAGTTGCGAAGCTGCCGAATTTACCAGAAACCTCATAAGGATGGTAATGTCAAAAGTTTGACTCTACTTCAGGTAAACTCCGTTATCTAACTCTAATAAGTCTCTTTGGAGATTCTTAATACACGATGTAATGTAATTACATTTTGATGCTTTTTGAAGAATCAAAGGAATCTTAAAGAAAAAGTGTGCTAATTCTGATTGCATGTATCGACGCCTAGAATTTTGAGCCACTGCATAAGAGTTATGAGATATTGCTTAGGAATAGATAACAACAAAGTTTTCATATGAATTTGCATTGTAAGGATAAGTTTTTCCACAAAGTTTTAAAATAAAAGAAAATTGGTTTTGATTTTATTTATTTTAAGTATCCTTACAATGGCATTTGTGAAAAATTGTTGCCTATATGATTCCATTGATAGGAATATTGAAAAATGAATTTGATTCTTTCTTTTGTGGTAGTGTCATAATTTATCAAATAAGGAAAGATTCTCATCACCCAAGTTTCAGTTGGATAGAAATTTGGAATCATACAAGTTGTATTGTGTGATGAATGAGAATTTTCATCTTTGGTAAATTAAGACTAGTTCCTTGTTCACATTTGCATGTGAGTCAAGCGAAGGACTAAAGGATTAGGTACATTAGGTTGTGCACTAGTCAGGTCCACCACAAAGGTTAATAAGATTATTCGTTATAATTTACTAAAGTTTAGTAAATACGATTATGCTTAAAAGTTTAAGTGTAATTCTGAAACATTGAAGAAGTTTCAATGTACGGAAGAATGAATAAGAAGAATCAAATATGTGTAACGTCCCAAAATTCAAGACTAAAAATTTCTTTTAATAAAGTATCACTTCCAGTAAAATCATCATTTCAAAACATAAACAGAGTATTAGTTTCCAAAACACATGTTTATTATCAGAGTAAAACATTCCCAGACTGACTATTCTATGGTGTGTGCCATGCGATCATCCCGAGCTCCATCATCCGCTACCGGAAGCACCTGAAACCAAAACTGAAAGTCGTAAGCACGAAGCTTAGTGAGTTCCCCAGATACTACATACCATACAAACCATTCATAGCCAAGAATCATACATAACTGACTTATCCATAACTAAGTAAGGTGCTATGTGCCAAACATAGTCTTGCCATTATGCCACGGGCCGCACATGGTCTTCCTGTTCAAGCCTGGGCTGCTCCCTGGGTCATACAGACAAGTGCCAAGGGCCACCCCCTGGTCTTACAGACGTGTGCCAAGGGCCACCCCCTGGTCTTACAGACAAATGCCAAGGGCCACCCCCCGATCTTACAGACAAGTTCCAAGGGACACCCCTTGGTCTTCTATGCAAGTATCACAAGGAAAACCATACATACTACTCTACTTAGCTAAACAACATACAATGTGCCAGAAGCCACCTCCTGGTCTTTCATATCTATAGCATAGAATGCGCCAGGAGCCACCTTCTGGTCTTTCATACATATTGCTTAGGGCTAACCCCCAGGTCTTCCTGTCATATATAATAACATATTGTGCGCCAGGAGCCACCCCCCTGGTCTTTCATGCATATTGCCTAGGGCTAACCCCCGGGTCTTCCTATCAAACATAATAACATACTGTGTGCCAGGAGCCGCCCCTTGGTCTTTCATGCATATTCTAAATGGGCTGGCATTGGTGCCCTAGACCCATACAAACAGTGAGGAGACTCACCTCGCGAATGCCGATACTCCAAACTGAAGAAGCAGACTCTCGAACCACCAACTCACCGTAAATCCTGAACTAACCATCATAATAATTAAACATTAGGTCAAGCATGCTTCCACATATCGGACCAAGACCAAAATCCAAATCCTCATTCTAAGTCCAACATTGGCCCAATTTACCAAATTGGGCCCACTTCACCAAATGGGCCTAGAACCAAGGTCCATAACAATAATTGGGCCCAAAACACTCTGTCCATAAATTCCCAGACTTGGCCCAACACCCAACTGTCCACTAACGGCCCAAACTCGAAGCCCAAATATGAAAGTCCAACAGGAGGAGTATGCTGGGCGTACCCTCCTTGGTACGCGGCGCGTACAGCAACGACTCGCAAGGGGAAACAGGGCGTACTCTAAGGCTACGTGGGGCGTAACCCTTATGCTCAACAAATCCACACAATGGCTTAATGGCTTAAGCTCTTAAGCCCAAACTCCAGATCCATAGGACAAACATGATTGGAACTCATAAAGTTTCCGACTTTACCACTTGGGACGTCATTAAGCTCTTAATCCAAGGTCTTAATCCATTAAGACCCACATAACTCATACATGAAATAACTACAGCCCTTGGGACCTCATTTTTCTCACTCTAGACCTCTCCAAAGGTCTGAAAGGACAGATACACTTGACCAAATCGGAATATGCAACAAGATGAAGACTTTTGGGACAAGAATGGGGACAAAGCTTCAAAATACATAGATCTATACAATATGAAGGTCAAGCAAGAAGCTTTATACCTTAAACCAGCTCCAAAGGGTGGTATTTCTTCAGATCCACAAGTTCCACACGTTCTTCTTCTTCTTTGACAACTTCCCTTTTCTCCTTCAAGCCCTTCTTTTACCAATACAAGCTTCTCAAGGTCAAACACACTCAAATATGGAGGGAATACGAGATTAGGGTTTCTCTGAGGTTGAAGATGAGTGTAAGGAGGCTGAGGGGTGAACCATCTTATTCCTTATATAGTGGCTGACCCTAAAAATAGGGTTTGGGATTTCTGTGAGTACACGGGGCGTACCTCCCTGGTACGCGGGGCGTACTCACTCGGCCAACGCGCAACGTTCCTATTCTTACGCTGGGCGTACCCAGCCACCTTTCAAAAACAACATATTGCATGCATGGGGCCATCTCCTTCTCATTACACAAAAGGGCTATGAACAACGTTCAACTTCACAACACCTCAATTCTTCTAATCTAAACCCGCTCCCAAATTACTTCACATTCATGCGAGGGCAACGAGAAGCACAATACCACTGACACATATAAAAGCAGGGTGTTACAACTCTCCCCCACTTAAACTGAACTTCGTCCTCGAAGTTTACCATGGCCCACTGCCTGCGATCTGCCTCCAATACCCAACACCAGCCGCCTACCTGCGCTGGTCTTCCACCTGGTCATTCTGACTAACATCAACCTCGCGGGTAAACCTCGGGTCAAACCTGACCCTGAACAACTTAGAAATAGAACTTACTCAACCGATAATCCTTCTGGTACTCACCGAGTACTGCACTGAACCCGCAGAGGCTCTCCACTTCTTTCCTTGTGCAAATTCCTTGCCTTCCCAAGGCAAGGCCTCATAACCGACTTTTCCTCTGACACTGTAAAGGTCCTATCCTTCACCAACTCCATCACCCCCGCTGCTCCCAGAGCAGGTCATCACTGTCTGTCACCACTGACACTGCTCTCTGACAGAACTTGGTGCCTAGCACCCCTCGACCAACTATCTGAATTCAACCATAGACTGCTTACCAGCACTGCTACTGGCTGGAAATTTCTACTATTCCTTATCTGCCTTCCGGATGAACTGAGATCACCTTGGTCCCTACCAATCTACCAACACCTGGATTACCGGCTCCCACCGGTCGCTAGTCCCAACTCAACTCCTAGTCGCTTCCAGCGACTTTCGAAGAAACTTTATCAATAACCGCTCAATCCATTCTGCCACTAAATCATACACCTGACACGTTCTCCCTAACGAATAGGGACCGATGAATGCTACGGGCCACCCCGTAGTCTTACAACACTTCTACGCTGCCAACCAACCAAAGCTACGGGCCACCCCGTAGTCTTGCTAAACCAGTGCTACGGGCCACACCGTAGCCTAACCATACTCTCATACGATTGTTGCGGGCCACACCGCAGTCTTGCTAATCTAATGCTATAGGCCACACCGCAGTCTTACTAGTCTGATGCTACGGGCCACACCGCAATCTTGCTAATCAAATGCTACGGGCCACACCGCAGTCTTACTAGTCTAATGCTACGGGCCACACCGCAGTCTAACCATACTCTCATACGATTGCTGCGGACCACACCGCAGTCTTAATATACTTCCCTTACTATTAGCCACTGGTGAATGCTATGGCCATCCGGTAGTCTGACAACACCTTTCCACCCCGACAAGCTGCTAGGGGATGCTACGACTAACCCATAGTTGATCATACAGCACCACCGAGTACTCCCAAGTGGTACTCATGTTCCAAATGGAACTCCCAACCGATTCCTATGAAATCCGCGACCAGAAATTTCGAGAAAGAGATCTCACGGTGGGCAAGTTTTCCAAACTTCCCATTTACTCTATCCTCTAATCATACAGTCACCTGAGCCGACTTTCTTACTAACAAGAGAGCTAACTTATCCCAGATCAAGACCCCTTCTACTCCCATAACCTGATTGTTTCTCCCCCACTTAGCCTCAGCTAAGTCTTTACTGCCTGCGAAAACCCGAAGATTTCCACTCCTTCCTTCCTTACACGATAGGCATGGTAACCACCATCGCCCTATCCCTGCTAGCGATCCGTCTCTAGCCCACTCCAACTACCGCATGATTACCGAATACTAGATGAACACCGCTCGCATCTCTGATGCTAAATAAATCCTCTAAGCTCTGACTACTGTCCTTACAGTCCGAATAACTGGGAACAGACTCCTTGGTGATAAGCCACTTTCCTTGATGCTTCCGAAAGCCATCCCGAACGCCCAGATTAGAACCATCAAAACCCAATGATGGTGGCTGACCACTTCCCGAATCATTTTCAACCGTACCCGAGATGATACTAAACACTTCGAACCCGAAGTGAAAGATGACCTACACTAGCTACTAATAGCTCCTGGTATGCAATTGGCATATGACAATTCCAGAATACAATCCAAATACAAACAGAGAGACAAATCATACATAAAATCGCCTAACTACAGGGCAAAACTTCCATAATTCATATAGGAATGAAAATAGCCATAGATACGTACCTGCAACATTCCTTCCTGTAGTCCGGATCCTCCGCACCTGTCACTGCATGGCACTACCCTCTCGCCCATCCGTAATCCTCATAGTCGCTGGGGCAGGCGCACTCCCTGCTCCTCCCCTCATCATCAGGTAGTCGGTCCTCTTGTGGCCCACCTGATTGCAGTGAAAACATAATGGGCTTGCCCCCCGTGGGCAGTCCCTGCTGACGTGACCATCACTGCCACAGTTGTAGCAGCCGGAACCCCTGGAACGACACACTCCCTCGTGCGGTTTCCCGCACGTGCTGCACTGACTTCGGCTCGGTCGAATCCTGGATCTGTGATATGAAACCTTGGGCCTTTTGCCCGAACCTCCTGAACCCAAAACCGCCTCCGTTTTCCTCTTCTTCTCCATCTCGATATCAATCTCCCTCTCTCGAGCCCTAGCAATCATATCTTCCAGCGTCTTACAGCCGGACCTGCTCACGAACTCCTTGATGTCGGGTCTCAACATCTCATGGTACCGAGCCTTCTTCATTTCCTCATCCGCGACATACTGCGGTACAAGAAGAGCCCTCTCCCTGAACTTGGCGGTGATCTCCGCCACAGTCTCAGTAGTCTACGTCAAATCCTGAAACTCTCGTGCCAGCTGCTGCACCTCAATCATTGGCGAAAACTCTGCCCTGAACCTGGCCGAGAAATCGCTCCAAGTCATCGCGTCCAACGCGGCATCATCTCCCAGAGCATGACCAATCTCTTCCCACCAATCCCTCGCTCTGTCCTTCAGAAGACAAGAGGCGAGTCTAACCTTGTCCCCCTCGGGACACTTGCTGGTACGAAAAGCGTTGGCAACATCGGCCAACCATCTGCTGCTAGCAATGGGGTCCCTAGTCCCATGATAATCTGGTGCCCCACAGGCTCTGAACTCTCAAAATGTCAAGGTACGCGCTCCCATCAATGCCATCATCTCAGTACGTAAGGCTCCCAACCTCTCATCCAAAATCTCCAGTATACCCTCCTTGACCGTGCCAAAGATCACAGGAGTCTGAGCTAGAATAATGCGCGTAACCTCAGCTGATATCAACTCCCTCATTCGCTCCTCGAGCTGCTCGGCCCCTGAACCCGAGCCTGATTCCTCTCCGGCGCCTGATCCGCCCGCTGGTCTCTCTTGCAATGTCACCATGCTGAAAATATACCACAACCACTATCAGAATACTCATCACTGATGCGAGACCAAACATACCCTGCCAGGTTCCCGGTCTTGTCTCGGCCTTTCCCGAATCGAGTACGGATCCTCTGCTTTTAGTAGTACGGGCCCATACTACCTTCCACATCTATCCGTACTTTCCTCAGGAACTGCTTCGACTCCACCAGGTCCCTTATCCACTAATACTGCTCCCAACACTATCTCATCCTAGGCTGACCCTAGGGAAACCTCTGACTTAACTCAAACCAGTCCTCATCTGCTAAAGGTTTCCTTGCGATGCCAATTAGCCACCACCTGGATACCATCACATGTGACGAGGCTCAGATAATCGTTCAAGTAAAAGACTCGTCCCTACAACGGTTGGACTTAGACAAGAGCTGCGCAATAGGGCCAAATCCAGCACTCTGAGATTATTCAACCCTGATCACATGTGACGTGACGTATCCACCTAATGGCTAACTCCCATTACTCAAAATCCCACAATGCACAAAGCAAGCAGCATTCGGACAAGGGGAAAATCTAACCACCACATACTCAAGCAATCATATCCACATAGCAAGAATCTGAACTAGCATGCAACACAAACTCAAAAACTCAGGCATAACCTAAACAGGCTATCCTACTACTGTCTAATCAGCACTATCATGCAGCTCAAAAGCACAAATAACAGGCACATAAGGCATGATCCCTAGATCCTTAGTCCTATTCTAGCATGTTGTTCTATCAACTGATAAGCATAACATAAACTTGTATGGGTAATTTGGGGTACTTACTTGAGCTCGGTTGATTGCATGCACCACACCTCTTTTCTCTTTTCAAAGTTCTTTTCTTTCTGAATTCTTTTTGCTTTTCTGAAACTGTTTTTTGTTCTCAAAATTCTTTTTACAAAACTGTCTTTTCATTTTTGAAAACTCTTTATCCGACCCCTCAGTTTGAGTTCAGGCACACCCGAGAGTATGACCGAATCCCTCAAACCAAGGCTCTGATACCAACTTGTAACGTCCCAAAATTCAAGACTAAAAATTTCTTTTAATAAAGTATCACTTCCAGTAAAATCATCATTTCAAAACATAAACAGAGTATTAGTTTCCAAAACACATGTTTATTATCAGAGTAAAACATTCCCAGGCTGACTATTCTATGGTGTGTGCCATGCGATCATCTCGAGCTCCATCATCCGCTACCGGAAGTACCTGAAACCAAAACTGAAAGCCGTAAGCACGAAGCTTAGTGAGTTCCCCAGATACCACATACCATACAAACCATTCATAGCCAAGAATCATACATAACTGACTTATCCATAACCAAGTAAGGTGCTATGTGCCAAACATAGTATTGCCATTATGCCACGGGCCGCACGTGGTCTTCCTGGTCAAGCCTAGGCCGCTCCCTGGGTCTTTCATACAAGTGCCAAGGGCCACCCCCTGGTCTTACAGACGTGTGCCAAGGGCCACCCCCTGGTCTCACAGACAAATGCCAAGGGCCACCCCCTGGTCTTACAGATAAGTGCCAAGGGCCACCCCTTGGTCTTCTATGCAAGTATCACAAGGACAACCGTACATACTACTCTACTTAGCTAAACAGCATACAATGTGCCAGAAGCCACCTCCTGGTCTTTCATATCTATAGCATACAATGCGCCAGGAGCCACCTTCTGGTCTTTCATACATATTGCCTAGGGCTAACCCCCGGGTCTTCCTGTCATACATAATAACATACTATGCGCCAGGAGCCACCCCCTGGTCTTTCATGCATATTGCCTAGGGCTAACCCCCGGGTCTTCCTATCATACATAATAACATACTGTGTGCCAGGAGCCGCCCCCTGGTCTTTCATGCATATTCTAAATGGGCCGGCATTGGTACCCTAGACCCATACAAACAGTGAGGAGACTTACCTCGCGAATGCCGATACTCCAAACTGAAGAAGCAGACTCTCGAACCACCAACTCACCGCAAATCCCGAACTAACCATCATAACAATTAAACATTAGGTCAAGCATTCTTCCACATATCGGACCAAGACCAAAATCCAAATCCTCATTCTAAGTCCAACATTGGCCCAATGTACCAAATTGGGCCCGCTTCACCAAATGGGCCTAGAACCAAGGTCCATAACAATAATTGGGCGCAAAACACTCTGTTCATAAATTCCCAGACATGGCCCAACACCCAACTGTCCACTAACAGCCCAAACTCGAAGCCCAAATATGAAAGTCCAACAGGAGGAGTACGCTGGGCGTACCCTCCTTGGTACGCGGTGCGTACAGCAACGACTCGCAAGGGGAAACGAGGCGTACTCTAAGGCTACGCGGGGCGTAACCCTTATGCTCAACAAATCCACACAATGGCTTAATGGCTTAAGCTCTTAAGCCCAAACTCCAGATCCATAGGCCAAACATGACTGGAGCTCATAAAGTTTCCGACTTTATCACTTGGGACGTCATTAAGCTCTTAATCCAAGGTCTTAATCCATTAAGACCCACATAACTCATACATGAAATAACTACAGCCCTTGGGACCTCATTTTTATCACTCTAGACCTCTCCAAAGGTCTGAAAGGACAGATACACTTTACCAAATCGGACTATGCAACAAGATGAAGACTTTTGGGACAAGAATGGGGACAAAGCTTCAAAATACATAGATCTATACAATATGAAGGTCAAGCAAGAAGCTTTATACCTTAAACCAGCTCCAAAGGGTGGTATTTCTTCAGATCCACAAGTTCCACACGTTCTTCTTCTTCTTTGACAACTTCCCTTTTCTCCTTCAAGCCCTTCTTTTGCCAATACAAGCTTCTCAAGGTCAAACACACTCAAATATGGAGGGAATACGAGATTAGGGTTTCTCTGAGGTTGAAGATGAGTGTAAGGAGGCTGAGGGGTGAACCATCTTATTCCTTATATAGTGGCTGACCCTAAAATAGGGTTTGGGATTTCTGTGAGTACGCGGGGCGTACCTCCCTGGTATGCGGGGCGTATTCACTCGGCCAACGCGCAACGTTCCTATTCTTACGCTGGGCGTACCCAGCCACCTTTCAAAAATAACATCTTGCATGCATGGGGCCATCTCCTTCTCATTACACAAAAGGGCTATGAACAACGTTCAACTTCACAACACCTCAATTCTTCTAATCTAAACCCGCTCCCAAATTACTTCACATTCATGCGAGGGCAACGAGAAGCCCAATACCACTGACACATATAAAAGCAGGATGTTACAATATGGCAGAAAGATAAAGGTTTCTCCAATATGAAGAGATGGGAGAGTACTTTTGTATCTTGTTTTATGATTATCTTAGTGATTATGGAACCGTATCACAATTGATTCTCTAAGGACACCTTAGTGCATTTGTTTGCCTAAGGAGAGGAATCGTGAATTGTTGAAATGGTTAAATCAAAAGATAAATCATACTTCGTTCCAAAAACAAATCTTAGAGTTACTCTAAGATTGTAACTTGAGTGACATAATCTTTAGAAAGTTCAGAACACTTGTCAAGTGTAGAGGAACATGTTTCCTATTCTTGTACATTTGAGATTGGTAAGTTGTGATGTTTTGGATAAACCAAAGACCAACTAATACGAATTGTGAGAAGTGTTTAACTTGATAAGAATCCGCACTAACTCTTGAATATTTGTTTTGTCAAGGAATGGTTCTTGACAAAGAGAATCTTATGTGTCAAGAGGACAGTGGGAGTATTGAGATAGTTGCAAGCACTAATCAAGAGTTTTGTTAATCACTAGCCAACGACTTGAGGTCTGTAACCTATTGTGTTGACATATTCTTATATCTGTGTCTATTCCAGTAAAAGTTGACTATGCTTGTGAGTTCTATGAGTTATCAATTGTTTACATAACAACCCGGAAGCCATGGTGGGCATTGTGCTACCAGGTGGCTAGAAATTAAGATTGAACAAGTTCAATCCATTTGACTTTGGTTTTGGCACTAACCTTGTCTTGTAATTATGGTTGTGACAAATTCACATGGATAGGAACACTTACACTATAAAAATATAAGTGTCATAAGGTTTCTCTCCGATTCATGAAAATGATGATGAGGTAACTCTTTCGGTAAGTATATTTTGAGTAGATAGCAATTATGAGAATGACAAAAGGTCTAAACATTTTGATTACGACATCCCTCTTCATAATTGTTTAGACAAACAAGTCAGCTATCTAAGGAAAGGTGTATAAGTTTGATAAAGTCTTATCAAAGCAATCTCGCATTAGAAATCTGAACTTTGGTAAGAAAGTCAATAAAGTATTGATTTCTAGAAGTCCAATTGATCTCTGGATACATGTCAAAACTAGTGGGAGCATAAATGTGATGCTAGTAAGATAATAATCATTATGCTAGTGGGAGCATGATTATTATGTTAAGTGTTGCAAGTTAGCAATATTAATTATAGAAAACAAATATTTCTATTCGCCTTGAAAAAGTTGTTTTGCTATAATTAAGGGTGAGGATTTTATACTTCATTCCAATTCTACAAGCTTAGATTGAGATTTTAATCTACTTTAGCCAAGGATATATAAGAATGTTATGTTTGAATGGTTCAACATAAGGAAATTCTATATATGTTGCGTTCTCAAAATTTGATTATGATTACGACATACTTCTTCATAGTTCGAATTGTGAGAATATGGAAAATAAAAATTTATAGCATAAATCGTGTCGTATATGCTTTGAGCATAGGTTCGATTACATGAGCTGTAATCCGTTCTAAATTTTCCAAATGGCTGGGGCATTAAGATGGAAAAAGGAATAGAACTGGAAATGACTAAAATGATTAAGCAAATTGTCAAGGACAATATGAGGTTTACCAAAGATTGGTTAGTCATGGACAATTGGAAGTATAAAGTAAGGATCATATTGACATATTTTGAAAAGGGGCAACTGTTTTTCAAAAGTGATGGTCAAAATGGGAATATGGAATTGTTTCCATAGGTGGAAGTTATTCTTTGAATATGTGTAATATTAAAGAACTTAATGCAATGAAGGGTGTTCAAAGGAATGTACTTTGAATTTGAGACTTCATTTCCATGGAATTGCCTTTCATTGGAATACTCTGTAATGTCTGTTACCAAATCTTTGTAACTTTCTGCATAGTCATTACAAGGGGATCATTACATATAAGTTTAGAATCTAACATATTATAGTAAATGGCAAGAGTTTGGTATTCTTACATTTACAAGAAGGATTGGAATTGTGAAATAAACATCATTGAAATATTGTCAATTGATCTATTTCACAAAGAGAAGACCATATGTAAACATAGTGTGCATACTTAGAGTATGGCATAGCTATTGTTTAGACGAACATAGTATACATGCTTGGTGCATGGCATCACTTTCAATTCAAGTATTAAGTTGATAAATTGAAACAATGAATAATGAGTAATCAATATGGTGCTTAGATAAAAGGGTTTTTTATTTACACTCAAGAGTTTTATAGGATTAAGTATTATTCATGTGTTTCACTTTGCATGTTTTGACTTCCAGAACAACTAGGTCATTCTTCCCGAATGACTAAGTTATTCAAACTCTCCACAGTCAGTCATACTTTGGAAGTAGGTATTGATTTAAGACTGTCATGAATCTCGCTTATAAGATTTGTCTAAGGTGCATTAGACATAGCAATAGTTGCTACAACATTCATGAGTGCTTATAAGTTCTGAGTATTGGATTCAACCCACACTCATTTGAATCACTTCATGGATTTTATCATGAGTGAATCATGAAACGATAATATCTTATATTCTTCAAACCTAGAGATACGAGTTGTTGACTATGAGTTGGTTGTGCACTGACACGAAAACACATTGGTAACTCGATGTTATAAAACGTGCCTTTGTGTATGATTTAAAAAGTAGTCAGTACAAGCATATGAGTTAAAGTTAATCCATTCCTTTTACCCTTAATGGGATAAAAGCGATATCTGTGGGCCCCTCGATGATTTAGTGATGAGAAAACGTTAGTGCTCGTCCGGGCCTGGACTGATTTGATTTGTTCAATTAGTCAGTTATCATGAATCAGAAATCGAGAAACAAAAAAAATGGACAGAGAGAATGATTATAATCCATGTCTCAGTCCATATGATACCTAGAATGGAGCAATATATGATCACTTATCTAATGGACGCTTCATTGATTTGTTCAGAGTTCGATTAGTGTCTAAGTCCATAACTATAATTGGTATATACTTGACCCGACCCAACATGGTCCATTTGGGTTGCATGGCATCATGCATTTGGATAGACTAAAATGATAGAAAGAATACTTAAGGTTTATTATTATATTATAAGTTTTAATATATTAATAAGATTATTTAATTAGTATTGATCAAGAACTAATCTAGAATTAATTAAGTGATCAAAAGAAGACTAATTAAATATATGGGTTGATTGTGTAAATCATCCATACTTATATAGTAGGCTAATGCTCCATGGATTATCAAGTTGGGCTAAAACCCATAGGATACTCCATGGATGCTCCATGGTGTATTTGAACTCGTGGATCCAAGGAAATGGAAAGCCATGACAAATAGGGTTTACCCTAATTGTGACTAACTATGTAATGATTTTATTATTGAACAAGTTTATTTGAGGTTGTATGAACCATATGAATCAATGTTTTGTATGCTAGTTAGGATAATACCTTGGATATTCATATTTGCATGTATAATAGAGAAAACATAGATCCAAGGTATTTAGGGTTGCATGTACCCCATAGGAGTGTTAGAATGCTCAAAACCCATCAAATATTTCCATGACCACTTTCCGAACTCGCTATGGACATTATGAATTTGTTGTAATGCCCTTCGGTCTAACGAATGCCCCTGCCGCAGTTATGGACCTGATGAACCGAGTATACCGTCCATTCCTTGACAACTATGCGATTGTTTTCATCGACGATATCCTGGTGTATTCTCGAAGTGAGGAACAACATAGTCGACATCTCCAAAAAATCTTGGAAACCCTACTAGCCAAAAATCTGTACACGAAGCTCTCTAAGTGTGAGTTTTGGCTCCGTAGCGTAAACTTTCTAGGTCATGTTGTCAGGCAAGAAGGAATACATGTGGACCCTTCCAAAGTTAAACCATTGAAGGATGGGTAGTCCCCACGACACCCACAGATATTCGTGAATTTCTGGGTCTCGCAAGCTATTATAGAAGATTCATCAAGAACTTCTCCAGGACCGCCAAGCCTCTTACTACACTTACACAAAAAGGCATACCATTCGAATGGACAGAGAAGTAGGAAGTTGCTTTCCAAACCCTGAACAAATCCCTCTGCAGTGCACCTATGCTATCCTTACCAGAAGGAACCGAAGACTTTACAGTCTACTGTGACGCTTCAAATCAAGGTTTGCGATGTGTACTTATGCAGCGAGGAAAGGTGATAGCCTATGCATCAAGACAACTGAAAACGCACGAAATGAACTATACCACTCATGATCTCGAATTGGGAGCATTGGTCTTCGCATTGAATATTTGGAGGCACTACCTTTATGGTACGAAGTGCACCATCTTCACTGATCACAAAAGCCTCCAACACATCCTCAACTAGAAGGAATTAAATATGAGGCAGCGGAGATGGGTCGAGCTGGTAAACGATTACGAGTGTGAAATCAAGTATCATCCGGGCAAGGCTAACGTGGTGGTTGATGCCCTGAGCCGAAAAGAATATTCAAGTCGTCACATGAAAACTCTCTCGATAACCATCCGATCCCACCTAATTTCGCAAATCAAAGAAGCCAAGTTGGATGCATTGAAACCCGAGAACACTACAAGTGAATCATTATGTGGGATGGAGAAGAACCTTGAAGTCAAAGAGAATGGAACATATTATTTCATGAACCGAATTTGGGTCCCTAAACTTGGGGGATTCAGAGAGGTAGTCATGAATGAGGCTCATAAGACACGATACTCCATCCATCTGGGTTCAGATAAAATGTACCTGGATATCAAACAACATTATTGGTGGCCTAAAATGAAAGAAAAAATAGCCACTTACGTTAGCAAGTGCCTCACTTGCGCTAAAGTGAAGGTAGAATATCAAAAGCCCTCGGGACTATTACAACAACCGGTAATACCCGAGTGTAAATGGGAAAGGATTACCATGGACTTTGTGACCAAATTACCCAAGACAACTGATCGATTGTATGCCATATGGGTAATAGTCGATAGGTTGACAAAATCCGCCCATTTCCTGCCGATAAAGGAGTCATACAAGATGGAACGATAGATTAGAATCTACATCAAGGAAATTGTGAGACTCCATGGAGTGCCAATATCTATCATCTCAGATCGAGATAGTAGATTCACTTCACCTTTTGGCAATCACTTCAGAAGGCTATGGGAACACAACTCGACATGAGCATTGCTTACCACCCACATACGGATGGTCAAAGTGAGCGAACCATTCAAACGCTTGAAGATATGCTTCGAGCATGTGTGATAGACTTTGGAAGGTCGTGGGATACCCACTTAACTTTAATTGAATTTTCATACAATAACAGTTATCACACAAGCATCAAGGTTGCTCCTTTTGAAGCATTATATGGTCGTAAATGTAGATCACCGTTGTTCTGGGCTGAGGTAGGTGATACTCAGCTAGCAAGAGGACAGACACCAAAAAATGCTTTAACAGGGCCATAAATCATAGGTGAAACAACATAAAAGATAGTTCAAATCAGACCTCGAATTCAAGCATCACGAGACCGACAGAAGAGCTATGTTGATAAATGGCGAAAGCCCCTAGAATTTCTAGTCGGGGATCGGGTGTTATTAAAGGTCTCTACCTGGAAACGGGTGATTCGTTTTAGGAAACGGGGGAAACTAAACCCACGATACATTGGACCATTCAAGATTCTAGCCCGAATCGGTCCAGTGGCCTATAGGCTGCAGCTACCTGCCGAGCTCAGCAGCGTACACCACGTGTTCCATGTTTCCAATCTGAAAAAGTGCTTATCCGACGAAACTCTTGTCATCTCATTGAAAGAAATCGAAATCAACGAAAATATCCGGTTCATCGAGGAACCAATTGAAATCATGGACATGGAAGTGAAGTGTACTAAGAAAAATCGCATTCCAATTGTGAAAGTTCGGTGGAACGCAAAGCGTGGACCGGAATTCACATAGGAATGCGAAGACCAGATGAAGCAAAAGTACCCTCACCTATTCTCGTGTTCTCAATTCTAGCTTCAAAAAGAAATTATTTCAGGACGAAATTCCCTCTAACGGGGGGATGATATCACAACCAGGAAATTCTATGCTTTTGTAATCATTTTCAAGCACAAAAATGTAAACAAAATCTAGAAGCATGCATGATGTTTATTCAATGACAACAAAATTACATCAAAAACTCTATACAAACACTTCAAATGGTCAGCGAAAGATTGGAAACCTAAAAATCCTGGTTTAACTCCGTTATGGACTAGGATTTCCTTATAGGGCCTAATGGGCCAATAAGGTTCCAATTTGACTATTTTGGACTTGGAACCCTTAAATGGACTCTAATTTAACCCACCTTCATAAGATTTAACATTTTGGGCCATATTGGGCCTAAAATGGAATAAACTACTCCACTAAGCCTTATTGGGCCATAACTAATATAATTAGCTTTAATGGGCCATATGTGACATCCCCATTTTCACGGCCAGAAAAGACCGATTTTTTTTATGCTTTATAAAAGTCAGAGTACTTCTTTTCATAAAAATCTTGCGGAATTTGTTCCCAGAAAAACATGATAAATATGTTATTAAAACATTTTCGAAGAAACGTATTTTATTCATTTTAAAACATTTGGGATGTTATTGTCAATACAGAAACATAAGCATAAACAGAACTTACATTTATTTACACTAGTGATCTACATCTCTTTAACCTCTCAGTGTAATGTGACTTCATATCAACACCTGTGATATAAATAAACTGAGTGGGTCAGGTTGGGAAACCTGGTGAGTACATAGGGTTTTCAACCCACAATAATATAATTATTATGTTTAAACAATCAAGCAATTAAACCCAATTACCCATCCCCATTATCTTCTTTACTCTTAAGGATCTACCCTAAGAATCAGCTATTTCTCGTTCATTCATTCCTAAGGATTATCCTAAGGAATCGGCACGAAGTCCATCGTTACCAAAGCTTATAGATTACAAAAGGTGAACACGTAGTCCAAAACAGATGGTAAACACTTATTTCAAAAGTAACTAGTGAACACACTTAGTTCAAAATACCTAGTGAACACACTCAGTTCAATGATACATAGTGAACACACTCAGTTCAAAATACCTAATGAGCACCTAGCTCAAAAACACCTACAGGTTACGAGCTTACTAGCGTTCCACCGGACCGTCTAGTATCGCCCACGGTCATCATCTATACTCCACTAGATGACTGGATCACTGACAACATTGATGTCTCCCATCGTGTTATCACAAAACAACTATTTCATCTACCCATGTTTTACCCAACACATTTTGTAGATATAAAATACATATACAGTTTAAATCATTTAAAACATGTATAAAAATCTGTCACCCAGCATAGACAGCAAGTATTCAGACAATATGCACACACAACACGTAATTTATTTTAAAATACTTCATATCTATGTTTAAGATGAAAGGGACTATGTACACACCTGAGAAGGTGGTGACTCGTTACTCGGACAGCGCTTCGTTTACTTTAAAATAATTTCCTTCGAGGAAACCTAGTATTATTACCACTAGATTTTAGTCTAATATTTACCGTGACTAATTATTAATCTTATTATTATTATATAAGCGTTTAAACAATACTTTCCAACCACTATGTACAGACAGGGGCCAGACATAAAACACCGGAGGGCAGGACCATTTTGGCATATAGCACTTCTGTAATCCAACAACCCTATGCGACCCTTTAAACCAGATTTCCCGTACCGCGAGTAGTTAAAAAGATATTACAACGACACTTATATAAGTCATAATAATAGCTCAAATATTTATTATAAATTTATAATAACAATACTAATTTAAAATATAAACTATATTTAAAATAGGGTAAGCATAACTTACTTACAAGGG
The DNA here is from genome assembly GCF_051521515.1 of Lactuca serriola. Taxonomy (NCBI): domain Eukaryota; kingdom Viridiplantae; phylum Streptophyta; class Magnoliopsida; order Asterales; family Asteraceae; genus Lactuca; species Lactuca serriola. The sequence continues at coordinate 249,631,470 of NC_136411.1, read as the reverse complement.
GATTTTAGCTAGGAGTCGGGCTCTGTAGGGACAGAACTTCGTCGCTGAATCTTTCTAAGAAAGATTCGTGCAGCGCTTCAGCGCTCACCTTACTATACTAAAACTACAGAAAGAGAAGTCGAATCACGAGGGACCGAAATGCTCGGGGGATAAGGAGAGAAATACTCTTGAATCAAGAGAATGGTGCAAGAAATATGAGAGCCCAAGCCTCTTATTTATAGTAATAGAATTTACAAAAACTACCATCCATAATTACTTAATGACCTTATAGTTATATAAACAACTAAACACCCCTTTATAATACTATTTTAAATAGATTTAACGATATTTGCACTAAAATAATGTAGAAAGAACTCAACATTAGTCTTATAATGACCGCATCGTTGATACTTTTCTAATGATATATATATGTATATATATATATATATATATATATATATATATATATATGTGTGTGTACGTATATATGATTTATATTTTATTTTAATACGTAAATATGCTATTATAATTTGTAACTCGTTCATACAAACTCCGTTTTTGACGTTCTTTATATCCACGCGTAGGTGGAGACGTACTCTACAACTTTCGTTTAGACTCCGTCGGCTAATTTTGACTTTATTTTTAAAGTTATATTTTTAACAGGCCGGGACAGGATTCGTCCGTTAAAATCTCATAACTTCTTCATCCAATGTCCATTTTCGTCTGTCTTTTTATCGTTACACTACTAATAACGAGATCTTCGATTCTCGTTTAGGTTGTTTCGGCTAAAAACCGCTCGATCTAATACTCGAACTTCGGGCTGTACACAGCTAAGCCGAAACTTCGAAAAATCATAACTTCCTCATAAAAAGTCAGATTTAGGCGTTATTTTTATGGACGTTATCAGGTTAACATATTGTACGACTTTCATTTAGATTACTAAGGCTAAAATTCTCTCTATCTTAAATTCACTATTTACGTCTTCGCGGTGCCGTGCCGATTCCGTCGCTAAACTTCGACGGGTCATAACTTCTTCGTTATAACTCGGATTTTGGCGGTCTTTATATGTATGGAAACCTTGTAACATATACTACAACTTGGTTAAGATTATTTATTTTAAATAATATTTTGCCAAAAAGTCATTTTCGACCCCTATTATCTCTAAATTAACTAGCCCGGATCTACGGGCATTACAATTATCTCCCCCTTAGGATGATTACGTCCCGGAATCATCAACAAAACAGGACTCACATGATGACTCCATACGTTATCTCTTCATCCTAAGTAATAACCGTAACTTTGATGTTTCTTCGAATGAGTATCTAACTTTAAGACTTCCTGACTGCAGGCGGTGCCCGATCTTGGACCCGCTCTCTATCTCATGTTAGACTTCCAAATCATTATCTTCATAGGGCGATCTCAATCTTTATTGGAGACTCCTTCTTTAACAAACTTGAGAGAAGTTTCTTCCTTCGATTATCATAATAGACCGATGGCTCATGTTCTAATGACCTCCCATCGCATGATGCATCGCTTAGACTCATGTCTCTTAGAATCAAATTGCAAAACAGACTATACCTTCCTTCATGTTCTAACCACATCTTAAAATGTAGCATTTCTAGCTACAAAGCAACCTTTCGTGATACCTCTACTGATCGCTTTTTATTTCATTCTTTCGTTTTAAGTCAGACGCTACATTGAACTTGATTCTCTAAACCACATAACATACTCAACGTAATCAGACTCAATTTGATATGACCGCTAGGGTCGGAATAACAATCATCTTCTTAGTCATTACCAAAACAATGGTAATGACATACATGAATAAAACGAAATCAGTTACTAGCTTCTTGGTAACCTTGTAACTTTCCCTGATCCAAGTGTGAGTCCTGTGCTTCCGGTAGTATATGCATCTACTACCTTTCACACCTACTCATACTCGTCCCAAGTATTGTCTCGCAGTCCCCAAGTCCTAAAATCACGAAACAATTTAACACATACGAGTGTGTCCAAAATAAATATAAAAATTTCCCTCGACTCTACTAGGACTTCTTCCATGCGTATCTTCAATCATCAATTCTGCTTCAACTTGGTTGGTGATGAAAATTCTAGATGATAGGAAAACCTTAGGAACTACACCAATCGTTCTATCATCCCGCGAATCAAATGTTTACATTCAAATGTACCGTACTTCTCTAGACGTACTGCTATTTTATCAGACGTATTCTAAAAGCAAGATAACTCTCTTATGATATCTTCCGATGGGTATCATTCACTATCGTTAGCCATCTCATTTCCTCTATTTTCTCAGTCTATCATGGTTCGCATCACTTCCTGAACTTCTGCCATTGTGATAGGTTCGGGTGCAGGTGCAACGACCGATGAATGACCCATCATATTCTTAGGCTCAGGTTGTCATCTTCCTCGTATATTTCCTAGTTTGTCTTCACCATGACGTTTTGTACTCCCAAGCAGACGTTCGGTGTACCGAGGCGAGAATTTGAAGATATGAAAGAATTTATTTACGATAGAAGTATAGGTCTCCTTGTCACACCGAAAAGTTATATGTCAGTTCTAATACCGTAATCTAACGTTTAGAAATCTGAACACATAAAATTTCCAGATCCGGTCGGCAACAGACCATAGATCCGAACAAATAATAGCAAATAAGGTATTTTTATAGCTATAACATAAAACATTTAGCACATAAAACATTTTAGGCATCTTTCCAAAAATAAACTAGTGCTTGTGTCTAAAATATAGCAGATACTCATCCCATAATCATCGCTTAGCATTCTAAGTTTAAGTCTAGAAATTTCCTACAAATTCCTAGTTCGCTTAAACTAATGCTCTGATACCAACTGTGACATCTCCATTTTCACGGCCAGAAAAGACCGATTTTGTTTATGCTTTATAAAAGTCAGAGTACTTCTTTTCATAAAAATGTTGCGAATTTGTTCCCAGAAAAACACGATAAATACGTTATTAAAACATTTTCGAAGAAACGTATTTTATTCTTTACAAGAGTCATTTTTGCTAAAATAACAAGATTGGGTTGGAAGTTGATAATTTTCGGCTTTATGAGGGTAATAAAGTATTTATTTATCCAAAATCTGACTTTTATGGAAAGAATACTATTCAAACGACCAAAAATATAAAATTTTACTTAATGGGCTTATATTTGGGCCTCACGGATTTTTTGGCCCAAACTTGCGAAAATGAAGAGTTTTAGGGGCTGAAATTGTAAATTCATTAAAGTATGAGTATAAAACATAAATGAATAAATTTCAAGGGATGAAAATGATTTTATTGCAAAATTGGACTAAAAATACAAAGTTTTTGGATTTTGGGCCAAGATTGTGAAATTTGCGGAAATATGGACCACAAATGCAGACTTTTCCAAATAAGTGGCCGGAACTGCCCAAAGATTATATTCTAGGCTGAAATTACTATATAATTAGTGTTTGGGCCGAAATGTCAAGAAACATAATTTATGGACCTAAAATGTCATTTTTCATTAAAAATGACTAAAAATGTCATTTTTGTTAAAAAGGGCTGAAATCGTAATATTATGTGAAAAAGGGGCTGAATTGGTCAAATAAATAATTTTGGGTCAAATATGCTATTATTAAAACAATTGGGCCAAAAATGTAAAATTTTATAACTTATGGATTTAAAAATGCATACTTTTATAAATCTACAATATACTTATAAAACGATTGGCGAATGTTATAACTTTACGACTAAAAGCTTCGTGTAAAACAAATCTTACGACAGTATTAACATACAAAATGGGTAAACAACATAAATAATACATGTTTATTGGGCTTCCGGTGACCCAATCACATGCCTAATGGACCCTCAATGGCTTTTACATGCTATTGGGCCTTAGTGGCCCATTTGCATTGCTAGTATGGTCCAAATCAATCTTATGCTTGATGGACTAACGTGTCCGTCGCATACTCGACAGCCTATAATAACATACATGATTAGTGGGCCATCGTTGCCCTCTTTCATGTCTGTTAGGCTTACTTCATATTCACGTAAACATCATTCGGGTTGTAAAACAAGGTTATTCAACTTCATGGGATTAAGTGAGAAATAACAGGTGACACCAATAAGTGTTGGTTGTAGCTTGTAGTTATAATCAGATTCTCCTGGAGGGAGAGCGGGAGTTTGTGTATAGATCTATAAGGGGGTGACTCCCACACACCTGAGCTGTTCGCTACAGTTAGACTTGACTAGTCTAGGGTGACAAAACAGACGAATTAGTCACTATTATGGGTGGTTATAATGACTCACATAGAGATCCATTACTATCTAAGTACTCATGGAAAATCATATGCATACACTGTGACAATGCAAAGTGATTTATACAATAATACAAAACTATCATACTATTTAAATTGGAAAACATCGGGTTTTCCGAGGAACGACATTATTCACTTCTACATACAACAACTACAATACAAGGAACAATTAGTAAAGGCATTCACTTTTACATGTTTTGACATCACATACATATACACTTATGGGATCATCACATCTTTTCGTAAACAGTTTTGTTATAGAAAATACCAGATTTTCTGGGTTTTACCAACAATACAAACTATTTTTATATCAAATTGTGCTTATGAACTCACTAACATTATATATGTTGACCGTTTTCAAAATAACTTGTATTCTCAGGAAATCATTAGACTGAAGAACCTCCAAGTGTGTCTCAGGAAATTTCTTTTGTGAAATGTTAGTCGTGAGACAATTTATGTTTTGAAAAATGTCATGTAAACAATGTAGTTGATGTGAACATGGTCAGTTGTAATGTATTAATGCATGGTGATGTTTATGTTATGTTTCATGTATATTCATTGTGATGATATTTCAATTTAAGTCACACGATCCCTCGGACGTTTCCGCTGTCTGGTTCGGGGGTGTGACAGAGAGCGTGATAATTGTATATAGATCTGTATTGGGATTGACACCCTACACCTTGCTGCTAGCTACAGTGGGACCTACAGGTCTACGGGTGACAAAAGTCATAGGATCTTGACGTCTGAAAAACTTTGTGCAGGTTAATTCTTGTTATAATATGGTTATAACTACTCACATAGGGAGTTAACAACCTTTCAAGTTTACGGGAAAATTCTACTTTAAAAAGGGGGTTTATCTATCTAAAACTGCATACTCTCAGTCTTGGGATTTAAGACTACACAACTTTGTATAAGGAAAATATTGGGTTTTCTTTGGAAACACATTACCATTATAAACAAAATATAAGTACAAAATATGCACATACTCTCGACCTTGGGATTTAAGGCTACATAACTTTTTATAAGGAAACTAAAGGATTTTTCTTAAATCATACGTTACCATTACAAACAAAGGTTTTCAAACTCTACAACCAAAAGCTTATGAGTTCACCAACTTAATTGTTGACACCCTTTCAAAACTACTTGTATTCAATCAACAGCTTTTGAGGATATGACGTTGAATCGTCAAAATTTTCATTTTTATCATCATAGTGTAATTGATATGAAACATGTAAACTCATACTATGGTGTAACCTTTTCAATTATATTTATGATGGTCGTATTTATTTTGAACACTATTATACTCGTTGTTGTGATACTATACATGAAGTCTTCCACCCCCGAATGTTTCCGCCATCCTTGGTTCGGGGGCGTGACAGTTTTTTGTAAAAAATAATTTATGGTAACCTGGAAACCTAGTATTACAGGTAGAAAGGGCAAAACCGACAAAAAATGACAAGTTTGCGGCTTAAACGAACCAAAAATTTGTCGAAGGGTAAAGCTGACATTTTTTTTGTCAAACTTACGACTTTTTATGATATTATCCCTTTGAAAAAACAAACCCACTCCGTTTTGTTGTTTTCTCCAATATTTAGGTTATATTTTTAACAGAAAAAACAACTAAATATATCAAATTTCTCAATTTTTATTCTATATAAATAGACATCAACGTCGATATAAAAAAATTATATTGTTCATATCGATCTGGTCAGATTCACAATGTGAATTGGTGAATTTTAAATGATTCACACTGTGAATTTGAACTGTAATAACAATTCTGATTTTAGCATTCATTATGTAAATCGTATTTACTATTTCAACTCATTGATTACTCACAAATTAATTTAATAAAATTTACATGTGAATTAAAGTATATTTCATTGTACTTTTATAACATTTTAACGTTTTCAATACTAATAAATTAATTTTTTAATTCACATGTTAATTTATTCATATTTTAAATCAGAAATGTATATAATTTACCTTTCATAATTTATAATATGAATCTGAATTACTTCTTTTTACACTGTAAATCTGAACTGAATATAATTTAGTTTTCAGCATTCACAATTTAAATCTAAGCTAAAATTTAAAAAATAAATAAATAAATAATTATATTTTATATATCAATATGAATGTTTAGTTACAGAGTACGTAAAAGTAAGAATTTTGATATGTTTATTTTATTTTTTTGACAAAAGTAAACTTAAATATCAAGAACTCACACAAGAAAACGAAGTCGGTTTGATTAAAGACAATAAATGAACAAGGAGAATGTTTGAAAGAGTTTGATTAGAGAGAACTCACACAAGTATAATCAAACTAAAGACAATAAATGAACAAGGAGAATATTTGAAAGAGTTTGATTAGAGAGAAAGGTGAAAGTGAAGTAAATGTGAATATAACTATCTTTTGAGCAACAACCTGTGATATATTCTTTTCATTAAAGACTCATTATATAGGAAAAGGAGTTACATCATACATACCAATATGCATACAAAGGACTAGATAAAAGAATAAATCCTAACACCCTGATTATCCATTTTGACAAGAAAGAATAAGTCCTATGTAAGGTTTCATCATGTAAAAGACAAGAATAATAAAGGCTTAGACGGATACACTATCTCCGAACATCTCTTCACTTCGCACCTTAAAACTTCATTTCTAACTTTAATCACCATCTCGGACATCATCTCCATTTCGCACTAGTAAGCATTTTGGAGCACCACTCTATTTTGTACCAGAGACTGATTTCGGATCTTCTTATTGAATGATTGCTAGAGGTTCACTTTCAGGTACTAACAATCTCCCCTAAGTTAACTTAGCAATCCAGTCTTCTAGCTCGAATCTTCTTTTATGAAGACATACGCCGGTACAACCAATCTCTTACTTCAATGTACCACAACAGCTGGCTTATGAACTTGGCTTTACATCTTTTGGTGCCTCGGACTTGGATGCATAATTGATGAACTTCCTAAGTGCCTTTGTCGGAACCAAATGTTTGTCAAGGACTCAGAAGAGGTCCTTTTTGTTGGTTTTTCTCTAAAGATACACTAATCCTAACATTGGTTCGTCAATTGGTCCCTCTGCCAGTATCTCAACTTCTGGCAGCTTGAAGTCAATACTAGCCAAATATTTCTCGGTTTCGAACAGATGGGCCAATTCAAAATTGCAACGACAAAATTTAGCAACGTAATCTTTGAAAAAGCTCAGGGCAGCATGGTAAGCTCCGATGATAAGATCATCGACCTGGTGCGTTCTGAAGTATGCTATAATGGTCAGGATATCGTTTGGATTGAGTGCAGGGAAGTCGGCGTCAATAATGGTCTTTTGTGATGGTTTGTATCGGAAGATGTGGTGTCGGAACAACACACAGTTCAACTCTAATTTTGTGAAGATTTTCCTTCCAAACCCGGAAATCTTGATGATCCTTTTCCGAGACCATACTTCATTTTGACGAAATACGTTCTTTGAATAAAAGGTCTTAAATCTTTCTCGTTATGTTCTAATGATCAACTATGGATCATATTCCGTGTGGAGAGGAGCAAACTTTGTGTAGAACTTGTTGTAAGGAGAGAAAGGTAGATCAATCTGGTTCGAATCTTTGTTGGGAAGATCATAGTACATGAAAGGCACTATGTCCAGATCATGAATGATTCCTTCACAACATAGAGGAGAGAGCCCTAGCATCGGATTAGGATTGTATTTGAGGGCTTGAATCTGGATGGTTTCCTCTAGAGCTCGGTTAATCTCTTCCTGCGACCAACCAGATTTTTTTTGTTTTGGTGGAGGTTGAGAGTGTTGGACTTCCAAGATGGGCTTTTTGCATTTGCCTTTCTGTTTGTTGGGGGTGAAGAGGATGTGTTGCATGTTCTCGTCTACAACAAATTTTGGAGGAGAGGAAGGCAGGGGCTCTTCCGGAATATCATTCGGCTTGCGCAGTGGTGAGCCTTCATCGATATGAGCAATCTTGGGCGAAGGAATTAGAGGCAGCATTGATGTCGTGGCTCGGAAGTCATCAACCGTTAGTCAGGTTTTAGCCTTAGTCATTTCTCGGCTCTTTTGAAGTACATCGGCTAGAGTTGATGGTCATGCGACTTTTTAACAAATACTTTGCCCTTCCTTGGAGAGCACCTTTGCTGGAAACTTTTTCAGGGCTGAAAGCCCTGTGATGGAATTAGTAACATACTTATCTTCATCATCATCTTCATCATCATTATCATCATCATCATTACCACCGGAATGACCTGAAAGAATTTGCAAGGAATTATCAGAATTTTCATCTTAGAGTCTAAACTCCAAGACAAGTTTCCAGGGTTGAGTTCTCCAGCTAGGTCCTTATCCCCCTCTTGCAAAGGAGGATCCTGCAACCGGTGCAAGCAACTAAGATTCTTTAAGTTCTAACAATCGTTCGAACACCTTCTGAAAGCTTGTGTTGATTAGCAAAGTCAAGGAATCATAGGCTTCAGCCATAGGAGCCTGAGCTTTGAGATGATTTAAGAGGTTGCCAAGCACGGAGAGAATTTCGTCAAACTTGTGGTTCGGAACATTGATGATGTTCCAAGATGCCTTGAGAAGCTTGATAAAGACTTGTTGCATGATCAGGTTCAATTCATCTTTCTTCCATATGTCCTTCTCTAACCTCTGAATGTGTTTCTAATGGAATACATGAGTTTGTTTGATGAGTTCACTAGTAGCACTGATTAAATCATCATGTACATTGAGCATTTTGGTAATGGTGTCGATATAGTGACCGAGAGAGGCATCATACATCTGTTCTACCTCCTCGATAATGTGCTTGAGTCGGAGGGAAATGAATTGATCAAGCTGGGCTTCCCTTTCATCAACAGTGGGTCCTGACTTATTGGCATCAGACATGGAGTTAATCATGGGATTTGAGCATTCTAACACTCCTATGGTGTACATGCAACCCTATAAACCTTGGATCCATGTTTTCTCTATTATACATGCAAATATTCAATATTCCAAGGTTTTATCCTAACTAGCATATTATGAAGAAACTATACTACAAAAGTCTAGTTAGATGACATACCTTTTGATGGAGCTTGAAGTCTTGAACTTTAAGAGCTTAGCCTTAATAGTGTGGAAGCCTCAAGTGGAATCACAAATCACTAAAAACACTTTGCAAAGCTTGAGAGAATAGAATGCACACTAGAAATCGGCTCACTCTTGTATCCTCACACACTAGTGCCATTTAATGTGCGACCTCTTTATATAGTTTGGAGGATTATGGTTACGTTCATGTAAACCCTAATACCCATGACCTTTCATTTCCATAGGATCCATGGGTTAAGAAACTCCACGGACTATCCATGCAAGCTTAGCCTAACCTAAATGAACTTGGCCCATGCTATATATAAGAGTCCATATTTAATTAGTTCCTCTTGATCACTAAATTAATTCTCAATTAATTATTGATCAATACTAATTAAATAATATGATTCCATATTAATATATTAGAATTTATAATATATTAATATAAAGCATAAACATACTATTCACAAAATACTATCCATATAAATTGTTCTGTTGAAGTGCAACGCAAATGGACCATGCTACTCTCGGGTCGAATACATACCAATAATAGTTATGGGCTTAGACATTTAATCCAACAGTCTCCCACTTGGATAAGTCTAAAACTATCATTGCGTATGACTGCAAAACTCGACTAGCAATCATAGCTCTTAAAGCCAGGGCCGGTCCAAACATATATGGGGCCTGGGGCGAAAAGAAAAAAGGGCCCCTTAAAGACAAATATAATAAAGATTCAATAAAATTATCATTTATAGACATGTTCAATTAGCAATAACAAGCAAACTAAATTGTTTATCTTTTGAGCTAATTTGAGTTTCAATTAACTTTAGGCCCTAAAATTCATTTAGGTAATATATATATATATATATATATATATATATATATATATATATATATATATATATATATATATATATATATATAAACTTCATAGCCCATAAATGTTGGGCCCACTAGAGTCGTGGGCCCTGGGCGGTCACCCGAGTTGCCCATCGTCTGGACCGGCCCTACTTAAAGTCGTTGTCAAACTCTAATCTAGTCAATGACTTGTCCATTAGATAAGGGATCATATATTCCTCTATTCTAGATATCATATGGACTGAGACATGGATTATAATCATTCTCTCTATCCATTTGTTGTTTTCCGATTTCCGACTAATGACAACTGACTAATTGAACAAATCAGATCAGTCTAGGCTTGGCCAAGCACTTAGGGGTGTCATCACTAAATCATCGAGGGGCTTATAGATATCGATTTTATCACTTTAAGGGAAAAAGGAATGGATAAACTTAAAATCATATGTTTACTCTATTTACTCATCAAATCACACACAAAAATGCTTTTTATAACACCAAGTTATTGGTGTGTATTCACATAATCAATGTGCAACCGACTTGTAGATTGCAACTTATATCTCTAAGTTTGAAGAATATAAGATATTATCATCTCATGCTTCACTTGTGATAAAATCCATGAAGTGACTCAAATGAGCGTGGGTTGAATCCAATACTCGAATCTTATTCCAGGAGCACTCATGAATACTGCAGCTATGTCTAGCCACCTAGACAAACTACATACCCTTTCATGACAGTCTTGCCTCAATACATACTTCTGAAGTTTGATCGAATGTGGATGGTTTGAATAACGTAGTTATCCGGGAAGTCAAAACATGCAAAGTGAAGGACAAGAATAATACTAATCATATATGGCCCCAAAACTTTTTGAGTGTAAATAAAACACCTTTTATCTAAGCACCATATTGATTACTCATTATTCATGTATAATGTTTTGGATAATCAACTTAATACTTGAATAAAAACAATAGTCATGCCATACACCAAGTATGCACACTATGTTTGTCTATGATCTTTACTTTGTCAAATAGATCGATTGAACATAATTCCAATGATTCTCATTTCACAATCCCAAATCCTTATCGTAAATGTAAGAATTCCAAATTCCTACCATTTACTAAAATTTGTTAGATTTTAAACTTATATGCACTGATACTCTTGTAATGATTATGCACAAAGTCACAAAGACTTGTCAACATACATTACAGGGTATTCCAATGGAGATCAATTCCATGGAAACGAAGTCTCAAATTCAAAGTACATTGCTTTGAACATCCTTCTTGCATTAAGTTTTCTAATCTTACATAGATCGAATAACCTATGAAGCATTTCCATATTCCCATTATCACTATCACTTCTGAGCAAGAGTTGCCTCTTTTCAAAATATTTCAATATGGTCCTTTCCAAAACATTTACACCATACTTCCAACTGTCCATGAGCAACCAATCTTTGGTAAACCTTAGATTGTCCTCGACAATTGATTAATCACTTTAGTCATATCCAGTTCTAGTACTTTTTTCCCTCTTAATGTCAGAAGTATTTGGAAGAATTTAGAACATATGAATATTATAGCACATGCAATCGATCCTATATCCGAAGCATATGGGACACGATTCATGATGTCTCACATAAAGACATGATTCTAGATCAGTCTTTTGCTACAATATTTTTTATTTGCCATGTTTTCCTAATTCAACTATGAAGAGAGATGTCGTAATCATAATCGAATTTGAGAATGCAATATACACAGAATTTCCTTATGTTGAACCATTCTAACATAAAATTCATATATATATATATATATATATATATATATATATATATATATATATATATATATATATATATATATGTATATATATATATATATATATATATATATATATATATATATATATATATGTGTGTGTGCATATATATATATATATATATATATATATATATATATATATATATATCCTTAACTAAAGATGATTAAAAATTCAATCTAAGCTTTTAGAATTGAAATGAAGTATAATTTCCTCTCCCTTAATTATAGCAAACCAAGTTTTCCCAATTGAAACTTTTGTTTTCTATAATTAACATTGCTAACTTGCAATACTTATCATAATTATCATGCTCCCACTAACCTAATAATTGTTAACATAGCAATTATGCTCCCACTAGCTTTGACATGTATCCAGAAATCAGCCGGACTTCTAGAAATCAGTACTTCATTGACTTTCATACCAAAGTTCAGATTTCTGATACGAGATGCTTTGATAAACTTTATCAAGTCATACATCTTTTCTTAGATATCTTACATGTGTGTCTAAACAATTTTAGAACTATAAAAATGGATGCCGTAATCATAGTCTCAGTTGTTTAGACCTTTTCCATTTCTCACATGTCCATGTTAGTGTGTCGGTTAACCACACATGCTTTACTAACGACTTTGAGAATGCAAATATCACAATTGCAATCTGCTTAAAACCACTTAGTGAAGGCGTTTCCTCACCATCATTTACATGAATCGAAGAGAAACCTTATGACACTTAGATTTTATGGTGTATGTGTTCCTATCCATGTGAATTTGTCAAAACCATAATCATGAGACAAGGTTAGTGACAAATCCAAACTCATATGGACTGAACTTGTTTATTTTTAATTTCTTGCCACCTGGCAGCACAAGGGCCTACCATGTCTTCCAAGTTATTATGAAACCAATTGAAAACTCTCAGAACTCATAAAAGCCAACTTTAACTGGAATAGGCACAGAAATACGAATATGTCAACACGGTAGGTTACAAACCTCAACTCGTGTGCTAGTGATAAACTACAGGTTTCATTCTTGATTAGTTCTTGAAACTCTTTCAAGATCTTTAAGACTCCCACTATCCTCTTGACATATAAGACTCTCTTGCCATGACCCATTCCTTAACAGACAATATATTCAAGAGATAGTATGGATTCTTTATCAAGATAAACACTTCACCCAATTGGCCTTAGTTGGTCTTTGTTTTATCCAAAACATCACAACTTACCAAGTTCAAATGCACAAGAGTAGAAAAATTTTTACTCTTACATTTGACAAGTGTTATAAACCTTCTTTAAGATGTGTCACTCAAGCTACAATCTTGGAGTATGACTCTAAGACTTGTTTTGATCGAAGTATGACTTACCTTCTTGATTTAACCATTTCAACAATTCATGACTCCTCTTCTTAGCCATAAGAATGCAGTAAGATGTCCTTAGAGGATGAATTGTGATATGGTCTCATAATCATTAAGTTGATCATAAAACATGATACTAAAGTACTCTCCCATCTTTTCAGATTTGAGAAACTTTTATCTTTCTGCCAAATTTGATTCTTCTCATTCGTTCTGCCATACATCGAAACTTTTCCAATGCTTCAGAATTATACTTAAACTTGTAAGTATAACCATATTTACTAAACTTTAGTAAATCATGACGAATAGTCTTATCGATCTTTTGTGGACTTGATCGTGGCACAAGAATGTGTACTCGATCCCTTAGTCCTTCACTTGACTCATATATACATGTGAACAAGGAATTAGTCTTAATTTTACAAAGATGAAAATTCTCATTCATCATACTATACAACTTGCATGATTCCAAGTTTCGATCCAATTGAAACGTGGTTGATGATAATCTTTCCTTATTTGGTAAATTTAGACACTACCACAAATGAAAGAATCAAATTCACATTTCCATTATTGCTAGAAACATACAAATAACAATTTTCCATAAATGCCATTTCAAGGAGATATAAAATAAAGTACAACAAAATTTTATTTATTTATAAATGTTGAAAAAGTTTTTCCTTACAATGCAACTTTAAATGAAAAGTATGCTATTACATATTTTCTAGCAATCTATCGTAACTCTCAAAGTAGTAGCTCAAGAATCTAATCTTCGAACCATGCGATTGTAATCCATCTTCCCGATCAGATTTAACATACTCTTCCTTTAAGTTTCCTTCCCTTTGCTTGATCCTGACAAACATCAAAATTTAACCGAGTCATATTTTATATTAAGAATCATCAATTATGAACTTAACAGAGTTAGATAGTGGACTTACCTGAAGAAGAGTCAAACTTTTGATTCGTCCTTCTCTCAGGCCTTTCAGGTAGTTAGGGAAGCTTCGCTTCGAATGTCTCTTCTCTCGACAATAAAGACATACAAACTTATCCTTTCTCTTTACCTTTTGGTCAACCGGTTGACCAAGGCCGATCCCTTCCCATTGGGAAGAGAATGCTTTTATGGACTTCCGATGTTACCAATTTCAATGTCCATGGATGTTTGAGAAATAGACCTTCCACCAATATTTGCTTGACCATTGCGCCAAATATTTGTTGATTCAGCTACAACAAGCAAATAAGAAAGATCTATTAGGGTCATGTCGTGATGTGTCACATAGTAGTATTTAACAAAATCACTATCTAACTCTGGAAGTGACTGAAGAACCCAGTCAATAGCCAACTTCCTTGGAACAACGACACCCAACATTCTCAACCTGTCAATGTGTGACTTCATTCCTAAGACATGAGTACACATAGATCTTCCATCTTTATGTTTCATTTCTAGTAGGGCTTCAGTGACCCTGAACTTTACAAGACTTCGAGCTTGGGGGTCAGGGAAAATAAATGGAGGAGGTGGAGGAAGAGAAGAATGATTTCCATGAACCAATCGCGAGAAATCATCTTCATTAGGAAAGCTTGTTCCAAGAGATTTGGGAAGATCATAGTTGTCTGAACCAAACATCTACAATGGGAGAAATTCAAGTTAGTTGATTTAAGTCCTTAATAGAACACCTAATATGAAATATTAAGGTTAGGGCCCAACACAATATTTTATAACTTGGAAGAGGGATGTCGTAATCGAAGCGATAAAATATTTGAAGTAGGCGAATGACAATTCACAAATTTCCACCATGAAAAACGAAATAGATATTAAGTTTTAATTGGATTGAAACTCCTAGATCTTTTGAGATTCATTGAACTTTTTAATGGCATATTTAAATCTCGATTGTGCCCACTCAGGTTTGTGACTGGGATGCCGAGGATCACAAACAATGTGTGAATAACCATGCAAATTAACTTGGTACACTTAATTTTATCACCTAATCGGTGTGCCGGTTAACCACACACGCTCCACCGATCTATGATAAGCCTTAAGCCACCCTTTGCCAACCTTGTTAAATCCAAGTTAGTGTACCGGTTAACTACATACGCTCCACTAATGACTTAAGCAAGGTGCAAAGTGTAATTTCATGGGTTAGCACCAAATTCACATTTTCCTAAAGTAACTAAGATTAGGAATTTATAAAAGGTTTAGTTACTTTATATTTATCATTATACTTATAATGATAATTATAGTCCTTGTCCTACTCGTTCGTCTAACGACCCTCCACCAGTCAAGGAAGCGGTGGGTAAGAGTGGACACCCGTTAAGCTGCCATTTTATAGGCAACAACCTTATACCCCTCTTATAGACCGACTTCGTGAATGAGGCCTACTAACGGTAAGACTGACTTGATCTTATACATATATATATTATTAACTTATAATACTATAAAGTATAATGGTTGAATTTTAACTTTTAAAACTCTAGGGTTTGGAATTAAAGTGTGTGTGAGACTTTACAAATTCCAAAACTTGAGGGAAAGTTTTGAAACTATTAAAAAACCTTTCATTTCCATAACATATGAGTTTTAATTAAGGTTTTAAAACTTTTAATGAAGAGACTCTTGAACATCCATAACATGAGGACAAGTTATGGAGTCCATAAGACAAATTATGATGAAAAAGAGACTTCAATTGTGTAACTTATGGAAATCTTATGAGTTTTAATAATCATAAATGTGACTTTTCATATAACTTGAGGACAAGTTACAAAAACACAAATTATGAACAACTTTTAGACCAATTTGGATTGAAAACATATTATCACATATTTTTCTATTAATCTAAATCAACTCATAAGAACAAGATTATTCAAATCAAACAATTTTCATGAAATTAGTCTAACCATTAAACTAATACAAAACATGAATCTATTGACAATTATCTTTGAAATTGGATTAGAATGAACATTATCACATCAAAAACATATTTACAAGTTCAAAAACAGCTTAGGGTAATGTTCCTAGTCCAATTCCATCCAAAAAAAATCGAAAATATGTTGTCTGGGGTCCCAACTCGTTGAGTGCAAGAACCAACTCAACGAGTTGGATGAATTTGTGCATGGACTTGGCGAGTCCATCAGTGGACTCAGCGAGTCCACTGTCCAGAACAGCAGATTATCGATTTTTTTCCAGCATTTATCAATAATTTGCATCAAGTATAATTGAAAACAAGCCTAGGCTTTGATACCACTGATGGGATTTGAGCATTCTAACACTCATGTGGTGTACATGCAACCCTATAAACCTTGGATCTATGTTCTCTCTATTATACATCCAAATATTCAATATTCCAAGGTTTTATCCTAACTAGCATATTATGAAGCAACTATACTACAAAAGTTGAATTAGATGACATACCTTTTGATGGAGCTTGATGTCTTGAACTTTAAGAACTTAGCCCCAATAGTTTGCAAGCCTCAAGTGGAATCACAAATCACCAAAAACACTTTGGAAAGCTTGAGAGAATAGAATGCACACTAGAAATCGGCCCACTCTTGTATCCTCACACACTAATGCCATTTCATGTGCCAAAGACCTCTTTATATAGTATGGAGGATTAGGGTTACATTCATGTAAGCCCTAATACCCATGAACTTTGATTTGCATAGGATTAATGGGTTAAAAAACTCCATGGACTATCCATGCAAGCTTAGCCCAACCTAAATGACCTTGGCCCATGCTATATATAAGAGTTCATATTTAATTGGTTCCTTTTGATCACTAAATTAATTCTAAATTAATTCTTGATCAATACAAATTAAATAATATGATTCCATATTAATGTATTAGAACTTATAATATATTAATATAAATCATAAACATACTATTATCAAAATACTATCCATATAAATTGTTCCGGTGAAGTGCAACCCAAATGGACAATGCTACTCTCAGGTCGAATACATACGAATAATAGTTATGGGCTTAGATATCTAATCCAACATTTAAGGATTTCATCAAGCTTAGAATCCAGTTCGGAAACGTTTTCATTAATCTTTGTATTAAGTCCGGCCACAAAATTTTCTATTGAATTAACCTTCTTCATTGTATCTGTGACATTATGTCAGAGTTCTAGGTGGAAAAAGGATAAACGTAATTGCTAGTGGAAGATCCTGTGTCCAAAGTTGAAGTCCGGGACTTGTTTTTTTCATCATATGGATTGGTTGGCTGTACAAGAGCGCCAGGCTGAGTTGCATCAGCATTGACATGATTGGGAGTAGACTCTATTTTAGTTCAGGGATACGTTTGGTGAGCTTGGTCCTCAACATTGATTTATTCATCAACCGGTTCAGAGTAGGGTGATGAGAGTCCAAAATCATGATCAGGCCTTGATAAGGATGGATTTGATGAAAAGAAGAATTAGGTGAAGCGAGGAGGAGCAGTAATCGAAGTGCCATCATCGGCGAACATAACTTCATCGAAAAGCTCTTCATTTGGATCAGAATGCATAGCATCATGGTGATGATTCTTTGGCATTTCTCCTAAACCGAACTCCAAATCTATGATATCATCAGTAGGAGAAATGAGGGCAAATTGCTTTGGATGGCTCTGTTTCTCATTGAGATGAAAGTTGCTTTGACTTGAGTCCTAGTGAGTTCCGAATGCCTTGTGTGATCCCTGTCTATAAAATCTTCCCACAAAGGAACATTAGCTCCTGGTTATCCTCTACCCTTCCCGGGTATTAGACCATTTGTGGCACCTAATGTTGGAGAGACAACTCCACCCTCAGTATGCTTAGGGTTCGAGAAATGGATCTCGGATCGCGCATGTGTGGAAAGAATTGTGTGTGTGCATGTGTTATTGAAACTCCGAAGGGTACTTCGGAAGAGTGGGCAGGTAGGGTTAGATGATGGCTAGAGTCAACCAAAATGTCTTTGGTTCTTTCTTGTTGAGAGGAAGAACCGAATTTGGTTCTCTTTTTGGCCTTGGGATGGGGGTAATAAGTCTTTCACTTAGTTGACTTCTTTTTCTTACCGCCTAAGGGAACAGGTTTAGCCACTTCCGAAGTGGGATCAAAGGGGATCGGGGTAGATTTTGTAGGGCCATATACAATTGAGGTCTCCTTGTGATGTTTCAAATGAATTTATCTGGAAGGTAAGATTGTCAACATATGTTCCGGTAATCGTCTGATGGGTCTGAAGGACGTTTGGTCCGGAATGCGGTGATTTCTAATAGTTTTGAAAGAATCAAATACCTCTCTCGGAATCGTGTTGAGGGGAATTGGTTCATTCCTTTCATGATACAGCTGTTGCATCATCAGGGCCCAAAACCTTATATTGGAAATCTCATTGTGATTCCTGTTGATGGCAAACTTCGGAAAGTCTTGCCATGAGACTTCAGGAAGATCTACAACGTTGCTCTTGCCGGAAAAGATGTTAAACCACATACAACCAATCTTTGCTTAGAGTATTCGTACCTCCATTTTTTCCAGACAGACCCCTATCAATGAAATGCATCAGGACTATCCAAAGGCCTAAAACAACTGATTTCTTGAATTTCTTGGCTTTATATTCTTCATCATAACCGATGTGAGTGAGAAACAGTTGGAATTCTTCTACTGTTGGTTCTTGGACCTTCAAGTCTATAGGGTTCTCGTTTACTCCAATCGCTTTCAGAAAAGTAGATTTGTGAACAGGTACAATGCGATCACCTTTTATCCTAGTTTCAAGAACATCATTCTCGATTTTGATGTGATCAAAAGTTGTGTGAAGAAGCCGAAGAGGAAGTGGAGATTCTGAAATCTTGGTGAGGGGAACTGCAATGGGATGATGAACAACGAACTCAATCATGACTCTAATGGACTCGTCGTAGTGCATGGGGTCTAGGGAAAACAATTGCATTGTGTCTCTAAGAAAGGGTTCGTTGGACTAAGATAACGAAGATCCTTTGGATGATTTCTTTTTAGGAGCTGATTTGGGAGCTTTTGGGATTGATTGAGATGAAGCCATTGTAGCAGAAGATTAAAGCTTGAAGAACACAGTTGAAATTGTAGAGAAGAGAGATGAATTTCAGAGTGTAAAAGTGAAAAAGGGTATAAATAGGGGTTTATATATGGTTATAGTGAAAATGGGTCGGGTCTAGAAAGGGTAATGATGAAACACAAAAATGGAAACGGATGGCATTTATTTTGTTTCCGTTTTAGGATGAGTTGACATGCAATGACTAAAGATGCCAATGGCTTGTTGTGCAAAATAGAAACTGTCACTTTGTTGATGTAATATTTACTTTACAGAGACGTGTGCAACATGAAGCGACTTTCGTGGGTGAAAAGATAATCATCATTTAAAAGTAACCGTTAAAAAATGTTTCATATGAAAACCATTTAGACTTCATCATGTGATTTCATTTCAGGGCCGTAAGGTTCCAGAATGTTTGGAAAATAGTTTCTGAGCACGAAAAGTTTGAAATTTTTTTTGAATGATCTCGGAACATGAGAAAGGTTCGAGATAGGGTCTGGAATGAAAACATATGAGCCATAAGGTCTGGAGTGAATTTTTGAAGAGATTATGGAGTCAAGAGTCTAGAGTGAATTTTTAAAGAGATTCTGAAGTCAAGAGTCTGTAGTGAACTTTTTCATAAAGTCCGAGATCTGATTTCAGACAAGATAAGAGAAGAGAGTTCAATACCATTCCGGACTTGAATTCTAGGATGATCTTATGAAGTAAGTTTAGAGGTGAGATTTATACCAATGTAACTATATTGGTCATGGACTTCATATGATGAAATGAGTTGTACAACTTAAAACTACAAGATGTGGTTAGATAAAAAGACACATAAAATGACCCTATTTATTCTGAGAGGCAATAGTTTCGAGATGAGAGAAAATTTGACTCCGGAACATTCTACTTTATGATGTTCCCATTAGAGAGTGCAAACCTCTTGAAAGAATTGAGGATTAGGCATCATCATACCTATTTTGTTCAGAAAACCATTGAATTTGGTTTCCTTTAATGCCTTAGAAAGACATCAGCAATTTCATCATCGGATGGAACAAAAATAAGCTCGATGTTACCATTTCAAACAAGATATTTAATAAAACGGCACCGTATGTCGATGTGCTTCGTCATTTAGTGCTGAATTGAATTGTGTGAAATTGCAATGGCACTTTGCGAATCATAATAGATTGGGATTTATTGAAACCGGTAACCATAATCCAAGAGTTGTGAGTTTATCTAAAGAACTTGAGATGTGAAGCTAGCAGCAGCAATGTATTCTGCTTCAGCTATTAATAGTTTAATACAGTTCAGTTTCTTAGGTGACCAGCTAACCAATCAGCCACCTAAAATTTGACAGCCACCAGATGTGTTTTGTATGTCCAATTGAAGACCACCATAATTCGAATCAGAATATACTTGAAGGAGGAAACTCTCATTTGTTGGGTACCAGATTCCAAGATTCTTTGTACCTTTGATGTATCAGAATATTTTCTTAACAACTAAGAGATGAGACATCTTTGGATTGACTTGAAATCTGGCACACAAACATGTTGAAAACATGATGACCGGACGACTTGTCGTAAGGTAGAGTAGTAATCAAATGATTCCTCTGTACTTCTTTTCAATAACAGCAACATCTAAAGGGTACAAAAATATCTTGTGTCTAAAACCCGTAGGTACCTTTGCTGAGCCATAGGTGTCTATTGAATATTTCTTGAGAAGTTCTGAGATGTACTTTTCTTGGTGAATGAAAATTCCTCGATTGGTTTGTTTGATTTGAAGACTAAGGAAAACACTCAATTCATGATTCATACTCATTTGAAAATGATTGATCATTGGTTTGGCAAAATCAGCAACCATTGATGAATCCGTAGATCCAAAAATGATATCGTCAACATAAATTTGGAAAAGCATGAGATGTTTTCCATTTGTCCTTCAGAACACGATCGGATTGAGAATACCTCTTTGAAAACCTGAACGCTTGAGAAAGTCAGTGAGAGTCTTGTACCAGGCGCGAGGAGCTTGCTTGTGGCCATAAACAACTTTTTGGAGTTTGTAGCAGTAATTTGGATATGGCAGATTGACAGAACCGGAAGGTTTTTGGAGATATACTTTAGTATCAAGTTCACCATTTAGAAAAGCGCTTTTGACGTACATCTGGTAAACCTTATAGCCTTTGTGAGCAGCATAAACAAGGAAGATTATGATTGCTTTAAGACGGGCAACATGAGAAAAGGTCTAATTTTAGTCAAGCCCTTAGATCTGTATGAATCCTTTGGTGACCAATCTTGCTTTGTTCCTAACAATAACTCATGCGCCATCTAGCTTGTTCTGAAACACCCATCTAGTACCAACAATTGGATGGTTCTGAGGAGGCGGGACGAGAGTCCAGACTTCATTTCTATCAAATTCTGCCAATTCTTCCTACATGGTTGTAACGCAATCAACATGTTCTAATCCTTCTTTAATGGATTTGGGTTAAACTATCGAGATAAATGCCAAGAAATGACATTCATTTTGAACACTTGTGGCAAAACGAGTTTGTACACCTGCATTTGGATTTCCAATGACTTGGTTCGGACAATGATCCTTGGTCCATATATGTAATCTCAGAAGCTCTTGTGCAGTAGAAGATCCAATATCAACGATGGGATTGTGTTTCTCCCCCTGAATAGTTTGATCTTGTGAATGATTCTCCCCCTAAACTTCTAAACCGGATAGGTTGATATGGTCATCAATTGGGAAATCAAAGAAATTTGCATCATCATCGTTGTTGATAAGATTATAGTCAAATTCAATAGCTGCATCTTGGAATCCATCCACATTTGATTCAAGGGAAGGATGACCATTCTCCCCCTCAACCGGAGAAGGTCGAAACAGTTCGGAATTCAATTAAGGAAAACTGGGTGTCGGACCTAAAACATTTTGGGAAACAGGAGCTTCAGTTGATTAGGTTTGTCTTGTTCGAGATTCCGAATCAGGAGTTGTTTCTGAAGGTCCGAACAAAGTTTCAAAGTCAACTTCATAAATTGTTTGCTGGTTCGAACATCCTAGCTGTAAAGTAATGGACTCCAAGATATGGGTTGTGACATGGGTTGGGCCAGAATTCCAAACGAAGTTGTCATCAAAGGTGATATCAAAGCTTTCTTCTATAACTCGAGTACGTCGATTAAAAACTTGATAAGCTTTTGATTTTGCAGAGTAAATAAGAAAAATGGTTTCATCTGCTTTGGGTTGAAAATTTGTAAGCTAATCATGATTGTTTTTTATGAAGCATCGGCATCCAAAAATGTGAAGAAAGGAAATACTTGGCTTTCAACCGTTCATTGCCTCGTATGGTGTCATGTTGAAGCGTCAATTGATAATACTCCTATTTTGAGTGAAGCATGCAGTTAAGACAAGTTCAGCCCAAAGATAGAGTGGAATATTGGCAAAGTTAAGCATGGATCGAGCAGCTTCAACAAGTGTTCTGTTACGCCGTTCGACTACATCGTTCTGTTGTGGAGTGTGTGGAGCAGAGAAGTTGTGGTCAATACCTTTCTCAGTAAGAAAGTTATCTATAGAGGCATTTTGATGAGAACTTCAATTCATTTGATGAAGTTGATGAGTTCGAATGTGGTTTCTGATTTGAGCCTTAAGAAGAAGACCCAGGTAAACCTAGTAAAATCATCCACAATCACAAGAGTGTATTATTTGTGATGCAGACGCTCTACTATTGAGGGTACACATAAGTCAACATGTAGAAGTTCTAACGGCTCTGAGATGGATTTTTCAATGATGACATGATGACCCTTCTTCGATTGCTTTCCACACTCACATGCAGCACATAAATGATCATTTTCGAACATGAGGAGTGGCAAACCTCATACCATCTCACCGGAAACAACATGCATTTGTCGGAAATTTAGATGAGCAAGCCTTCTATGCCATAACTAGCTAATGTCGGAAACAGATTTTGAGAGTAAGTAGAGTTGGGGCTTGCCAATGATCATGTTGATGTCAAGAGGATACATGTTCTTGTTGTGATTTGACTTGATTAAACATTCCTTCCGGTCTTCTGACATGACATAGATGTGTTTCTTGCAGAATTCAAATTGACGTTTCACATCAGTGAGTTGAGCCACACTTATCAAATTGTGATTTAAATCAGCTACATATGCCACATTTGAAATGGAGAAGTTGCCATTTTTAAGGATGCCATAACCTCTGATATGAGAGTTGGAGTTGTTGTCATACATCACGTAGCCAACATTTGGTGAAAGTTTGAGATCTCATAGAAAGTCTTTTTGCCCCGTCATGTGCATGGAGTAAGCACTATCAATATATCATATTGTTTCTTGCTTCGAAGCACAGAGTGCCTGCAAAATTAGTGAGTTGTGGAATTTTTAGGCTAAGAGTTAAATTTTGGGACAAAGGCACGAGTTTTGGACTTTGGTTGTGACTTTTGAGCAACATATGTTTTGGATGGTTTGTTCCGAGATTCTTTAGGAAACAAACAGAAGGCCATGGTTCTTTCATCTATCCAATAATCATACTCAATGACATGAGGGTTCAGAATGATTTCTTCAAGAACATAGTTGTTAGGAGGACTGTGGTTCGGAGTTTGAACAACAGTGCTTGGAATGCTAGGGTGGATTTCCGAGGTCCGATTCAGGTCCACGTTTCTTAGAGGCGGAATAAGCGTGGAATCGGGACACTTGACAACTATAGGCTGAAACTCAGGAATTAGTGATGCAAATTGGTCAAAAGTCTCAGGAAGAGGTGACAAAGTTGTTCGAATGTTTGATGTTCGAAACGTCTCCCATAAAAGTTAGGTTTTGCAACTCCTTTAACGGACGATCAATATGTTTTGAAAATTCACTTCCGAGACCAGGAGCTTTTGACCAAAGATGACAAAAAATGTCAATCATCTGTTCATTTGCTTCAAGAATGTCAATGGAATTATGCAAAGCATATATTTTAGCATTAAGATGTTTGTTGTCATAAATTAAAACATTTCTTTCAGAATAAGTGACTTCACATTTGTCTTTAAGAATGCTACATTCATCTTGTGACATTACAAGCTCTCGTTTTAAGGACTCTATTTTCAACTTCTTATCCTCGAAACATAACCTAAGACGACTTAATTCACTCTCCTTCTTTTCACTGGCTTTTATGGCTGACTCATAGGTTTGTAAATGATGTTCATATCTGATTGGATCTGAGTTAGATAAGGTTCACAAAGAGATAAATCAAAACTATTATCAGTAATAATAAATCTTACCTATTGAATGATGGTTCTGCTATGTGGATCGTTGGTAGCCCTGTAGCAGTAGTTGGGTTCAGCATATCCATAATCTTCCTCCGGTCCAGATGACCAGTAGCCTTCACCACATTCAATTGTTTGTCTAGCACTAGACACATGTTTCTTCCAATATTTATGTCATCATCATCTCCAAAAGACCAACGCCCTTCCACATCTCTTGATACTATGGTAACAAAGGCTTTTTCACTTGCTGCCAATTCTTGAGCTCGTCGTGCATAGTAACCAGAGTCCTTAATTTTTGGTTTTTGTGGGACATTAGCTAAACAATCTTTGGAAAAGTGGTTCGCATGACCACATTTGTGACATACAATCTTGGGTTTGTCATACTTTGGAGTTTGTGAAGATTCCAAGGTGTATTTTGGTGTAGGTAGGTTAGGTTTGTAAGTTGGTGGGTTTTCTGAAGGTTTTTTGAATGGTTGAGGGTTATTTTGATGAGGATCCTAGAAACCGTTGTGATATGGCTTGTTAAAAGGATGATTTTATTTCATGGAAAGCGAAGCAAAATCTTGTTGGAGACAAACTTCGGAGTCCATATCTTCAGGTTTAAGGTCACCATTTAATTGATAGTTGTTGGTAGGAGTTGGTATGCTTGGAGGTGAGGGTTGAACAAGAGGGACATATGGAACAACAACAGTGAAAAGGTCCGAGACAGCGGGGTTCGGAATCTGAGGAACGTAAGAACTAACAAGAGCTAACGGACCTCCTATGAGTTCTCGTAGAGTTTGTGCAACATTTGATTCATGACCTTGAAGCTCATCGAACAGTTGGTAGAGTTTTAGCTTTTTCAAAGATCCATTACTCTGAAGACATGATTTCACATTTCCCCAGCCCTTTCCGAGGCTATTAATGAACTTGAGGTTGTATTCAAGTGGGGTTCGGACTATCCCATGAGTTTTCCTGTTGTTGATGACGATTCAGTATCTGTTTGAGGCTGAGGCAACAAATTCACCAGGAGTTGTAGTGAAGGTGTCGAACTCGTTGACAATGGAGGATGGACGCTTATCCTTCATGTTATATGATCCCTCGAACAAGTCTTGAAGTGTGTCCCAAATATCTTGAGCGGACTTGCACAGTTTAATGTGCTCAAAGAGAGAAGGTGGGACACCAAACACCATTTCCGAAAAGACAACTTGATCTACGTGCATCTTTCGAGGCCATCAGTAGTGAGAGGTGCTTGACATTGTTCATCCTGTCCCATGAGAGTTGGAGCAGTATCTCTAACAATTGTTCGAACTAGGACATGTGGACCTTCTTTAACGAATATCCATTCAGCTTCACCTCTTTCTTTTCCAAGTAAAAGTATTTCCATTCTGATTTTCCAGTGATTCTACTCTTCAACAACTAGTAGTAGGGCACGTGTAGGCAAGCCATGCTATTTACTATTTGCATTAAATACATTTATTTTCAATTAGAAGCAGCCATTGAAATTAAGATATCTTGAGCAAAAGTGGTATATAGAAGAACTTTTATCCTGAACATAGAATGATCGAAACTATAATATGTTCTTATGGATTCAAAGGACAACCACTCAAGCTCTGATACCAATTGTGAAAACGAGGATCTAATTGCACAGGGACAAGGTTTGAAAACTCAAATGTTGAGTTAACGCTTAAAACCAATGTCTGCTTCTGATTAATTGTTCCAGTAAAGTCTGGCAAGACTAGTCAAGACTGAAGATGTGAATCAACAAAGTACTTTAAGTATTAAATATGGAACTATGAGTATAATCAAAGTAAATACAATAAATGAGCAAGGAGAATGTGTGAAAGAGGTCTATTAGAGAGAAAGGTGAAAGTGAAGTAAATGTGAATATAACTATCTTTTGAGCAACAACCCGTCATATATTCTTGTCATTAAACACTTTGGAAAAGGAGTTACATCATACATACCTATATCCATACAAAGGACTGGATAAAAGTATAACTCCTGACACTCTGATTATCCATTTTGACAAAAGACTAAGTCCTATGTAAGTTTACATAAAGTAAAAGACAAGAATAATAAATGCTTAGACGAATACACTATCTCGTAACTGTTGGATTAATGTCTAAGTCCATAACTATAATTGGTAACACTTGACTCGACCCAGCATGGTCCATTTGGGTTGCATGGCATCATGCATTTGGATAGACTAAAATGAGAGAAATAACACTTAAGGTTTGTTAATATATTATAAGTTCTAATATATTAATAAGGTTATTTAATTAGTATTGATCAAGAATTAATTTGGAATTAATTAAGTGATCAAAAGGATACTAATCAAATATTTTGGTTGATTATGTAAATCATTCATTCTTATATGTGGGCTTGTGATCCAAGATTCCTTATGTTGGACTAAGTCCATGGGGTGACCCATGGATGCTCCATGGAGGTTAAAATCCATGGAGCATAAGGAATGGGTAAAGTCATGAGTTACATGGTGTAACCCTAATAGCCACCATAAAAAAGAATCCCATGGCTCAAGAAATCGGGCACTATGTGTGTGTGTGTGTGAGGGCTAAACGATTTCATGGAGTATTCAAGTTTTCTCTCAAGTTATTCCAAGTGTATTTGGTGTTGTGTGAACCATTTGAGGTGTCACACTTGAGGCACTAGGCACTCAAGCTTCATGAAGACATTCTACATGAAAGCGGTATGTATTCTATCTTGTTATATTCATTGTTTTGTATGCTAGATTAGGATAATACCTTGGATGTTCATAATTGCATGTATAATAGAGAAAACATAGATCCAAGGTATTTAGGGTTGCATGTACACTTAGGGGTGTTAGAATGCTCAAAACCCAACAGTGGTATCAGAGCCATTGGTTGTTTTCTGTTATATTGATGCAAATATTTTATTTTCAAAGTTGAAAAAAAAGGAAAAAAAACATGAAGTTTGTCAAATTTTAAGATAATTACTTGTTCTTGTGAAAAACTAATTATTTGTAAAATTTGAATAATTTGCTTTATGAGTTGAATTAGGTCAAATTTAATAAAAGGTAAAATGATATGATTATTTTATTAGTTTTAAAAGTTTGATCTAAAGTGTTTTAATTTTTGAAACCTCCATAAGTTATGGATATGAAAATGTTTTAAAAAAAATTGATTCAAAGTTTTTATGGAGTTACAAAATTTGGTGTTAATGTTTTAAAGGATTCCATAACTTAAGAATAAGTTATGGATCTCCAAAAGTTTTTTGTGTTACCTTGTTTTATGAGTGAATTTAGATTAATGAATAAAATTATGTGATAGTTGGTTTTAATCCAAATTAATCTAAAAGAAGTTCATAAATTGTGTTTATGTAAGTTATAAGTCACATTTATGAATCTTAAAGCTCATAAAAGTTGTCATAGGTTACAAAAGGAAGAGTCTTTTTCCTCATTAAATTGTTTTATGACTCCATAACTTGTCCTCAAGTTATGGATGTTCAAGAGTCACTTCATTAAAGTTTTTAAAACTTTAATTAAACTCATAAATTATGAAAATCCAAGAGTTTTGAATAGTTTCAAAACATGCCCTCAAGTTTTGGAATTTGTAAAGTTTTCCCCATGAATACTTTAATTCCAAGTTAGCCCTTAGAATTTTAAAAGTTAAAATTCAACCCTTATACTTTATAATATTATAAGTTAATAATATTTATATATATATATATATATATATATATATATATATATATATATATAAGAGTAAAGTCAGTCTTACCATTAGTAGGCCTCATTTACAAAGTCGGTCTATAAGGGGGGTATAAGGTTACTGCTTATAAAATGGCAGTTTAATGGGTGTCCACTCTCACCCACCGCTTCCTTGACCGGTGGAGGGTCGTTAGCCGAACGGGTAGGACAAGGACTAGAATTCTCCCTTCATTAAAAGTATTAATGATAAATACTAAGTAACTAAACTCTTATAAATACCCAATCTTAGTTACTTAGGAAAATGTTAATAAGGTGCTAATCCATGAAATTACACTTTGCACTTTGTTTAAGTCGGTTAGTGGAGCGTGTGTGGTTAACCGGCACACTAACCCATATTTAACAAGGTAGGCAAAGGGTAACATAATATTTATCAAAGATCTAGGAGTTTAAAAAAACAATTAAAACCTAATAATACATTTCGTTTATCTTGGTGGAAATTGGTGACTAGTCATTCACCAACCTTCGAATATTTTATAGCTTGGATTACGGCATCCCTCTTCTAAGTTATAAAATAGTTTGTTGGGTCCTAGCCTTAATATTTCATATTGGGTGTCATATTAAGGACTTTAAATCAACTATCTTGAATATCTACCAAAAAGATGTCTGGTTTAGACATTTATGATCTTCCTAAATCTCTTGAAACAAGCTTTCCTAAATGAAGATGATGTCCCATGGAAATCATACTTCTTTCACCTACTCCAATTATTCTCCCTAACCCACAAGTTCTTGAAAATTTTAAGGTCACTCAAGCCCTATTGGCAAGCAAAGGTCTATGTGTGATCACATCTTGGAGATGTAGTCACATATTGACAAGCCGGGAGAGTTGGGTGTCAATGTGTTGAGAAAGTTGGTGCCTCAACTACTTTCTAAGTCACATAGTGAGTTCCTTTGGGACTCCTATGAAACAGACTATGACAAGACCCTTAATGATCTTATCTATTTGCTAAGATCAACTTCCTAAAACTTGTGGACATTGACAATAATGACATTGGATATCCAGTAAAGCTCTCTCTTTCCAATGGAAATGGATCGGCCATAGTCAAATCGGTTGACCAAATGGTAAAGAGAGAGGCTAAGTCTGAGATAGTCCCATTATCAACGGTCCATAGGTAACTATTGCCAAAGGAAGGGGCATTGGTTGTGAAGCTGCCAAATTTACCTAAGGATGTTAAAGTCAATAAGTTTGGCTCTACTTCAGGTAAAGTCCATTGTCTAACTCTATTAAGTGCATGTTGATTCTGATCGCGAAGATGGATTTAAATCGCATGGTTCGGTGATCAGAATTTTGGGCTATTACTTAAGAGTTATGATATTTATATTGCTTAGGAATAGATAACAACAAGGTTTTCATATGGATTGTAAGGATAAGTTTTCCGCAAAGTTTTAAAATAAAAGAAAAAGGTTTTGATTTTATTTATTTTAAGTATCCTTACAATGGCATTTGTGAAAAGTTGTTGCTTATAAGATTCCACTGATAGCAATATTGGAAAGTGAATTTGATTCTTTCGTTTGTGGCAGTGTCTAAATTTACCAAATAAGGAAAGATTCTCATCACCCAAGTTTCAGTTGGATGGAAACTTGGAATTATGCAAGTTGTATAGCATGATGAATGAGAACTTTCAAGCATTGAAAAAAATTAAGAATAACTACTAGTTCACATGGATGTGTGAGTCAACTGAAGGACTAAGGGATCAAGTACATATTCCTGTGCACTGGTCAAGTCCACCACAAAAGATCGATAAGACTATTCGTCATGGTTTACTAAAGCTCAGTAAATATTATTATACTTACAAGCTTAAGTGTAACTCTGAGACATTGGAAAAAGTTCCAATGTATGGCAGAGCGAATAAGAAGAATCAAACTAGGCAGAAGGATAAAAGTTTCTCAAATCTGAAAAGATGGGAGAGTACTTTAGTATCAGTTTTGTGATCATCTTAATGATTAAGAAACCATAGCACAATTAGTTCTCTAAGGAAATCTTAGTGCATTCTTATGACTAAGACGAGGAATCTTGAATTGTTGAAATGGTTAAATCAAGAAGATGAGTCATACTTCGTTCCAATACAAGTCTTAAAGTCATACTCCAAGATAGTAATTTGAGTGACATGTCTTAAAGAAGGTTTAAAACACTTGTCAAATGTAAGAGTAATAGTTTCCTACTCTTGTACATTTGAAATTGGTAAGTTGTGATGTTTTGGATAAAACAAAGACCAACTAAGGCCAATAGTGTGAAGTGTTTGTCTTGATTAGAATCCACACTATCTCTTGAATATCTGACAAGAAATTCTTATATGTCAAGAGGACAGTGAGAGTCTTAAAGGTCTTGAAAGTCTCAAGAACTAATCAAGAATAAAACCTGAAGTTCTTCACTAGCACACGACTTGAGGTTCATAACCTATCGTGTTGACATATTCTGTGTCCATTCCAATCAAAGTTGGCTTTGCATATGAGTTCTTAGAGTTCTCAATTGGTTGCATAACAACTTGGAAGCAATGGCAGACCCTTGAGCTGCCAGATGGCAAGAAATGAGATTGAGTTCAGTCCATATGAGTTTGGATTTGTCATTATCCTTGTCTTGTGATTATGGTTTTGACGAATTCATATGGGTAGGAACTCATACACCATAAAAATCTAAGTGTCATAAGGTTTCTCTCCGATTCATGAAAATGATGGTGAGGAAATACTTTCACTAAGTAGATTTTAGGTAGATAGCAATTGCGATATTTGCATTCTCAAAGTCGTTAGTGGAGCGTGTGTGGTTACCGGCACACTAACATGGACTTCTGAGAAGTGGAAAAGGCTAAACAATTGAGACTATGATTACGGCATCCCTTTTCATAGTTCTTAAAAATTGTTTAGACACACTTGTGAGCTATCTAATATAAGGTGTATGATTATGATAAAGTTTTATCAAAGCAATCTAGTATCAGAAATCTGAACTTTGGTAAGAAAGTCAATAAAGTATTGATTTCTAGAAGTCGAGCTGATTTCTGAGTACATGTCAAAGCTAGTGGGAGAATAAGTGTTATGCTAATAATCATCATGTTAGTGGGAGCATGATAATTATGATAAAGGTTGCAAGTTAGCAATGTTAATTATAGAAAACAAAAGTTTCAACTGGGAAAGAGTTTTTTTCCTATGATTGATTAAGGGAGAGGAAATTATACTTCATCTCAAATCTATAAGCTTAGATCATGAGGTTTTAATCATTTAGTCAAGGATATATATATATATATATATATATATATATATATATATATATATATATATATATATATATGAATTTCATGTTGGAATGGCTGAACATAAGGAAATTCTGTATACGGGTCCATTATTTGCGTTCAAAAATTCGATTATGATTACGGCATCCCTTTTCATAATCTGAATTATGAGAACTTGGCAAATACAAATGGAAATGTTATAGCAAAAGAGTGGTTTAGTCTTTATGTGAGACATCATGAATCGTGTCCCATATGCTTCGGATATAGGATCGATTACATGTGCTATATTCATCCTTTCTAAAATTTTCCAAATGCCTGGGGCATTAAGAAGGGAAAAGGTCTAGAATTGGATATGACTAAAAGGGTTAATCAACTGTCGAGGATGATCTAAGGTTTACCAAAGATTGGGTGCTCAAGGACAGTTGGAAGTATAGTGATAATTCTGGAAGAACCATATTGACATAATCTGTAAGGAGGCAACTCTGGTTCAGAAGTGATAGTCAAAATGAATCTGGAAATGTTTCAAAGTTAGAATTTTCAATCTATGTAAGATTAAGGAAACTTAATGCAAGAAGGATGTTTCCAAGGAGTTGATCTCCTTTGGAATACTTTGTAATGTTTGTTGTCAAGTACTTGTGACTTTGTGCATAATCATTACAAGAGGATCAATGCATATAAGTTTAGAATCTAACAGATGTTAGTAAATCGCATGAATTTGGAATTTTTGCATTTGCAGTAAGGATTTGGGACTGTGAAAAGAGGATCATTGTAGTTATGTTCAATTGATCTATTTCACAAAGTAAAGATCATAGACAAACATAGTATACATACTTGGTGTATGACATGACTAGTGTTTAGAAAACATAGTGTACATGCTTGGAGCATGGGACAACTATTATTTTAAATTCAAGAATAAAGTTGATAGCTGAAACAGTATACAATGAATAATATGTAATCATATGGTGATAAATAGAAGGTGTTTTATTTATGTTCATAGGTTTTGATACCATATTGGATTCAATTATTATTGCGTTTCATTTTGCATGTTTTGACTTCAAGAATAAACTAGGTTATTCTTCTGGAATGACTAAGTTATTCAAACCATCCACAGTCGGTCATATGTTGGAAGTAGATATGAATCAAGACTGTCATGGGTTGGCTTGTAGAGGTCTAAGATGTTGGACAAAGGGCTACAAAACTCATGAGTGCTCATAAGTTCTGAGTATTGGATTCAACCCGCACTCATTGGAATCACTTCATGGATTTTATCACGAGTGATCATGAGACGATAATATATTATATTCTTCAAACCTAGAGATATGAGTTGTTACTATGAGTTGGTTGTACATTGATTGCACGAAAACGCATTCGGTAAATCGGTGTTATAAAACGTGCCTTTGTGTATGATTCAACAAGTAGTAGAACAAGCCATATGAGTTGAAGTTTATCCATTCCTTTTACCTTCGGGATAAAAGCGATATTTGTGGGACCCTCGATGATTTGATGATGAAAAATGGAAGTGCTCGGCCGGGCCAGGACTGATTTGATTTGTTCAATTAGTCAGTCGTCATAAATCAGAAATCGCGAAACAACAAATGGACAGAGAGAATGATTATAATCCATGTCTCAGTCCATATGATATCTAGAATGGAGGAATATATGATCCCTTATCTAATGGACAAGTCATTGATAAAGGTCAGAGTTCATCTACAAGGTCAGAGTTCGACAGAAGCTTTTGAGAGCTACGATTGCCAGTCAGTTCTTGAAGTCATACGCAATAATAGTTTTCGACTTATCCAAGTGGGAGACTGTTGGATTAATGTCTAAGTCCATAACTATAATTGGTATGACTTGACCCGACCCGGCATGGTCCATTTGGGTTGCCTGACATCATGCATTTGGATAGACTAAAATGAGAGAAATAACATTTAAGGTTTGTTAATATATTATAAGTTCTAATATATTAATAAGGTTATTTAATTAGTATTGATCAAGAATTACTTTGGAATTAATTAAGTGATCAAAAGGAGACTAATCAAATATTTTGGTTGATTGTGTAAATCATTCATTCTTATATGTGGGCTTGTGATCCAAGATTCCTTATGTTGGACTAAGTCCATGGGGTGACCCATGGATGCTCCATGGAGATTAAAATCCATGGAGCATAAGGAATGGGTAAAGTCATGAGTTACATGGTGTAACCCTAATAGCCACCATATAAAACAATCCCATGGCTCAAGAAATCGGGCACTATGTGTGTGTGTGAGAGAGCTAAACGATTTCATGGAGTGTTCAAGTTTTCTCTCAAGTTATTCCAAGTGTATTTGGTGTTGTGTGAACCATTTGAGGTGTCACACTTGAGGCACTAGGCACTCAAGCTTCATGAAGACATTCTACATCAAAGAGGTATGTATTCTATCTTGTTATATTCATTGTTTTGTATGCTAGATTAGGATAATACCTTGGATGTTCATAATTTCATGTATAATAGAGAAAACATAGATCCAAGGTATTTAGGGTTGCATGTACACTTAGGAGTGTTAGAATGCTCAAAACCCAACAGTAAAATCTCTTCACTTCCCACCTCAAAACTTCATTTCTGACTTTAATCACCATCTCGGACATCGTCTCCATTTCACACTAGTAAGCATTCCGGAGCACCACTCCATTTCATACCATAGACTGATTTCGAATCTTCTTATTGAATGAATGCTAGAGGTTCACTTTCAGGTACTAACACATATTTCTCATTAAACTTGTTATCGTGTACATAATCAATCATTTTCACTGGTTGATGTCGGTTTGTTTAGTTTCGGGTGTTCTTTACAGTTCCAGAGAGTCTCCAATCATCTTCTCTGGTTACACAAAAAATTTTGACAAAATTTTTTTGTTTTGTTTTCTCTTGTTGATATTCCCTAACGTACACACACACACACCCCATTTTCTCGTTGGAAAAACATTTATAACTAGAGAAAGTTTCAGTTTGACTCCAAAATCGTTAATCCTGTGAGAAAGTATTCGAAACAAATGTGCAATACCAAGTTGTACATGATGTGTCAAAGGAAATCACTTGGATTTGATTAAGATAAATTTAATCTAGAAATAAAAGATTTTTTTGACAATGTGGTGACACAGGTACAATCATATGAGGTGTATATGAGTTTAACATTCGACGGTTAGTTCCAAGAGGCATTGCATCATTGGTTTGTACTTAGAGCATTAGGAAGAATATCAAGAATATGATTTAGCAATATATGTTCTGGAAGAAATATATACTCCTTTCCAGATAAGTGAAACCAAGGGCAACTCAACTAGTTTGGGGGCTCTAAGCGAACAGAAATTTTAGGGCCCTTTGGTCTTTAATACAATAATAATATAACCCCTCCTCCTTTATCAGGTATTGGGACAGACAATAATAAACCAAAAAGTTTTTAAATGGTGCAGTTAAACTGTACGTAATGGATTATCAAATTATAGATTAATGGAAATACATGAGAATTGAAGTTAATGGAAAACTCAAATGTGAAAACTCATATTCCTTCGCTGTCGGCCTATTCGAACCATGAAGGCCTGAACCCCAAGGCCATGATTCTGTAATTTATATTATGTTATCAAAAAAGATAAAAGAGAACATAAGAATTAAACTGCATAAATGACCAATCTAAAGTACACTCAACAAAATTCTGATAGCAAAAAAGGGGTTTAAAAAGTAGAATATACAATTAGAAAAATAATTATTTCATAAAAATAAACCTAAAATTCTGAAAGTTAAGCAATACCAATACAGATGGTGATGATGATCGAAATCGAGAATAAAAATAGGCCAGAAGGTAGAACCTTAGAAGGTTGTTGGGTGTTCGTTGCGTTTTAGTATTCACTCCACCACTGAGACACCGATAGAATCAGACAATTGAAGTTGAGAATTAGAGAATGGAGAAGGAAGAATCGACAAGGGATTAAAGGAAGAACACTAGAACGCCGGTTTCTCTTGTTGATTGTGTGTAAGAGGTTGTGTAACTACCATCGATTTTAGAAAATGGGGGGAGGGGGGTTTACATTTAGGCCCCTAAACCATTGCTTAGTTTTTTATATGGTAAGTTCGGCCCTGAGTAAAATGACAACATTTTGAGGGGTAAGTGGGCAAGGGTAAGTCATGTGGTGTACATATTATTTATGGATTCAAAAATACATGCATCGAATGGCTTGTACAGTGAGCAAGATGATTTGTAGAATTTCAACCTTCCAGTTGACGAGGAACATGCCTAGTTTATTTGAGCTTCACTGTAGAAGATAATAGAGTTCACTGAATAGTTTGGAATCATTGGAGATGAAAGACAATGTGTGTGTATGTGTTTATTTAATGAACTTGTTTTACATGTTTATGTATGTATTAGCTGAAAACGAGCCCAGATCTCCCATGGTTGCTTGCTTTGGTCGCCGGAAAAATAATGTTTCGTCAGAGAAGATGACTGGAATCTCCTTGGAGCTACCAAGAACGTCGTAAACCGGTTAAACCTATGATAGTAGGTCATAAATATGTTTTTTGAACATTTCAAACAAATTCAATAGGAAAATATGGACAAAAACCTAAATGTATAGAAATCAAAAAATACATTACCCTTTTAATTCATTGTCCCAAAAATAAAACTAAATAATAAATTATTATTTTGATTTAATTTGGTGGATACATGTCTAATGTACAAATTTACAAACCTTTTCTTGTTCGTCGATAATTTTATATTCTGATGTTTAGAAGTGTTCTTTGGTTCCTTAGTTAATAATGATTCTCTCTCTCTCTCCCTCCCTCTCTCTCTCTCTCTCTCTCTCTATATATATATATATATATATATATATATATATATATATATATATATATATATATACATATATATATATATATACATATATATATATATACACACACATACATACATACATACATGTAAGTCCCAAATTCTCATACGTATCAACCGGATTCACTTTGATGGTGCGGAATCTCAATCAAATGAATAATGCAAGATATAATATGGAATAAGAACATGATGATTATTCTTGATGCACACTATTATACATGAATAGTCGGGTACATAAGACTCTTGATTACACATGGTTTTTTCTCTGTTTCTCTCTAGATCTCGTTCTAAGCTTATGGTAGCTCCCAAAAACGTCCCACACACATTACAAGGCTTAAACGGCACTATATATACCTAGACCTAATAACCAAGTCCAAGCCCAAGCCCAAAACCCAAATCACATGTGATTTTGGTCCAAACAACACCAAAACGTGGTGTTTTCGGTCCAAGACCGAGAACTCTAATATGTTATGAAAAGAAAAGTATAAACCACAATTTATAACCTAACAATCTCCCCCTTCATTTATATCTTTCTTTTCACTTAGAATAAAGCATAATTTAGTCCTAACAATCTCCCCCTTGGTTTATTGCTTTCTTTTCTTTTCAGTCTTCCTTGATCTTTGGCTTTTTGCTCTAATCTTCGATTTCTTCGCAACCTCAAGATGAACTTATGAATTTCTGCATTAATGACTTTATCTTGAACCGTTGGGCTTCCTTCAAGATTTGACTTGGAACACACATTAGGTGTAGAGGCTTCTTGTAATGATTTTTGAAAATCAGCACTTGCAGCTTTAAAAAACTTCAGAGATAATAACAGAGAGGCCGATTATCTGGATCACTTTAGCAAGTTCATAGATAACAGCAAATTGATTGAGGAGGCTTCAATGCAATCTGTCACATAACTTCAAGTACAGCTTCACCATGCTTCTGGGGTTGAAAGAATGAATGTTGAAAAATAATCTTCACTTCTTGTTCCTTCGAATGAAAATTTTTTAATGATCACCGTTGTGCCTTGAAAAATAACCATGACTAAAACGTCCATGTGGATCACAGAATCATAAAGACCCTTCTCACCATAGTTGTTCAAGGACCCATCCTTGGCTCAACTGGAGACTACTCGCAGTATATGTGTGAACTCGGAGGAACGCACTACGATTTGTTAAGTATCGGAACGACACATGGCTATTTTGATGTTAGCCCCTATATATCCTAGATCAAAGAACTTAATACATTTTTTCATGTTAAACAAGTTAACTTGGCCCTTGGCGAGACGTTCAGCGATAATCATGCCTTGTGAGATGGATCGCCTTAGTGCCATGACATCTGTATAGTTTCAGAATTTTAATTCCTTAAATATGACAGTTCTTCGAAAGATACTGCCTAGCTGACAATTTGTACAGTTACAATCCTTCAATTTCTTTCAAATTTTCTTCTCCTTGCTCAGAAAATTCCGATACGACCTCCATGAGTCTCTTCTTTATTTTTATTTTTTTGAATTTCCCTGTTAAGACAAACGAAACTTTGAGATAAAAAATAAAAGTAAAAATAAACTTAGTACACAATAGAACTAACTAAGAAATAAAATTAAAATTAAAATTACACTCAAAAGTAAAAATAAAATAATTTTTTATTTTTGATTTTTTTGAAAAGAAATAAAAACCGAAATAAACATATTTTTGGATTTTTTGAAATTCTATGATTTTTGTTTGATTTTTTTAATTCTCCCCCTAAATTTGTACATAGAGGAAAAATATGAACAAATTTAACAAAAAAAAATAATAACTAAATTTAAAACATTTTTGGGATCAAAGTTGTCAAGCAATTCAATATCGTTTATCAGCACACACCTGCATGTTTAGCCCTGGTCAATCACCAATATTGTGATCCACTTAAACACAAAGGATATTAACAATTTGGACAGATCATAAGTGACAAGTCATTGTGATCTTATTCCTAAATAGACCATTTTGCTGACGATGACCAAGGATATTGTTGTCCACTTAAATTCAGCAGCGAGATCTACAGTCAACCTTTAGTTAATTCAATTTTAAGTTCACTGGAATGTGTTCCCCATTTTACGACATACCCTAACAATCAAGGAATGTATAGAAATAGATAGATAGAGAGAAGCATTGAGGTCTTTGTTCTAGGATATGATTGATATAAATAGATGGAGAGAAGCATAGATAGAGATGTGTAGAAATAGAGGTGCATATGTTGCGTCCCAGGTCGGATCTTCCGATCACGCAAATGGGGCAACATATGACTGACAGAGAGGATAAGAAAGAAAAACAATTTCACACAGACCTACTTTATCAGAACCCCCCAATTACCCTATCATCACCAGAATTAAGGACGTAAGTTCGTACATCGAAGAAGTGTTGACCCACAGTTCTAGATAATAAGACTTTAATGTATCTTTTAGGTTCCTTTGTTTATCTTACTGCTCAATCTATCCAAGAGTCGTATGGCCAGTCCAAATGAAACTATCTAAGTCTAGATGAGTTAACATTGTTTAGTCTGTCATTGTCAGTTGTGTCTAGTCCTTTAATTTTGCATCCTTTGGGCCTTCCAACACATTGAACACAAAGTCTAAACAATTTAGCTTCAGCGCATTACACGAATTTCAGATTGCTCTTTAACACTAAACTTCATATCACTTCCTAAAAATACTTACAAAAGAAAACATATTTTTTTGTATTTTTGATTTCTCCCCCTTAATTTTTGCTTTGGAAAAAAAAGAAAAGAAAATAAATGCGCAAATTAAAAAAAAAAACTATCTTCAAAACGAATCATTTTATCTAAAACTTAGAAGTATCGAGAAGAAAACTCAAAATGTAATTCAACAATTGAAGTTGCATCCAGATGATCTAAGAACAACACGCATATGCAGCAACACATTCAACCTTAGCCGTGTTTCGATTCCTGAACAGATTCAAAAACTATTCACATCATTAGGTACAATCCTCATTCGTGATCCTCTTCTTTCTTCTTTTCCCGCAAAGGCTCATACCCTCACTTAAAGTTCTGAATGTTGTGTAGTTGAGAGGTGTCTCCTATCATGTGCCTGGAACAGCCACTGTCAACAAATCAAAGTCTAATGATATGCCTCCATAACTGCTCTAGCACATAGTGCGGATTAGTTGGTCTTTGGAACCCAACCCATTTTGAAGCTAGGTTGACCATTATCATCTAAACAAGGTACTCTCTCCCATGACATATCCTGTTTATCAGACAATGTACTCACTCCCATTTCTTGTTTGATCATATGGATGCCTCAATACTTGCTTTAGAACTTGAAACCGATCGTTGAGATGACTTAGAACTAAACTATCTTGATCTAACATGACCATTTCTTGAGTTTGGCATCTTGTCAGACATTCCCTTCTTGTCCTTGGGAATTTGATTCTTGGCCTTCTTAGAATTCCAGTCACCATTGTGTGAACGTTACCTCAAAGGGTTTCTTTTGGAGGAGCTCCCTCTTCGCGCGTTCTGCCAACCTTGTTTGTAGTAAGGAACGTATGCATGATGTGGCTAATTTCTGGCAGTGTGACCTGGAGTCCCACAGTTAAAGTAAGTCTGTCTTTTCATATAAATCAGATTGTGACTTGGTCCTTGTCCAACAGAAGTTCGTTTCGAAGAACTTCCATAAGCACAAGCATAAGAACATTTGTTAGACTGCTTGACATATTTTTGTGGCTAGGATTTTTCAACGGTGGAAGTGTCGTCATCACAAGCTTTTGAAACACTTTCAGTAGACTCATAATTGATTTTGATCTGCTCACTCCCATCTTGCACTGCTTCTTTATCTGCACATGAAGTAGAAGCATTAGAATTGGCACCTCATCATGAGCTTTCGAATCATTATCAGCAGAACAATAATCATTTGTGTTCTGCTCATGCCCATCATACACTTTGACCTGCTTTGCACTTCAGTTAGAAGTATCAGAATCATTCACCTCAACACTTCTAGTGGGGCCGGATTGTTTAGTCTTAACTGAATTTGTTATCGGGGGATGGCCAAATTGTATTGGTGTCACTATCTCATTGGTTTCAAGGGGCGGGGTATAGTTATCAATGAAGGGAGGTGGAACACTGCGATACTATAGACCCTTATTCTGATTATCTTTAAATTTTAATTGTTTTTCTATCATGGACACAACTACCTCACTTGACACATCAAATTTCTTAAAGTTAAATTCAACATTCTTGTATTTAGCTTTTAATGCATCAAGTTCGACAGTTAATTTGACAATTTTACTTGAACATAATGATAATGTTCACATTTATCGCTATATTATGCTTGAAGTTTTCTAAAGTCCTTTGTTTGGCCTCTAATTGATTTTTTAAGGGTTTTTGGTCCTTTTTGATAGTATATCATTCATATTTAAGGTCCTCATTTTCTCTACGTAATATATCAATTTGATCATGAAGAAATTTAATTGTATCACTACAGGCTTGACAACAGGGAGTTTCATTAACCTTGGTGACTGAAGAACTCATTATTCACCAAAAAGAATAACTTACCAAAAAATAAAAGTGATTGTGAAACCAATAAAAAATTTACCCATTAACTTGAAACCTTGAAAGTCAAGCTTGAAAGTCAAACGTAAAAGTCAAACTTAAAAGTCAAAATTGAAAGTCAAAGGTCAAACTTGAAAGTAAAAAGTCAAATTTGAAAGTCAAAGGTCAAACATGAAATTTAAAAGTCAAATTTGAAAGTAAAAGGTCAAACTTGAAAGTCAAAAATAAAATTTGAAAGTCAAAGATGAAAGTCAAACTTTTTGTCCAAAAAAAATTTAACCTTGACCGAAAACAAAAGTTTCTTGACCGAAAAAGAAGGTATTGGGGAAAAAAACGTGACTTTTAGAGCGAAAGTTAAATTCTTTGACAGAAATCGCGAGGCCTCTCAACCAATCCGAGAAGGCTCGCACCGAAATCACTTAAGTGAACAAAACAGCTTGACCGAGAACTGCTAACTGAAAATTCCGAAGCTTCGGACCGAGAACGAAGTCGAGGACTTCGGAACTGAGAACGTGCGAATCCATCCAAAATCGTTGCTATGCCTCCGAGATCCTCTAGGGTTGGACTGAAACCTGAAGCAGCTGTCGCGAACCAAAGCTGTTTGACCAAGGACCTCACAGAAAATGCCAACAACACAAAATTTTCCAATTTTAACGCAAAAATCGTTCAAAAACTCAAACATATGAAGAACACAAAGAACAAGCAACCAAAAATTCATCAAAAACAATTCAAAAACACCCAGAAATCCACGAAAAAAATCCAAGAAACTCTTAATATCTTGTCAAATCGATTGATACCAATCCAAGCTCTGATACCACTTGTAAGTCCCG
The DNA here is from genome assembly GCF_051521515.1 of Lactuca serriola. Taxonomy (NCBI): domain Eukaryota; kingdom Viridiplantae; phylum Streptophyta; class Magnoliopsida; order Asterales; family Asteraceae; genus Lactuca; species Lactuca serriola. The sequence goes on along the minus strand of NC_136411.1, from coordinate 249,589,742 downwards.
AGTTCTCCTACGTATCAATCGGGTTCACTTTGATGGTGTGGAATCCCAATCAAATGAATAATGCAAGATATAATATGGAATAAGAACACAATGATTAATCTAAATGCACACTATTATAGATGAATAGTCGGGTATATAAGACTCTTGAGTACACACGGTTTTTTCTCTGTTTCTCTCTAGATCTCGTTCTAAGCTTATGGCAGCCCCCAAAAACGTCTCACACACATTGCAAGGCTCAAATGACACTATTTATATCTAGACCTAATAACCAAGCCCAAGCCCAAGCCCAAAACCCAAACAAAACAATATTAAGCCTAACCAAAATCACATGTGATTTTGGTCCAAACAACACCAAAACATGGTGTTTTTGGTCGTAGACTGAGAAAAGTATAAACCACAATTTATGACCTAACAATACATATACATATATATAAAACGATCAACGCAAAAGGAAGGGTTATAGACTTTTACAATGGACATATATGCATCGGATTATACCAAAATTCACTTCTTTTTCTTAGACTAATTGTTTTTAGGCCATGTTTTTTATAGAAAAAAAATTAGAATATACTATTGTTTATGAATCTTCGTCATCTTTCCATATAGATCCATACTAATATATAAAAAATGCACTTTTTTTTTTCAAAAAAACTCGATTTTATTTTATTTGTTTTTTGAAAAGTTAAGGTCTATTTTTTATCGAAAAAATTAATAAATATATCAAAATTCATATTTTTTGATACTCGTTAAACATAGATTCATATTGATGTTAAAAAAAATTGAAATTTCAGCTCAGATTCACATTGTAAATATGTTTAGATTCACATTATGAATCTGCTGAAAATTAATTTATATTCAGCTGAGATTTATAGTATGAATAATATAAGTTAGAGTCACATCGGGAATTCTGAAAACTGAATTATATATAGTTTTGGTTTACAATGTGAAGAAATTCATTTGTTGATTTTACAACACTAATATATGAGTAATTTAAACGTTAAATATTATAAAGTTATATGAAAATATATTTTGATTCATATGTAAATTTATCTAAATTAATTTGTAAATGATCAAATAGTTAAAATAGTAAGTCAGATTCAATTGTAAATGTTAAAAATGAAATATTTACATTTAAGAATTACATTGTGAATCTCAATAGATTAAGGTTTTCTTAATTGATGTTGATGTTTATTAATAGAGGACAAAAAATTGAGATTTCTGATGTATTTAGTTTTTTTTGGAATCAAAATAAACTAAATATCGAAGAAAAACAACAAAACGAAATGAGTTTTTTTTTTTGAAAAAAAAGTTGCTTTCTTTTATATAAATGTGGATCTCTACGGAAATAGGACGTAAAATCGTGAAAAATGATATATTCAGTTTTTTTTAGATAAAAAACATGACCTAAAAAAAATTAATTGAAAAAAATAGGTGAACATTTTTGGTATAATCGGATTTATTTGCGTCCAATGTACGAATCTACAAACATTCATTTGACTGTTAATCATGATAATTTCCGACGCTCACGATTGGTAACTTGGTTCTTTGTTTATAATGATCATTTATTGAACTTCATTAATATATATATATATATATATATATATATATATATATATATATATATATATATATATATATATATATATATATATATATATATATATATATATATATGTGTGTGTGTTTTCCAGTATATATTATTTTTTCTAATTAATAAAAGCTTCATAAAGTACGATTTTAGAATCACCGATCTCATCCCCACATGATGTATGAGAAGCAGTATTGTGCTCTATTGCTTACCATCCATCCATCAATTCTCATGCGTAAGCCATATGCTTAGGCACTTAGCATCTTTACTAACTGTAACATAAATAAAGACGCTACAGGGGAACATAACATGTGCTTCATCACTGTCATTTCTACTTTTTATCTTCTAAATTCGTTACAAAAAGATTTATAAATTACTGATTTTAAAAAGTCATGATACAAGCACATAACGAAAGACGGGGGTTTACTTGGAGTATCTAACTTTTATAACACACCACACAATACATGTATCAATTTCTCAAAACAGTATATGAAAAGATATACGTGGAACTAATTTTTGTGCAAAGATTACACAAATTTCAAAGTATTACAAGTCTCGAGTCTGGGAAATAATTTATCCAATATATAACTTATATCTTAGAGGGGTTCTAACAATATAGGGGTCCTAAACGAACCAAACTTTATGCGAATTGTTCGTGAACCGTTTGACGAGAAGTTGTTTTATGTTCGTTTATTTAATAAATGAACGAACATGAACACAATTTCTCGTTGGTTTAGTTAAACGAACGAACATTAATAATAGTCTCATTCGTTTAATTATTTTCGTGACCGTTCGTTTATGTTGTTCGTTTACGTTTGATTATGTTCATTCATTTAAATTACATTTATATTCATATATATTAAATTGTGTTTAATTACATTAATATATAGTATGCACATTTATGGTCATATATATTCAATTATGTTTATTTATCTACGTTTGTTTTTGTTCGTTTAGCATGTTTACGAACATAAATGAACGAACATGAATAATGTAATTTATTAAACGAACCAACATAAACGAACGAACATGAATAATGTAATTTATTAAACGAACCAACGTTTATGGTCATATATGTTCAATTATGTTTATTTTTCAACGTTTGTTTATGTTTGTTTAGCTCATGTTTGTGTTCTTTCGATTCGTTTATAGCCCTAGACTTCGGTATATTAGGTTAAAAGCCCGCATTTAATTTTCTTAGTAAAGTCTAAAGAGAATGTACGAAAAAATAAAAGAAAAAGAGTGTTGATGAGGCCTGTGTTGAACACAATCTCTTTAAAACAAATTCGTGTGCTATTGGGTGTTTGTTATTCACGATATAACAACGTAAAAACGATTCTTCTAGATCGACTGAATTGTAACTAATCAATAGGCTGGGTTTTACCTTGGTTGTAGCAAGAGAGAGTAGATGTAGAATCGGAGAATCAAAAGAGAGTGTTTTCATTCGATGTATTCTATTTGGTTATAGAGGTGTTCTATATATACAACAAAATGTAACTAATGTTTTAAACATCCAAACATAATTGTCGCAAATTACAAACAATAATTATTCAAGAGTTTAAAACCAAAAAATGTGACTAAGGGCTTTTAATATGGGTTTATAACTGATAAAATTTCAGTTACAAAAAGAAAATATTTGCAAAAAGGTCGTTGAACTTTTCTGATCGACTGGTGGTGCATTCATATAAGTAGGAAACATGTTTTACACAACTTCAGTGTACCCAATCCTATTTGGTTCGCGTCTACACTCCTTACGCACCCAAGATAGAGCCTTTATGTTATAATACTTACAAGACTTAGAAGCCTTTGTACTTGTAAATATACTTTCTTTTAATTCTTCTACCCTATGTGGGATGATATAAAACCTGTTAATTTGTTTGTTAACTTGTTCCAAACACATTGTTTTAACATATAATTTCTCATTAATCTTATTAAATCTGTTTCGGACGAGTGATATATCAAAACAAATTTATCATGGAGGAAAACATTAAAGTACAACCAGTTCTCCATTTATAATAATTTTTAGGGTTCAGAATTCTGGCTCAAAATAGGAAAACGCCATTTTTGGAATTGGTTATAGCCAATTTTTCAACAATCTGCCAGATAAATGAAAATTGGTCTACATTTTCAAGTTGTGTAGATAAAATACAACAACCGAATCATGCATATGATAAGTAGTTTTTAACCTTTGAACCTTCCCTTAATATACATATTTATTTTACTAGCAGACTTGTAAACTCGATATCCTTGAACTGCTTTGTCGTTTGTGTAAAGAATCAATATGTGTCTCACATGATTCTCCCTAACCTAGTTAGGCTCTCATTGATGTGTCTGTTATGGTCATGGAAACTTGCCTGGATCTGTAAGAGCTCTTAGGAATGTGTATATACAATTCCCTTTCAAAGAGAACTCACCTCTCTCTTACATAGGTGATTCCATCATAATCATTAAAAGGTAATGCATGATGATTTCAGTTTATCATACATGACTTTAAGTTTATCAAAGAGAACTCACTTCTCTCTTACAAAGTTATTCATAAATTTTTTATGCATGTAGGTAGTACCATTGAACCTAGATGTTGCGATCTCCGGTTAACTAGGATGGGTTTCCTTCGGAATAACATATTCATGCATGAGTTTTAGACTTATTCCTTTTTATGATATTACAACTAACCCATGTTTAACCCTTTGGTTAGCGGGTCCATAATATTATCCTTGGACCTTATGTAGTTGATAGAGATAATATAGTAGATAGTAGTTATGTAAAAGTATTGTGGCTTCGACTAATGCGTCAATACTGACACATCCCTCATATAGGCTACTAGAAATTAAGTTATCCTTTAAAAGGTCATTATTAATCCTTTAATTATTTTGAAAATATTATTCTAGAATTTGGCTCAAAACATTTAAATCATAGGTTTTAGTTATATTGTGTACGAGAGTGTCTCATTCAATATCACTACATAGGGTTAAGATGAACCATAAAGACATCACCCTTTGAAAGTTCAAGCTTACTACCTAATCTTCATTTTCACCTACAAGTACATGTTAAAATAATGGGTTAGGTTTGGGGAGCCTAGTGATTAATACCAAAATCTAACTATGGAATGGAATTGGGAATTACAATACCCAATTGCTAAGTTTAGATTCAAAAAATATTTTGAAACCTTTTTATTCCATTTCATTGTGTCATAAAGCATTTCTAAAATATTTCAATGTAGTATTTACCCTAAAAATATAGCGTTAGTATAAGTTCATAAAAGAGAGAATGCACATGTATATGCAACTAATCCAAACCCAATCAACTACTCACCAAAAGTCCTATTTAGCTAAGGATCAATGGTCTAGCATATTCCAAATAACCTAACACTTAAATCACTATTGATGGCTACCCGCCATCCTTCCTAAAAAAATATGGATAAACACATGACCATTAAAAATATCTTTCATGGAATGGAGTTGCAAAGCCCATTTCAAATCATTTGCTTCAAACTAGGATATGAGATCATTCAACATGGAATTTCACCGTTTGAATGTAATATAAGTCACATGGACTCTAATAGTCAATCGTAAATGCAATCCAAAAGAAAGGATAAGTAATACTTTCAAAAACATTTAAATGACTAGTATAGGATATGTATTTTGGGTATGTAGTCATCTCAATCCAATGCTTATTAAGAAAAAAATTGCTTCCTCAACTCTAAGCTTCTCAAACACCACATATTTACATGTATCTATTTCCTTCCACCTCATGTTCACAAAGATTATCTCGCTACTCCTTCCTCTACATGTATATAATTGATTAGTTCCAACACCTATAAATGGTCCATTAAGTAACTGTTAGGGGTTAAGATCTTGAAACCTATCCAAGATCCCGGATCTGAAAGGAGTCTCAGGATCCCGAACATATATCAGGATCCTAAACACTGCCATTATTACTTCCTAAAAGTTTAACGGCTATATTTCTTTTTTATGTCTCACATGTATAGAAATGGTCAACATAAGACTCATTCACAATGAAGAATCACTTCAACCAGACTTAAAACCTAGAAATACCAAGTCAAAGCACGTTGCAAATACCAGTTCAACAGCATCCCGAAAATATCGTACTTTTAGTTACATAAACTAGTCTATATATACACTTGTAACATGTACACAACGACACATTTTGTTGACACCTTAGATACCTTAAGCTACTGAAACACTTGTACTCTACTCTTTATCATTTTTTCTATAACTTATTCTTCAATCAATAAAATCAGACAAGGAAGGTGATCATTATCACATCCCAAGGTTTTACACCAAAGATCCTATCACGGTTCAAGGGATTTCTTTGTAAACCACTTGTGAAACTTCGATGTCAATCTGATACTTATATTAATCACAATACCACAGCCTCTCATACAATTTGGTTGATTTTTGACCAAAAAAATTTGGTGCCCACCATGGGCCCGTGGTGTTCACAATCGTTAAAGATCCTCTACCCAACCAACCTTATCCTCTTCATCCATTACTCTCATTTCCTATAAAAACTTTCCACCACCTTAAAGCGAAGCTTCTAAGAAGATTTTTGAGGCATCGAAGAAAAACACCTCTCCAGTCACTACTAAAGGATTTCAGGATCCTCCTGTAGTGATTTCCATCAAGGAGATCTTTTCCATGATTAAGAGACTGGAATGACAAGTTACTTAAAAACGAGAGGACAACAAGACGATGCTAAGGGAAATAAAGAGAATGAGGATGGATATACATAAACCGAAGAAGCATCACCCTCGATCTTGCAGCCCAAGATCCTGAACTTTGACAATACAGTATCCTTAGGAAACCGCTGGAAGATATGATCCTCAGCACCAACAACTACTCCTACTTGGGGCCTAACTCCGAACGAGTGAGTCCATGTGATCCACGATCCCATCGAAATGTTCATCACTCCAATTAAAAAGGATTCTGGTAACTTAGTGAATAATAGTACTTTTATTACTAACTCTATGCACCTTGATGTAGGAATGAGCCAAAGGAACTTCAGCAGTTAAGGGAGATGATCTCAAGTATGTCGGGAGTGGTCCATTCAATACCAGAAGTATCCCCCACGAGCCACGAGATCTCGAGATTTGCTCTTGTGGTAGCTGATACTGAAGTCTCAAAGCACTTCCAAATTCCCAACATGAAGCCTTATAACAGAACCACGAATCCTGAAGAACATGTGGCACAATACAAGGAAAGAATAAAGATCATACCCATTTCCACACATTTGAAGGAAGCTTATCTATACAAGGGTTTTGGTTCAAACGTCACAGGATCAACCTTAAAATGGATTCTAAACATTACTCTTTACTCTATTACTTCATTTATTCACTTAGTTAGTCTTTTTAACAATCAACTTTCTTGTAGAAGAACATTCGAAAAGATCATTATTGATCTTTACCGGGTAGTTCAGGATCCTGAGGAATCCCTTAGAGAGTTTGTGAATAGGTTTGGTAGGGAAGCACTGAGTATCCCCAACATCGATATGGAAATTGTCATGGAAGCCTTTAAAAAGGTATTAAGAAAGATTCTCCCTTCTACGAAGACCTTTTAATTCTATGCAAAAGGATGGACGAAAAATCCTATAAGTCCAAACCATATTCCAATCCTAGTCATTATAGGGTCAGTGCCCTTGAAGATGAAGAGGAGGAAGAAGAATTTCCTAAGATTGCTGAGTATTGCTTTTTTGTGGATGTTTCAGGTTTAATATTTGTTGTGAAGGATCTTGGTGACAAAGTGAGATGGTGAAGAAAGGGAGAAAAATCCAATGCATGGAAAGACAAGTCCAAATGATCCTTGGAAGAAGAAAAGAAAGATCCAAAGCAAAGGATCATGATCCTCATAAGATCCTAGGGAAACCAGGATCCACTCCTGCAAACGCAAAGGTAATCAATGTTATCTCGGGAGGTGATGCCATTTGTGGTACCTCTTATTCAATAGCAAAAAGGCATGCCAATTTGTTGATAATGGTGAAAGAGGAAAGGACTCAGAGGAATATGTCGATCACAAACGAGAAAGAGATCAGCTTCGATGAAACAGATGGAGCAGACGTCCAAGATCACCACCACGATGGACTTGTGATCACTCTTTACATCGCCAACCATGTTTTCAGAAGGATACTTATCGAAGGAGGTTCTTCTGTCAACATTATACTCCTAGATTCCTTAAAAAGGATGAACATCCCAGAGTCCAAAATAGTCAAAAGATCTTCAGTGCTAATAGGATTCAGTGGTGAAACAAAGCATACGGTTGGCGAAATAAAGTTTTTATCTACTTAGAGGGGGTAAACGCAATGCAATGGTTTTGCGTAATTGACACATTATCCTCCTATAATGTTATAGTAGGAAAATTGTGGATCCACGACATGAAGGCGGTCCTATCAACATACCATCAATGTGTGAAGATGCCCACCTTATCGGGGACAGTGAAGATCATAGGTGACCAACATGAATCCATCGAGTGCTACAAGACGTCGATAAAGATTTTCACAATCCCATGATTGGCATAACAATTAAAGCAAAAGGAAAGAGATGTACTAGAAGTCGGAGAACAAGATGCAAAAGAAGTACCCCTTGACTTTAAGGATCCCGATATGAAAGTAATCATAGGATCCTCATTTCCAAAATACATAGAACAAGATATAATGAAGTTCCTAAAAGAAAGAAGGAAAACCTTCGCATGGAAATATGAAGACATGACAAGTATATACAAAAGTATTATAACTCACAAATTTAACAATGATCCTTCTTTTAGGCTCATACATCCAAAAAGAAAGAAGTTTTCACCCAAGAGGAATCAGATTATCCAAGAAGAAGTAGAAAATCTACTTAAAACAGGGATGATCAAAAAGGTCAAGTTCCCAAGGTGGCTAGCCAACATGGTCATCGTACAAAATAAGAATGGTAAATGGAGAGTATGTGTTGACTATACAGATCTTAACAAGGATTTTCCTAAGGATACTTTCCCCTTACCACATATACATTTCATGATAGATGCTATGATTGGCCATGAACTATTAACATTCATGTATGCATCAGCAGGGTTTTAACAAATTCAAATGGAACCATCTGACCAAGTTGATACAACATTCATATCCCCACCATGTATATATTGCTATACTGCTATGCCTTTCGGTCTTAAAAAATTGAGTGCAACATACCAAAGGCTAGTTAACCGGATGTCCCAGGACAAACTAGGGGGCACCATGGAAGTCTACATCGACGACGTGGTGGTTAAGTCAAAGAAAGATAAAAATCAGCTCAAGGATATTGAAGAAGCTTTCTGTTAGGGTAGGCTCGTTGAATCATATTCAGGATCCTCGAATAATTCTAAAACCTTAGGATCCATAAGCATATCCTAGGATCCTGAGTATTATCACTAATATATCTAACCCTTGTAACCACAATATTTTGTGTAGTTTTCTCACATCTGGATAACTAGTCAACACAAGACCCATTCTCAACGGAGAGTCACCTCAACCAGGCAAGAGGTCCGGAATACAAAGTCAAATAACATTCAAATGCTGATTCCGAAGGATCCCGAAATTATCGGAATTTTTGTTTCTTACACTTGACTATAAATAACACATGATTGTAGCGCACTAGACACGTTTTAGCTCATATACAATACTTGTACTTACATTTACATATTCATCTATGTAAATCAACTTTTGATATCAATAAAAACATCAAGGTAGGTGGTTATTATAACCTCCCAAGGTTTTATGTCAAAGATCCTATCAAGGATCAAGGGCTTTCCCTTTAACTCACTTGTGCCACTTTGATCATTATTTCACAATTGATTAACTATGAACATCACACCGTCTCATACAATTTGTTCGAATTATACTTGATCAATTTTGTACAAAAACAATTTGGTTCCCATCGTGGGGTCGTGGTGTTCATAATCATTTAGGAATCATGTTTACCCAATCGACCTTATCTGCTTCCACCATTCCTCCTATTTCCTCTAAAAACCTTCCTCCACCCCAGGGGGAGGGCCCAAGAAATCCTCTAAGGCACCAAAGAAAAACACTTCTTCAGTCGCTACCTGAGGATTTCAGGATCCTCCTATGCAAATTTCCAATAATGAAATCCTCGCTATAACAAAAAGACTGGAAAGACAAGTCACTCAACAGCAGGAGGATATCAAGACAATAATCATGGAAGTGGAAAGAATGAAGGCAGAGATCCATAAGCCTCAAGAAGCAGCACCCTTGATCTAACAACCCAAGATCCTAAACTTTGACAACACAGGATCCTCAGTGAACTGTCGCGACATAGGATCCTCGTTACCAGCCTCTATTTCCACTTGTGGCACAACTCCAAAAGAGCAAGCCCATATGACTCGGGATCCCAATTAAAGCTTCATTACTCCTAATACCAGGATCCTAGTAAATTCGTCGATAATAATATCTTTACTACTAACTCTATAGATGTTGATGCAGGAATAAGCCTACTCATGGCCAAAGAACTTCAACAGCTATGAAATATGATGTAAAGTGTACCTGGAGTAGTCCAACCTATACTAGAAGTCTCCCCAATAGGCCACAAGATCTCGAGATTTGCTCATGAAATAGCTGACACCGAGGTCCCAAAACACTTCCAAAATCCCAACATGAAGCCTTGTGACGGGACCATGAATCCTGAAAAACATGTGGCACAATACATGGAAGAAATGGAGACCATCCCCATTCCCACAAACATGACGGAAGCTTGTATGTGTAAGGGTTTTGGTTCCACCTTTATAGGATCAGCCTTGAAATGGCTACCAAATGTTCCTCCTTACTCTATTACTTTGTTTGCACATTTAGTTAATATTTTTAACAACCAATTTTCTTGTAGCAGAACATTCAAAAGGATCACTAGTGATCAATATCGTGTGGTTCAGGATCCTAATGAATCCCTCAGGGATTTCGTGAATAGGGTTGGTAGGGAAGCTCTGAGTATCCCAAACATCGACATGGCAACTGCTGTGGAAGCCTTCAAAATGGGCCTAAAGAAAGACTCCTCTTTCTATGAAGACCTCGTAATAACTCCATGCAAAAGAATGGATGAATTAAGGAGTAGAGCACTAAGGCTCATAAGGATCAAAGAAGACAATGAGAACCAGGAGAGGAGCAACCCTCCAAGCTCATATGACAACCCCAACAGGAAGTCCGAATCCTTGGCCTCAATATCCAATAAACCTAAAACTTATTCTAGACCTGATCATTATAGAATTATTGACCTTGAGGATGAAGGGGAAGAAGAAGAATTCCTTAAGATCACTGACTACTCTTTTTTTTCATGTTTCAGGTCTGATATTTGTCATGCAGGATCTTGGATACAAAGTGACATGGCCAATAAAGGGGGAAAGGTCCACCGCTTAGAAAGATAAGTCCAAATGGTGTGCATACCACAAGGAATTTGGTCACATCACTGAAGATTGCATTTCCCTACAAAAGGAGATTAGTTACATACTTAGCAAGGGATATCTCAAAGAAATCCTCGGAAGAAGAAAAGAAAGATCCAAAGAAAAAGATCAGGATCCTCATAAGTCCCTAGAAAGACCAGGATCTCCTCCTGCGGATGCTAAGGTAATCAATATAATCTCTAGAAATTCTCACACATTTATGGAACCTCTTACTCTACAGCGAAAAGACATGCTAAATTGTCAAAGACGGAGAAAGAAGAAAGACCATAGAAAAACACATCAATCACAAACTAGAAGAAGATTACCTTCGACAAAATAGATAGATGTCTAGGATCCACGTCAAGATGGATTGGTGATCACTCTTTACATCGCCAATCATTTTTTCAGAAGGATCCTTGTGGACAGAGGCCCCTCAGTCAACATCATGCTTATAGACGCTTGGAAGGGGATGAACATCCATGAAAGTGAAATAGTCAAAAGTGTTGGATTAGGTGTCTAAGACCATAACTATAATTGTTATATACTTGAATTGATAGTAGCACAATCCTTTTGGGTTGCCTTCATACTCGCAGCTAGACAGGATGACCTATTGAGAAAGAGGAAGAATTTATTATTTGATTAATAAATTATAATAAATAAATTATTAATATATTATGGAAATAATATATTAATTACAAATCATATTATTTAATTAATATTTAATCATAAATTAATTTGGAATACTTTTGGGATTAAAGGAATTAATTAACAATGCATGGGCTGTTGAGAAATTTATTGATAGTTGTGGATTTGGGCTCTTGGATCACCCTAGAAGGATTGGAAGAAAACTTCTACGGTGCCCCTAGAATTTTCGTCCAAGGCCTTGGATAGGGAGTCCATGGGTTGCTTAGGCCTTAAGCTAAGGAATTCGGGTTTCCTCCTACAAACCTTAGCTTTAGCTCTAAGCTACCTCAGCTACATAAGGAGCTACAACCCCTCTTGATTTTGACGACTCTAACACTAAGAAGAATAGCCAAAATTTGAAGCATACTCCTCCTCTCTCATATATCATTCTCTTGCTAAATGTGTTTGTGAGCCATTATTGGTGCTACGCCTGTGATACTAGCTCTCAAGCTTCTACAACAACAAGGAATTGTTTGTTATTACTAAATAACATTCAAAGGTTGGTTTGCTATCTCTTCTTGTGAATTTCGAAATTACTAGTTTCTTCCAAGGGTTTCCCAATAGCTGATCAAATATTGTATGGTCAATTAGAAAAACATTGATCGGGAACATTAGGGTCGCATGTACAGATAAGATTTGTATGTTATGCTCAAAACCCATCAGTGGTATCAGATCCTAGGTTTTGTTTTCTAATTTAATTGATTGCAAATTGGTAATTTGATCAAGCAAAATAATCGTTCTTTTTTTCGACAAATTGCTCCTCACGACATGAGCAATATGGATCACGATGTGAGCTTGGTACAGACCCAAAATTTGTATCAAATCTGCCTAATTTTGTTAAAGAAATAATTGCTTGTTATGTTTATCTTTCAAATCTGATTTTGATAAATATTTGGTGATAAATTAAATGCCTAAAAGTTAGGAGATAAATATTTGAATAAACTAATTACGTTGTGATTAATATAATTATTTTTTTAATGTTTAAATGTAACATCCTAAGATTTTGTAGTTGGAGAATAAGGTGCTGCATCAAGAAGTTGGAGAAGGAAGACAAGCTTGTAGATTTGAGGTTTCTTTCTGCTCTAGAAGCTCTAGGAGGTAAAAAGCTCCAACCTTTATTCTTGTATGATGTAGATCTTGCCATGCTAGATTTATGAGACCATTTCTTGTCCCAAAAGTCCTAAGTTGGTGCATGTTATGATTTGAACGGAATAAGTTATCCATTTAGACCCAAGAAAGGGTCCTAAGTGATAAATATGATGTCCCAATGGCTGAAAGTGTCCCATGCATGTAGTAGAAAGGTCTTAATGGGTTAAGACTATGTATTAAGAACTTTTTGGACGTCCAAAGTCTTAAAATTCAAGACTTTATGGTTCTAAGGCACATTTGGTCGATGGATATGGAGTTTGGGCTTAAGTACTTAAGCCATTAAGCACTTATTAGGGTTTTGGTGAAACTTTGGGTACATCCCACATAATTTTTGTATACCCATCATACTGAGTCAACCACCCTAATGGTGGTCAACGCAAAGCGGAGTACGCCCAGCGTACCAGAGGAGTACACCACACATACGCCCTCTGTTGGGCTTTCGACGATTCGGGCTTCGGGATTGGGCCCCTTTTTAGGCCAGTTTGACATAGGCCTTGTTGGGCTTTCTAAATAAATGACTTTTGGACTAGTAGTGGTAATAGATCTTAAAATGAGGCCCGGTTAGGGAGTTAGAGCCCAATTGGGAAAATTGGGCCAATAATGAGCCTTATATATATGGACTTTTGAATAGTGAATTTGATATTAGGCCTTGGCCTAAATTAGAGAAAGGAAAAATGGACTATGTGGACCATTAGTCAAGATTGATATCCCATGTGTTGACTTAGTATTCGTTTGGATAGTTCGGGATTTTCAATGAGACAACGGTCGGAGACTTTCATGTTGGATTTGGTTTCTAAGCCCATAACTATAATTGGGATGTACTTGACCCAATTGTAACATGGTCCTTTTGGGTTGCCTTCATTAGTGTAATTTGATAGGATAGACTTTTGAGAATAAGGTTATTTGTGATTTATTAATATATTATAAGTATAATATATTAATTGAGAAATCATATTATTATTTAATTAGTATTGATCAATAATTAATTTGGAATTAATTTTGTCATAAAAAAAAGACTAATTAAATATATGGGGATTGATTATGTAAATCAATGATTTTTATAGTGTGGGCTAATGATCCATGGTTATTTAAGATGGGCTAAACCAATGTGATAATCCATGGATAGTTCATGGAGGTTTTAACCCATAGAGCCTAAGTAATATGAAAGTTCATTAGGGTTTACAAATATGTAACCCTAGCACTATAAAAGGAACCCCTAATGAGCAAAATCGGTTACACCATTCATTCTAGGAGAGTGATATTGATTTTTTGCAAGTAACGTATTCTATCAATCCTCTTCTTGCATTTGGTGTTTGTGACACATTAGAGGCATTACACTTGAAGTGCTCAAGCTTTCAAAGGTTAATAACTACACCCTACATATAAGAGGTAATCATCTAAACTAGTTTTTTATGTTATATAGCTTCAATTATATGCTAGTTAGGGTGTATGCTTTGGAAAAAGAAAATATGCATGTATAATTAGAGAAAACGTAGATCCAATGCATCTAGGGTTGTATGTGGACCATAGGAATGTTATAGTGCTCAAAACCCAATAGTGGTATTAGAGACTAGGATGGTTTTCTGTGATACTTGATGCTTGTTAACTTTTGAAGTTGGAAAAATCGATTTTATGGCCTCTGACTGATGAACTCGCCGAGTCCACTGGCTGACTCGACGAGTCCACTCAGTAACAGAGCAACTCAACGAGTTGCACGCTCTGGTTACAGAAACTCGAGGTTTTTGGCCAGAATTGGATTAGGATCATTACAAACTCTTTTGAATCATAAAATCAGTTTTTTCTGATATGGTAGTGACCAACCTTGTCCAATTAAAAGATAATTGTCAAAATTTCAAGATTTGTATTAGTTTATATGATTATGCTAATTTCTTCTAAAATTGTTTATGTGAATTATCATGAGTTATGAGTTTAACTAGAACATAAATAAATTACTTGATAATTTTTGTTAGTTAAATTGTTGATCTTAATGCTTTTAATGACCTCCATAACTTGTCCTCAAGTTATGGAAAATGAAAGGTCACATCCATTAAAATGCAATTAAACTCATAAGTTATAGAAATGAAGAGTTTTGACAAGTCTCAAAACATGCCCTCAAGCTTTGGAATTTGTAAAGTCTCATTAATGAAACTTGAATTCCAAACCCTAGAGTTTTAAAAGTTAAAATTCATCTCTTATACTTTATAATATTATAATTTTAATAATATATATATATATATATATATATATATATATATATATATATATGTATGTATGTATAAGACAAGTCAGTCTTACCGTTAGTAGGCGTCATTCACGAAGTCGGTCTATAAGGGGGTTATAGGGTTACTGCCTATAAAATGGTGGTTTAATGGGTGTCCACTCTCACCCAACGTTTCCTTGACTGGTGGATCGTCGTTAACCGAACAGGTAGGATAGGACATTAATTATCATTAAAAGTATAGTGATAAATATAAAGTAACTAAACTTTTATTAAATTCTCAATCTTAGTTACTATAGGAAAATTTGAAAATGGTGCTAATACATGAAATTACAATTTGCACCTTGTTAAGTTGTTAGTGGAATGTGTGTAGTTAACCGGCACACTAATTTGGGACTGACAATGTGTGGCAAAGGGTAGCTTGATGTTAATCATAGGTCAATGGAGCATGTATGTTTAATCGACACATTGATTAGGTGATTTGTAACATTGAGTGTACCAAGCTAATTTGCATGGTTATTCACACCTTGTTTATGATACTCGACATCCCAGTCACAAACTTGAAGGGCACAATCGAGATTTAAACATGCAATTGAAAATTTCAATGAATCTCAAAGGATCTAGGAATTTCAACCTGATTAAAACCTAATAATCCATTTCATTTTTCCTAGTGGAAATTGGTAAATCGTCATTTACCTGCCTTCAAATATTTTACAATTGGATTACGGCATCCCTTTTCGCAATTATAGAATACTGTGTTGGGTCCTAGCCTTAATATTTCATTTGGGTGTAATATTAAGGAGTATCATCTATTCTAAACTTTGTTCTTCTTCTTTTTCAGATGTCTATCCCAAACAATGCTTCCCACCCAATCCCTTCAGGCTCTTTCTCCATCATGAACCTATGTGGGAGGGTAGTTTTCGATGGCTTGAACTTCAATGACTGGATTCGAAACATCCTAATGGCCATTCGCTATTGGGATAAAGAGTATGTCCGAGATAAAGAGATTAAGGAGATTGATGTCACCACTGCTACTCCCGAACAAATCATTGGACATACTACTCATGAGAGGGATGTGACAAAGGTGTCGTGTCAAATGATTGCTACCATGACTATTGAGCTGCAGAAGTCCAATGAGGACTACTATCATTTTGAAATGTATCATGATTTGATGGAAAGATACCATCAAAGCACTCGGTAGGAGAGGTATGAGATCATTTCCTACATGATCACAACCAAAATGCAGGATGGAGAACCCATCACAGCCCACTTGCAAAAGATGCAGAGATATGTGGACCGCTTGCTAAAATTGAATATCAATGTTGACGAAAAGTTGGCCATAGACATAATTCTACACTCTTTACCTTCTTGTTATGATCAGTTTCGTATGACCTATCAAATGAACAAGGAGGAGGTCACTCTTAGCAAGCTTCAAGGCCTTTTAAGAACTGCAGAAAGCAACATGAAAGGCAAGTCGGTTGTGTCTACTCCTACTGCTACTACTTCTTCCCCTATTCTGAAAATCGGACATGGGAAGTCAAAGAAGAGGATGGCTCCCTACAAGAGCCGCAAGGGAAAGTCTCTTGATGGATCCTCTTCAAGTGGGACCAAAGCTGGTTCTGCTAATCCCTCGACCAATCCAAAGGATGCAGAGTGCTTCCATTGTCATGAAAAAGGGCACTGGAAAAGAAGCTGCGCCAAGTACTTGCAGGACATAAAGGATGGCAAGATCAAGCCCTCCTTCTTAGGTATTTACACTATTCGATATAATAACTCATCACATGCTAATTCTTGGGTCCTTGATACAGATTGTGGATTTTACATTTGTTATGATGTGTAGGGACTAAAAGAAAGTAGGGATTTGGAGCACAAGATGATAAACTTAGTCATGGGAAATAGGAAAGTGTCGCCTTTGACCAAGATTGGAGTTTATTCTTTATTGCTTAGTAATGGTTTAAATTTAGATTTGAATAATTGTTGTTACTCGGCCGATATGGCGAGAAATATTATTTCCTTTCATAGTTTGTATAAACAAGGTTTTACATTTTCTTTTAATAATGAAATTGGTGGTATTAATGCTTATTATAATGGTGTATTTTATTTGGAAGCATTACCTTGAAATGGTATATATGAAACTGTGATGGTTGTAGATAACCTAGGAAATAATGTGTTGAATATTGATTCGTCCAACGTCTTGGACAAGGCATCCTTTTGGCATTGTCGTCTTGGACATGACAACAAGAAGCGCATAGCCCAACTCCAAAAGAATGGAGTCTTGGAGTCATTCGACTTAAAGTCGGATGACACTTGCAAATCTTGTTTACTTGGAAAGATGACCATGTCACCCTTCATTGGTACCTGTGAAAGGGGTGAAGGTCTGTCGGATCTCATACACACTAATATGTGTGGACCATTCAGAACCGCCACAAGGGATGCTAACCGCTTCTATGTGACATTCACTGATGATTACAACAGATATGGCTATATCTACTTTATCAAGCACAAGTCAAAAACCTTTGAAAATTTGAAAGAATTTAAGCAAGAAGTGGAGAATGAATTAGGCAGGAAGATAAAGATGTAGCATTCTGATCGAGGAGGAGGGTATCTTAGTATCGAGTTCCTAGACTATCTTAAGGAATGTGGAATTGTTCACAATTGACACCGCCTAGGACACCACAACTTAATGGTGTGGCTGAAAGGCGCAATCGAACCTTTCTAGACATGGTTCATTACATGATGAGTCGAGCTTCGTTAGCTATCTCATTCTGGGGGTATGCCTTAGAGACTGCCACCCATATCCTTAATCTAGTCCCTACCGAAATGGTTTCCAACACACCTCACGAGATGTGGACAGGGAATGTTCCCTCGTTAGACCACATCAAAGTTTGGGGTTTTGAGGCTTTCGTAAGACGCAAGACTCACGAAAAGCTCGAACCTCACATTGAGCGATGTATTTTCATCGGCTACCCACAGGAGTCCTTTGGATATCTCTTCTATAGACCGAGTGACAATGTTATCTTCGTCGCGAGGAAAGGATTCTTTCGTCAGAGAGAACTCATATGCCAAGGGGACAGTGGGAGGCAAATTGACCTTGAAGAGCTTCAAGAGTCAAGTGGTGAAGGAACCTCAAAAACTAGCGATCAACCTAAGGAGCAAACTCCGGTTAAACCAATTGATGAGTCCGTACCTCTAAGGTGTTCCAGTAGAGTTAGTGTTCCACCTGTGTTATATGGTTTTCATATAACAACTGAAGGTGATACATTTATCAGTGATAGCACACTGATAAATCTTGATGAACCTAACAACTACAAGGAAGCCATGGCAGGCCCCGAGTCTGCAAAATGGAAAGAGGCTACGGACAGCGAGATTCAGTCCATGTATGACAATCAAGTTTGGAATTTGGTTGACAATGTATCGAGTCGTAAGACAGTCGGGTGCAAATGGAACTTTAAGAAGAAGACCGAAATGGATGGGAAAGTACACACATATAGGTCTGAAAGATGATCTTAGTTTTAGTGGTTAAACAGATATTTAGAAACTTGTATTAATGTAAATGTAATTGAGATTTGATGATTAAACAATGAATATTTATTTATCAGTATTGTTTACTATCTTTTGTCAATTTCTTATTATTGTGTTTCATTTTGCATGTTTTACTTCCCAAATAATTAGATTAGTCAAATATCCACAGTCGATAATAATTTGGAAGTAAGTAGCGAATTATGACTGTCATGAATTAGATTGTTGCTTGTCTAAGGGTTTAGACATAGCAATGGTTTGTTGTAGTATTCATGAGTACTTTTGAAATGGAGAATTTAAGTATTGGATTAACCCATGCTCAGAGAATTACTTCATGAAATTTATCACGAGTAATTCTAAGACGATAATATCGTATAATCTTTAAACAGAGATATATGAGTTGTTTTTTACGAGTTGGCTGTGCATTGATAATGTGTAAATGCATCACTAACTTGATGTTATAAAATGTATTGTTGTGCATGATTTGATGAGTACATAGTCCAAGCATATAAGTCAAAGTTTATCTGTTCCTTTCTCCTTAACAGGAAAAACGATATCTTGGGCCCCTTGGTGATTTGGTATTGACTTATAGTGTCGGGCCCGACCAGGACTAAATTGATGTGTTCGATGAGTAGTTCTTTGTCATTACAAATCGGAAATCGGGAAACAAAGTATTGGACAACCAAATTGATTATGTTCCATGTTGTTTGTCCACATGATATCTTGTAGAATGGAGGATTATATGATCACTTATCTTAGGACATGCAACTGACTAGTTTAGAGCACGACGACAGCTTTAAGAGCTACAATTTGCTAGTCAATTTTTGAAGTTATACTTGCAACTATAGTTATTAGACTTATCAAAGTGAGAGACTGTTAGATTAGGTGTCTAAGCCCATAACTATAATAGGTATGTACTTGAATGAATAGTAGCACAATCTTTTTGGGTTACCTTCATACTAGCAACTAGACATGATGACCTATTAAGAAAGAGGAAGAATTTATTATTTAATCAATAAATTGTAATAAATGATTTATTAATATATTATGGAAATAATATATTAATTATAAATCATATTATTTAATTAATATTTAATCAGAAATTAATTTGAAATTAATTTTGGGATTACAGGAATTAATTAAAAGTGCAGGGGTGTTTAGGAATTTATTGATAGTTGTGGATTTGGGCTCTTGGATCACCCAAGAAGGATTGGACGAAAACTTCTAAGGAGGCACTAGAATTTTCGTCCATGGCCTTGGATAGGGATTCTATAGGCTGCTTAGGGCTTAAGCTAAGGAATTAGGGTTTCCTCCAGCAAACCATAGCTTTGGTTCTACGCTACCTCAACTATATAAGGAGTTACACCCCCTCTTGATTTCAGTCACTCTAACCCTAAGAAGAATAGCTGAAATTTGAAGCTTCCTCCTCCTCTCTCATATATCATCCTCTTGCTAAGTGTGTTTGTGATCCATTAGAGGTGTTACACTTGTGACACTAGTTCTCAAGTTTCTACAACAAGGAATTGTTTGTTAATACTACATAACATTCAAAGGTTAGTTTGCTATCTCTTGTTCTGAATTTCAAAAGTACTAGTTGCATCCTAGGGTTTCCAAATAGTTGATCAAATATTGTATGTTCAATTAGACAAACATAGATCGGGAACATTAGGGATGCATGCACACCTAGGATTTGTATGTTATGCTCAAAACCCATCAAAAAGATCCTCAGTGCTGATCGGATTTGGTGGTGAAACAAAACTTCCCGTCGGCAAAATAAAGCTACATATTTACATAATAGAGATAAACTTTATGCAATGCCGTTGTCTAATTGATACATTGTCCTCCTATAATATTATATTATGTAGACCATGGATCCACGATATGAAGGATATCCCCTTGACATACCATCAATATTTCAACATGCCCACTCCATGGGGGACAGTAAATATCACATGTGATCAACAAGTATCCAAGGAATGCTACAATACTTTAATGAAATCTTCATCAAAACCACAAAAAGAATAGCAATTAAAGGAGGGGGCACGAGGTGTGTTAGAGACAAAAGAGTAGGATGTAAAAGAAGTGCCCCTTAATCTCGAGAATCCTAATGCCAAAATCCTCATAGCATCCTCACTACCAGAACACATCAAACAAGAATTAATAATGTTCTTGAAAGATAGAAGCAAAATCTTTTCCTAGAAGTGTGAGGATATAATAGGTATAGACAAGAATATTATAACTCATAAACTTAACATTGATCCTTCTTTCAGACCAATACACCAAAAGAGAAGAAATTTTGTAACTCAAAGAAACTAGATCGTCCAAGAAGAAGTAGAAAAGCTTCTCAAAACAGGGATGATCAAGGAAGTCAAGTTACCAAAATGGCTAGCCAATGTAGCCGTAGTGCAAAAGAAGAACGGAAAATGGAGGGTATGTCTGGATTATACGGATCTAAATAAGGCTTGCCCTATGTAACATCTGTAATTTTCAGGTATTCGCTTTTAACCCTTTGGTTGTGTTTTGTTTGTAAGAAAAGCCCCCAATGACATTTTCGTTATTTCCAGATGTGTAACACCTCGAATCCCAGGTATAAATTTTACAACTTTATTATTCATATTCAAAGGCCTACTCGATGAGTTGGATGCACCAATTTGTCGTGTAGAAACTGATATGGCCGTGTGACACAAGGCACCTACTTGATGAGTTGGAGCTGGAATATGAAACCCTAATTTTTAGGGTTTTCACCTTATTTAAAGGACCTTAAGTCCTTCCTTCCAGCCTCCTTACCACACTTTCATGTCTATAAGAAAACCCTAAGCGATCTAACCCCATTTTTGAGTGTTTGTGAGGCAAAGAGAGTGTTTTTGGTGCATTGGTTGAATAATCTTGAAGTTTAAGAAGCTTGGAATGGGAGGGAGCTTGTAGATCCAACATCTACATCGTTGTGGCTTTCATTTGAAGGTAACAAGTTGTTACCTTGATCATTCTAGTGTTAGATCTCCTTATTCATGGGTTTAAAGCCATTTTTAGCATATTTATGGGTCATTTTGGGTATTGGGCATGATCTGAAGTTGTAACTTCAGATTTGGACTCCTCTAAGTCCTCATAGTCATAAAGTTATCGAAATTATCAAGCTTTGTGTTGAGAGAAATTTTTTTGAGAAACACTTGAACGAACGTTAGTACAAGATAAGGTTGCGGAATAAGTTAATCTCAAAGGATCATAAAAGCTCAATAATAATAAGAAGTTAGATTTGCTAGATAGTTAGTTGCGGAAATGTAAAGTCCAAAAGTAAAGGAAATATAAATGACAACAGGTTATATATCAAGTAAACACTAAACTGATTCTTAACAAGGTTTGCATTCAAACACAAGTTAGTATATGATATGAGTTAAAGTGAATGGAGTCTTGAAGACTATATTAAATAAGAACACGGTCTTAATATTTGGAGTGAAAGTTCAGAAGATCTTTTTGGTTGATAATTGAGAGATAAGAGAAGATAAGAGATGTAGATATATGTATTTAGATATGTTCAAAGGTGTAAATTACATGAAGGTGAAGATTCTATTTATAGAGTCTCAAAAAGTTACATTGGAAATAAACAAGTAATAAACTTCCGACTTAACATGACCATGCATGGTCCATTGGATAAAATAATGCATAAAAGACAAGTCAGGTGATGTAACTGAAATCTTCATTGTGGATGACATCTTCAGATTGTGGTTGCGGTAGCAAAAGAGATTGTGGTAGATATAACAGAATGCGGTAGGAGAAGTGCCTACAGATCGTCAAGTTTAATAGGGTCACTTTATATATCTACATTTTCCCCCAAAGTGACATCTTCAACTTTTCTTCAGTACTTATCAAGTCTTAGGAATTTGATGAGAAGCCAACAAAACTTCCTAACTTCGCCGAGCGATTAAATTCTCCTTGTAATCTAAAATTTCACTTCTTCAGTTGTATGCTTAGATCTCTAAACCGAAGCCTGAGTCACTTCCAGTTGTTTGCGGGTCAGCCGATACATTGCGGTGATCGGGATGAAGTACTTGAGATCATTGTTATCTCTTTTATACACAACTCCTAGTTAAGGGAAGTTGGTTGATCCTAAAGACCTTTCTTGATAACCTTCAGTAAAAACTGGAGCAGGCTCGAGAGCTGGGATATTGAACTTTTGGGCAAGCATATGATGAATGTCCGCATCGATTTTGGCAAAGTCACACACCAAATACTTGAGAAATTTGCAAGCTTTCTGATAAGAAATTATCATCTTCGGGATGCTTCTCGAACTTGATTTGAAAGACTCATGCAATCAAAAATACTTCTTCAGGATTCATGCAAGGAAAATCAGCTTGAGTCCTGATGTAATCATCATCTCTCCTTGTAAGAGTGTATTATACAAAATCTGTCTTCATGAACTTCCTAACTTTGTCACTTTTCACCACAGATGGTCTGTCGTTAGACCAAATGCTCTGAAAGGTAGATCCATGTTTGACATGGAACTAGTTTTGTCGCTCGAATTCGAGAGGAAGCATTTGATCATCAGGGAGGCTAAGGTCAAATGGTTCAAAAACAAGGAATAATTTGGAGTTGGGCGAAATTAGAACATCCCAGTATCCATCGGATGGTGGTTCAACATATTTTAGAACTAGTTGATAGTCATCATCAAGTAGTCTTCTAGTTGGATTGATCTACAAGTTGATTAGAGATTCATCAATGGTTGTATCAAAACCATGTTTGTTCCAAACTTGTTTAACGAATTTTGCTGCCCTCCAGTCCTTTTTCTGTTGACGAGTGGCAGGAGAGTCATTGGAGTGATCTGAACACATTGTTGGTGCCAAGTTTTTGAGATGAGGAAGAGTTTCTTGGCATGGAGGAGATTGATGTTGAACTTCTTGTTGCAGGGGATCTTGTTGCAGTGGAGGAGACTGCTGTTGAACTTCTTGATGCGGTTCCTTTTGCGGTGGAGTTTGATTTGAAGAGTGATCCGAAGTTGTCTGTTTGGGAGATGGTTGCGGTGTTGGTTGCAGAGTCACAATTCTTTGATGGGATGGACCATAAGTTGGAATTCTTGGGGGAGATTGATGTTGATGAGAGTGGTCACTTCCCCCTTTTGAGGAAGAAACAATTTGTTGCTTCACAAACCATTGTCTGAGGCCATCAATCTTGGAACGTCTTGTCGAACTGAGACTTCATCAACTCAGAGATTTGGATATTGTTGGGAATTTCAGTGTTGAACAACAAGTTGTAAATTTCCTTTGTCAATCGTAGAATCTCATCAACACTCGAATTTTCCATGAGTGAATGTCTCAAGCCATTGATTGTCGTTTGAAGAACTGCAATGGTAGATTCATACGCATTGTGGGTTTCATCAACAAGTTGTTTCGAATGGATTGCTTGATTTTCAAGAGTAGCCTTGAGCTCATTTTTTATTGCGATGCCCTCTTGGGTTAGTCGTTCAGCAGTTGCCATAAATTATTTTTGATCAACAGTGTGATTGTTGCCTAGGGCTCGAATACCCATTTCAACTTTCCAGGATATTCGTTTTGTGACCAATCTTTCTCTGGTTTCCAACCTTTCAACTGTTTCATCCAGGGACTGCGGTTCAACCACTTCAGGGTGTTACGGTTGATTGATGGTGACTGCGGCCAAGATTTGGTCAACTTTGGACTGAAGAGTTAGAAATTCCTTCCTTGACACAACAAATTTCTTCTTCTTCTTGGTTTAGGCTTTAAAGTGGAGTGTTGGGATCCACAGGATTCTTCGTCATCAAACACCATCATAAATTCATCTAAATTGGGGGGTTGCTGAACACCGTCAAGATCAATGTCATCAAGTCCAAACATTGGACCTAAGCTGATCTCAATTGCGGTTCCATCATCATTTGAGCTGTGGATTTCAGCAGTTGGAGGAGGGTTAAATGGACCAGTGGTTTTAAGCTTGTTGAACTGTCGACTCCATTTTCGATACCCAATCTTGAATTTGCAAGATGTCATGTACTGTCTTAGCATTGCTGAAAGGATCTGCATAATACTTGGTAACTGTTTGAAGATCTTTTTCTATTTGTTGTTGATGTTGAATTTGTTGTTGTTTCCTTGCTTTGAATGTCCTTCGAAAAGCTTCATACTTTCGAATTCCAGACTTAGTAGTTGGTCGATCCCGAGTCCATGAATCATCTGATTGATATCCGTCAAATCCTTGGTTTCGCACCGAGGTATCCCTCGGGTTCGTGGTTCCTTGCATCATTGTGCTCCCCACGCCTAGACCGCTTGAAAGTAATGTTGGCGGAATAGGGTTTCCTGAGCTTCCTCGGTCTCCTTGACCTACAGTCAAGTCTGGCATCGGCTCAGTTCTGGCTAAGGAGAAAAAATTGCCTTGCGGTGCGAATGGTGTTTCAAGTGTTTGTGTGACATGAAAGAGAATGGAGACTTTGATGGAGGACGTTACTAAACATGATGCTAGTAAACACCAATGGATATCGGCTCCCAGTAGCGAATTGGAAAATTATATGACATCAAACTTTTTTCGCTTACTTTTCTTTGAAGAATTTACCAACATTTTTTATTGGTGGAGAGAAAATGAACAATGAATTATGATATTAGAGTATTAGACACCATGGCCTGTGACTTACTAATCACTTAAGTTTTGACAGTAGTTTTGAAATCTGTTTTTAGTAGCCGAGTCATTTAGCATGAGAGACATCACCTCTACTAACTGAAGTAGACAATAGTGACATTGAAGAGTTAAAGGATTAAATGATTTCATGAAGATGATCAATTTATTTGATTGTAATAAAATTCAAGTAAAATATCAATGGTTCAACTGAAACCGATAAAATAACAGATAATCCATAACCAAAACCCTTTTTGACCGGTTAAGAAACGATCTAGACTGGTTAAGTGAAACCACTATGAGAAAAACTAAACTTAGAGTAAATTACACGATTCTTCCATCGTTCAAGTGTCAAATTGCACGTTGAATCCCTATTTTCAAAAATTAACTCGGACCGTTGAGTCCCTATAATGGTTTTTTCTCACTCGGACCCTCCCCGACGAACATAAAAAAACTATTTTACCCTTTTTATTTATTTTTTATTTTACTTATAATTTGTTTTTTCTAATTTATATTAGAAAAATAAAAAAAAAATGGTTAAACACCTACACGCCACCCAAACCCAACCACTCTGAAACTGATGTTTCAGGAACTAGACCTATACTCTCCGACTAGACACTGACCACCAACCACCATCTCTGGCCACCGATCACCTACTCTGAAATGACCTCCAGTTACACCATCTCCAGCCACCTACCACCAGAAAAGCCAACAAACCTAAAAAAACTCATACACGTCACACTCTGGTTCTCCCTTCCTATCTATCCCCTTCTTCACCAGACACTTTTTTCCGACACCACCCATCAGTGAACATCGGAGAAGATGAAGGGTTCCGACCAATTCTAGCTACCACCACCCTTTGCCTCCAGCATCCACCACCCTTTACCTCCAACAACCACCACCCTTTACCTCTAACAACCACCTATAAACAGCACCAAACCAAACCAAACTTAAAATTTTTTTGAAATTGGTTCCAGAAAACGAAATCAAAAATGGTTTCAGACACTGAAATCGAAATCAAAATCATACAGATGGTGGTGGTCTTCTTCTCCAGAAAAAACTGAGGAACATTGAAAGAATGTTTCCTTACATCTTTCTCCTTCCTGTTTCCTATCTTTTCTTATTTAACACGAAATCAGTGAAAACATGAGACTCGATGTGAAAAAAGGCTCCACATGAACCCATGTCCTTCCCTTCCTCTCTCATCTTCTCCAACCAATCTATGAGTTGCAGGTATGGTGGTGGCAGCGTTGTAGTTCCGTTGATGGAGGTGTTCATATATGATACAAGGAAGTGCAAAGATGATGGCGACATCAGAACTTGAGAGTAATAAAAGAAAGGGGAAAGGAGAAAGATATTGGGAAAGAGATAAATATCAGTTTTGTGATGGTTGTTTCCGGTAGGAGAAGTGGTGTGCAGGTGGAGTAAAGTTATGCCGACAACCCATCTGAAGAAGATGAACCGATGAGGATTGAATGGTGTAGCGAGGATTAGGGTATAGGGTAAGTGGTGGTGGTGGCGGGCCCATTTTTTGTTTATCTTTATTTTTAATTTTCATTTAAATAATTAATAGCAAATAAATCAAAAAGTATATCAAAAAGGAAATAAAAAAAAGGTAAAATAGTCATCTTATGTTTGTCGGGGACTGTCCGAGTAAGAAAAAAATATTACAGGGACGGTCCGAGTTAATTTTTGAAAATAGGGACTCAACGTGCAATTTGGCACTTGGACGAGGGACGAATCGTGTTACTCGTAAACTTATTTATTAGAAAACCGATTTGGTTTTAACATGCAATGGTGCACCTCTAAGCGTGTGCGAGAATAATTTCTATAGTGGAGTGGATCAAGGCCCATATTAAGAGTTAAATTATGCGATTAAAAAATGTATCAAATAGCCCAAGTTTAAGTTCATTAAACTTACAATTCATTAAACTTACAATCTATATTTTTATAGTTTAAGCCCAAGTTTCAGGCCCATTTTAAGAGTTAAATTATGGGATTAAAAACTGGATCGAAAAGCCCAAGTTTAAGTTAATTAAACTTACAATTCATATTTTCATTATAGATGATAAGAGTGTTACGATCTCATTTACACTCAGATTAGAGGTATGCAAAACCAGCTCTTCTTCCGAGCTTAAATGATTCCTAGACTTAATGGGAAATTCTTAAATCGGAATACTTTAAAATTGGGCCGAGGAGAATCAATCTCGATATGGGCCAATATAATATTTGCCTAATGTAACGAGGTCTAAATAGAATGCACACGGTCACTTAGGTGTTCTTTGTTTTTTTTAGACAAAATGTCTGCAGTCTGCGGATTATATCTGTAGATCTCTGCAGTAGAAGAGGTGGATCAAACGTCTGCAGTCTGAAAAAAGAAAACTGTTTTTTTTTTTAACATATGCTGGCTACTAAAATAAACTGAAATCTAAATAAACCGATTTTTTTAAACTTCAAAGTGATTTTTTAATATTTTTATAATTTTGTTATAAATAATTAACGAATCTAGATCAACATTTACGTACTAATGGATAAAAATAAAAAACAATGGTATGAATTGACGTATATATTTGATAAAAACCAACAACTTGGGTTGCAAAGTTACAACTAAACATTAAAATTAGTGATCAAAGAATTTGATACATAAATGGATGGAAATAAACTTTGATTTTTTCAATTAAATCTATTAAAAACGTAGCATAAATATTTTCTCGAGAAATTGATGATACTGTATTAAATAATGTTTTACAAAATTTGGCAAAAAAATATAAGAATATATTATGATTTTTTTCATATTTATATAAAAAACTTTACGTCTATTATTGTAATAAATCTTTATTTAAAAATTTGTCAAAAATATCATGTTTGTATCGTCGAACGTTTTTTTTTTAAGTTTTGTAATTTTTTTCAAATTGTTTATCATTAATAAAGTTGGAAAAAATATAAATTAAAAAAAATAAAAAAAAAGTAAAGATATATATGTTTCTTTAGGCTAGAAGATGTCTGATGATGTTAAAAGACCCTGGTCCACATCTGCGCCAAGAAGAGGGCGCACAGACATTTTTAGGTCTTCAGTCTTCAAGAAAACAAACGGTCTGCGAAGGCTAATGTCTACGCATGCTGTGCGCGGAGCAAACAGAAGAGGTCACGCAGATCTGCAGACAAAAAACAAACACTACCTTATTTGTCCCGTAAAGTGGTAAACCTGTTTTTCTTTGTTTACTAAATGAAATACTTTTTTTATCTTATTTGTTTTTAAATTACAACAAAATAATTACAAAACTAAATTTTCATAAAACTATACAATATTTTCTTGTTCAACTCACAGAGTAGTCATTGAATTCCTAGTCTTCATTACATTCTTATTGGTTATTTCTTCAATTCATTTACATGCCCGTCCCATTTGATGTCTTTATCATTATCATTGTCATAGTTGTCCGTTGAGTTATCAGGTGGTGTCGAAAAATTGTTCTACTGTTTCATTTTGATGTGAACAATCATTTGTGCAAGGTTTTCAAAGTCTACGCAGCGTTGAATACATTCAAACATATCTAATATATAGTATGAACTGACGCTTATGAGTGGCGAGCCAAAATGTCTAAAACAATACGTTTTTCTATTTTAAGTATTATGAAATATCATTGAGTCGTGATCAAATATAGGAATTTGGTAAGTCGTATGGAACGTACCATACATCAAACATTAATTCCACCTGACATTGTAGATATACAAATACGGTTTGCTTGTGGAATTTTGCTATCCCACATTTTAATAGCATCCCATGTAAGTGTATAACAACTTGTTCATATCTCAGTCAATGTTTCTTTGATAAACATTGTCAAATGTGGGTTGTGGAAGTAACGGACTAACAACCATTCTTATATCACGAACTTTCTTATCTATTCATGAAGCAAGTTGTTCTCTAAAGTCCATGTAACTCCTTTTGGTGTAATGTGAGCTTGCCTATTGTCTATTAATTAGGACTTTTATTATGAGGTTGGCTTAACTTCGCACATCAACTTAGATTACGCCACACCACTTCGCACATCAACTTTGATTACACCACACCATTGTTTTAGCTTAAGGTCATTTGAAAAACTGAAAATACACGATAAGTAAAAGTTAATGAATAAATTGCAAGGAAAATATGAATTTTAAATCCAAAAGTATGTATTATGATCACATCTCAACAGCTAAACGTTATTCACTACGTAAGCTTCAACTCGGAGGTAAGTTTCCTATTCCTTGTTTGGTTGTGAGCTTATTTCATGTTCCTTTTCTGGTTGGGGGCTTAATTGTTAACTGTTGACTTTAGGTCTTTTAGGGTATTTTAATAGTGAATTGAAACTTGGTCCCTGTTTGATGTATAGGTGACCTGTAGAGCCAATATTCTAAGTAATGATTAGTCCAACTATCTTTTGGGCTTTGAGGTGAGTTTTCTCACTGTACTCATGGGTCGAAGGCACTAATGCCGACCCAGTAGGTTGTTTCCTGGTATATACGATGATGCTATGATGTAGTGATATGTTAGATTTGTAGATCTATATGATTACATGTATTTTTTGGATATATATATATATATATATATATATATATATATATATATATATATATATATTGGATTGGTAAATTTGTATGATTACCTGTACTTGTTGGTTATATGTTATGTGTTACATATGTCGACATATTGTGGTTGGGTTGAGGCGATCTTGCTTTGTGTTGAAGGCCAAGATACCCATGTAGTCCAGTTGATACTGTAGACCCAAGGGAGCAGTCCAACTTAAGTTGTAGGCTCAAGAGCGGTCCAACTTTATGATGTAGGCTCGGTGGCAGTCCAGTCTTGTGTTGTAGGCCTTGTTTACGTGCATTGTATGTATTTTTCCATGTAGGGTGTTTTGGGGAAAACTCACTAAGCTTTGGCTTACAGTTTATTTTCATGGTTTCAAGTACATCGGATGATCGGGGAAAGGCGAATGCGTGATTTTGCACATCATCATTTGATATTTTATTGATAAGTGATTTTGGGATACTCTAATTGATGAATATGTTTTTGGAAACAATGTTTATATGATATATGGATTAGAAAATGATTTTGAAAATGAAAATTTTTACTACGATTTTTGAGATGTTACAAGTTGGTATCAGAGTCTTGATTTGAGAGAACTGGATGAATACATGTGTGACTCCTGAGTTAAACTAAGGATCTGCAAAAATATTTTTTATAAAATTAACTTAAAAAAACGACATAAGGAATGCTATGTGTACAATCAACCAGAGCCAAAGAAAGTGTTCGTGAAGATACCCATACTTTTTCTGTGTATTAATGATATGATAGAATGGAATGCTAGTTGTAGGCTAGGGATTTTCAAGAATTGCATAATAGAATTGTCTAATTTATGATGCATGATAGCCTAGGAGAATTTGTTGATATGTTATACGGAACTGACATTATTATTGTGGTAGCTTAGTGTATGTATCATAGTTGTACATAACTAAGATTTTATAGCCTGAGAATGTTTGATTTAGCTTTATTTTATATTCCATGTTTAGTTGTAGGCTTACGGTAGAATCAATTATTCGTCTGTCAATCAAATCCAGTGGTATGTATGATTAGCATACATGAGCGGCTACAGGGTGATTCGAAGTTTCATGATTGAGTATGGTTTCTAGTAGGCCAACGTGAGGAATAATTAGCCACTCTCGAGAGTGAGTATATGATGTATGGGTATCCTATTTTTTGGGCTTTATGGTTGGGTGGTCTGTGACGATCCTTTGAGACAAATACGGGTAGGTGTGGAAAATAGTATATGCCCATACCACTAGAAGCACATGACTTGTACGTGCATCGAGGAAGTCACAAACCCCAAGGATTTAGTGATTCAGTAATGCTATAGCAGTATGATTTGTTGCTTTTCTAATGTAATTTGGTTTGTTTTCAGTATGGCGATCACTAGAGGTTCAGGATCAAGAGCTAACGACACGGAGAGGCCAGGATTAAATGTTGATGAGATTCATGAGATGACCACCACCCAAGTAGCCATGGCGGTTAGGGAAGCGATCTCGGAGGTATTTGGGTCAATCAAGACCGCCATGATCGAGCTGTTTGACGAGTGTTATGATGTCATCACTGAGGCTACTACTATTTCAACCACTACCGTCGTTACTGTCGTTGCTACTAGTTCAAGGTAGAGGGACAGTCCAATACTAAGACTTCAGCAACACGAAGCCCTTAGAGTTCGACAGGGTTATGGACTCGAATGTTGCCATGAGGTGGGTATCTAATGTGGAATGTTGTTTTTTCATTTGCTCGTTCCCATAGGACCAGAAGGTCATGTTCACTTTTAACCTTCTTCGTTTAAGGGCAAAGGACTGGTCGAAGTTGGAAACCAGTGATTATTCTCATGCGGAGAAGGCCACAACGACTTTGGAGCAGTTTTCTGATATGTTCTGCACTGAGTATGTTCCCCTGGTTGAGATGGAGAGGTCAACCCAGGAGTATCTATCGCTGAAGCAGACAATAGATTCGGTGACGAAGATCACCAAGATGTTTGTATAGAGACCTTTTTCTTCCCTAAGTATTGTGCTTCAGAGCAGGTTCAGATGTCCCGTTACTTGAGCTCACTCAAGACGGACATCCGCAAGTTTGAGAGGTGTAGCTCTTTATCTGAGTTGCAATCATTCGCTCAAAAGAGAGGGATTGAGATTGAGACTCATACCAAAGAGAAGAGGCAGACCCTGGTTCAGACACAGTCAACCACAATACAGTTTTAGCCTGCTGATTTACGATCCGGAGGACAGAAGGGACGGATTTGTTGCAAGTTCAGGAAGATACATGAGGGAGCAAGCCGATCAGCTACTGGGTGCACAAATGTGGCAATGAGGGGCATTTTATGAGGGATCGTCATCAACAGGCTCCATTATCGAGTACTAGGCTTCATTACCACTGTGATCAGGTTTTCCATGTAAAGGTCAATTGCACCTTGCTTCTCGCTAGACCATTAAAGTCATTAGTACCGACTAGTTTGAGGATCATCGATGGACGCTGGGGGATGGCTAAGACCCCGAATGTAACAATTGTGAAAATTGTTACCGATCGTTAATAGCCAAAGGTAGCAAGCATTAAGTAAAATTGACTTAATATGTAATATTTATCAAACTATGACAAAATACAAGTTTCGTGCAGGAATAATCAACTAAATCATTCATAACTCGCAATAATTAGTGCGCCAATATATATATATATATATATATATATATATATATATATATATATATATATATATATATATATATATATATATATATATATATATATATATATATATAGAAATTAAACAATAAATTTCAACATCAAAAAGCTTCAAAGGGAATGGTTAACTTTTAGCTAAAGTCACCAAAAGGATAATCCTAGTAATCCTCGAGATAAAATTTTTGAAAAAAAAATGCCAAAATCGGAGTCCATATGAGAGACATGTGATTTTCTCAAAATCATTTAAAACGTATAAAAATAAAGGCTAAAAATAAATCAACTTGAGCCAATGCAACCTAAAATAAAGTTGTAGTACATGACAAGAGCTACATGTGGATATAAAGAACGTCGAAAACGGACCTTTTATTAGGAAGTTATGGATTTTACAAAATCAACATTTTGTGTAGCGTGCAGTGTGCGCTGGGTGCGTGGCGTGCACTTCCAAAAGTTTCAAGAAGGACATGTGGACCACCAGAAAGCTAACACGTGGCACCCCATACACCACCCATTTGCTCTGTAATTTTTTCCTATAAAAAGGTTGCAAACCCTCTTGTTTCTTCACACATCATGTCATTCTTTCTCTCTCGTTTCTTTCAAAATCTTCTCCTATTTTGGAAGAATTTATATATATATATATATATATATAAGTTATCTTATATAATTATTCCTTCGAGTCCGGCCGATCCCGAGCGCCTCCTGAGTTCTGGACTTTCAAATTCTACCCTATATCAACGGTTTCACGCTTCAAGGGTCAGTTCACGGTCATATATTCCAAACCTTTTTCATTTTTTAGGGGATGGGTGGGGGGAATACATTTTAAAATACACATATTACGTACTTATTACTAACTGCATAAGATTAGTTAGATAATTATGCTAATATCATTAGGATAATATTATGTCTGGTAAATACTCTACCCAACTTTTAAAAGGTAATATTATGTCTCAAGTTGTTATATAGCCTCACACTGATAGAAAACATCATACCTAATTGTTATGATGGCCAGTTGCCAAGAAAGACCAATACTCTTGTAGTTGATATAGCCAAATATCTAGGGTAACTTAGTACCTAGCACTTGTTTTGGCCAAATCTCTCGGATAACATTATACCTTGTCATCACTCTGGCCAAATCTCTAGGAAAAACTATACGTAGTCGTTATAATGCAAAATACTCATAGATACTATTTACACTACGCCATCGTTATGCTCAATTCAACCGGATAATAGAAATATATTATGTTGTCGCTACACTCGCCTCAAATGGATAATAGAATATATTATGGCATCACTATGCTATACTCAAATGAATAATAATAATATATTATGTCGTCACTATGCTCAACTAAGACATATAATATTAGTATATTATGGTTTCGTCACACTCAACTTTAACGGATAATAAAAGTATATTATAATGTCACACCGAT
This sequence comes from Lactuca serriola, assembly GCF_051521515.1. Lineage (NCBI taxonomy): Eukaryota > Viridiplantae > Streptophyta > Magnoliopsida > Asterales > Asteraceae > Lactuca > Lactuca serriola. The sequence continues at coordinate 249,555,883 of NC_136411.1, read as the reverse complement.
ATGGATAATAGTAACATATTATTCCATCACTACGCTCGCCTCAAAGGGATAATAGTGGTATATTATGCCGTCACTATGCTCTAGTCAAATGGATATTGGTAGTATACTATGTCGTCATTACGCTCGATTCAAACGGATAATAGTGGTATATTATGTCGTTACTACACCCGATTTCAAACAAATAATCGTAGCATGTTATGTTGTCACTCAACTCGAATACTGGTAATATTACCACTTTGCCAGTTGGCTTTACTAAGAATATCTATTTAAATATAATCATATATTAGTTACAAATATATAATAAAACATTGAAACTCCATCCATGAGTATATAGTTATATAAGAAAAGGTTGGAATGTATCCACCTATCCTACATTGAGTTTATTCTCGGTTATCCTGCTCTTAAAAGAACTCATTTCCTTAAGTATACCCCTATGATATGGATACACTAGTAGTATATAAGATGAATGGGAAACCCTGGTACCTATAAATGGCAGAACATGATCTTCAAATAATCAAAATACTTTTAGAACTTAAGAAAGTTATATAAAAAAGTATTTTCAAAGTTTAATATACAAAACCTGTGAATTCACCAACATTATGTTGACCTCTCAAAACCACATGTATTCTTAAGAAACCAACTAATGGAAGATTGCACCTCCAGAAGCACTGGTTAACCGTCAATTAAAGCTACCAAAAACCCACTGTTGCTATAGCTATGCCTAACTGCTAAGGCACCTATTAATTATTAGGAGGATACGTAGGTTACATGATTCTATAATTAAATAGTTTTAAAAAATGTGATTTAGTTCTATTGCCCAACTTTCGTCTTAGTCCAACTTTAATAGGGATAAAGCATATGGTCGAAAAATTGTTCAAGTTTAGTAGCATGTAACAGTATTCCCTAGATCATTAGATAACATTAAGTAGAACTCGTAGTAACACTATGAATCCCTTTAAAATTCTAAAATTAATGTTTTCGAAAACCCATCAAAATATCATAGGGATTCGATATATTTTGAATCTATGTTCCAGTAAGCACTTGACTGATGTCACGGCCACTATGTTCCAGTAAGTATTTCACTGATGTCTCTACCATTCTATGTTCTAGAAATTACTTGTCAGAAGGCAATCACTACCAATATGTATCAAAAAGTACTTTTCTAATGAAACTCTCAATATCTCTCACAACAAAAATCAAATCGGTTCTGAAACTTTACTTTGAAGGTGAACACTAAGGAGTCGATTACTCTCTATAATAGTTAAACTATAAGGATGAACAAAGTTCTTAGTTATTACTATGCCCAAATTATCCTAAACAAAACACTATGTAATTATATATATATATATATATATATATATATATATATATATATATATATATATATATATATATATATATATAAGTCTAATTACAACAATAAGAGATATTCAATATAAATCCTAATTCACTATAAGTCTACTGATCGTTAATCGCCAAAAGTAACAAGTGGCAAGTATAATAGACTTAATACGTAATATTTATCAAACTATGTCAAAATACAAGTTTCGTATAGGAAAGATCAATCGAATCATCTGTAAATCATAAAAATTAGTGTGCCGAAACACACCACACAACCATACACACACACACACACACACATATATATATATATATATATATATATATATACGTAAAGTACACGTCAACATGATCCTGAAAATACAAATTTCGTAGAAATCCGACTTCATATGAATTAGTTATGAATTTTAGAAGATATAAAAATCAACCATACATACAAATTTCAATATCAAAAAAGCTACAAAGAGAATGGTTGACCGTTAGCTAAATTTACCAAAAGGATAATCGTAGTACTCTTCGAGATAAGAATTTTGAGAAAAAGAAAGCCAAAATCAGAGTCCATGGTGGAGAGATGTGATATTTGCAAAATCATTTAAATCGTATAAAAATAAAGGCTAAAAGTGAATTCAAAATTAGCCGATGCAACGTAACAGAAAGATGTAGTACTTATCGAGAGCTATATGTGGATATATAGATCATCGAAAATGGAGCTCGTATGAGAAACTTATGAATTTTACAAAGTCGGTGTTTTGCTCAGAGCACAGTACGCACCAGGTGCATAGCGCGCATTACATGATCCTTCAAAATATTCTCTTACTTTGGAAGATATATATATATATATATATATATATATATATATATATATATATATATATATATATATATATATATATACGGCTAGATTATTATATTCTAACTATTTATTATGTGGATGTAGGTTGATTGTGAACCAATCATTTTATTTATTTAAAAAAAAATGATTAATAAATGTTATTGAATTAAAAATAACATCTAAATTTCACTATAAAGTTATTTTAATCAATTAATAAATATCTATTCTTATTTTTTTTGAATCAATTCAATTTTAGTTTTAACGAAATTTTTAATTATAACCGATTTTATTCTATCAGAATAATATTCTGTTATAATGATATTCTATAGGAATGTCATTATACATATCTATGACGGAATACATATTTTAATTAAATGATATTTTTTGAAGAAAAACAACATTTTTGAACCATCAATTGAAAATTTACACGATCCTTATATATTAATAGAAATCTGAATGTAAATACAGATTCATATATATTCTTAAAGAATAATAGTCATATACATTTTAATGCAATTATAAAAATTCTAACAGAATATCATAAAAAATAAATAAATATCTTAAAATTAACATTTTTAACTATATAATTCTTAAAAGTAGATGATCTTTTTCATAACTCATTCTTAAGAGAATGACATTTTATAAGAATAACATTTGATAAGAATGATATTCTGTAAAAATATCATTATGTGAGAATATATTTATCTCCATCGTATAACATATGCAATGTAGCCTCTGCCAAAAAAAGAAATACAAGTTATCAAATCCTATTAACATAAAAAGATGTCCCTGAGGATAATTAGGTACAGTGAAATACATTTGAATTCCGGTACCCACAAATCCACTATCAAAATGAATTACTTTTGCATTTTTACCTTATTTCATTTATCTTTATTGATGTTCAACGTGTAGATAATGGGTAGAGTGAAATACATGTGCATTTTTACCTTTCTTGAAGGATTTGATCTATAGAGCTTCTCCAATTGTTGGTGTATCCGTATCTCCATTTAATCCCCAATTTCGAAGCCACATACCTGTATTACAATATCTTCTTAGCTTTTAAGCAATATTTTATGATAAAAACTCATGAAAATAACGAAATATTTTATGATAAAAACTCATCTAAAGCTATCATTATTAAAGTTAAGAAGAATACGAAATCACTATTTAGGGTTCATCAAAATATTTACCAATATAAATGTCGGCAGTCAAACAATCGGGTTTGGATCCAAGTTTCATGTACTTCATATTATGCAGCTTCTCTCCAAAAACTATTGAAAACAATGATAAAGGAATGTGTTAATGGTTAGCGATGAAGATGATGGTGGTGGTGGGCGGTAAACAGAGATGACAATGGCTGTGATCTTAGCTTGTAGGAAAAGGTAATAGTCAAGAAATAATAGTTTAATTGCCTTAAATAATTTCAAAATACCTATATTAAAGGATACGTTTAATTGCTTACGGAGCTAACCACATAATTATAGGTCATATATATTATTTAATAAGAGTTAAGTTTGTTTACTATTTTTTGTATTGATTATCTAAAATTAATATTAATATATATTTGCAAAAAAATATATATATATATTTGAACAGATGTTAAAGAAAAATACAATGAATCCATATAAAGATAAATATGAAGATAAGTAACCTGTATTTTTCAATATGTGAATGCTTTATGAAGTGTGAGAGCAAATCAGTTTTTTTTTTTTTTTATTTGAGGGAGCAATCAAGAAACACCATGTGAAATGTATTAAAGTTTGAAAATGAAATATCGAAACAAATTCAATATAATGGATTAAAATGCTATATAAAAAATAAAATATTAAAAAATGTAATTAAAAAAAGAAAAAAAACACAATTGTTGAAATTAAAAAGTAGAAAGCATTTATAAATTTCTAAAAACTTCCTTATATCTAACATTTGAAGTTTTGTTTGTAAGTACAAAACATTTATAAATTTCTAAAAACTTCCGGTGAATAATTTTTTCACCTTCTAAAGCCCATTTGTTGAGTAATTGCTTAAATTTTTCTCCAAAAACAACCCAACCATCTTGACACAGTAGTTATTTCAATTAGATAATGCATCAGGAGTTTATCCATAACAAGGTAAACTAAAATGCTGAGGGCTGCTTTTTCATTTGTCTAAAAGTGTGAGCCTGTAATTGAGATTTATATTGTATGTGCGATAGTGGAAGATGTGTTAGGTTTTAAAATCATTGGTTCACATTTATCCTTACATCCATACAATATATAGTTATAACATATGAACCTAGCTCGCTCTCTCTCTCTCTCTCTCTCTCTCTCTCTCTATATATATATATATATATATATATATATATATATATATATATATATATATATATTAGTTATCTTATTTAATAATTCCCTCGAGTCTGGTCGATCCCCAACACCTCCCGAGTTCCGGACATCCAAATTCTACCCTACATCAACGATTTCATGCTTCAAGGGTGAGTTCACGGCTCCATTCTCCGGACTTTTTCGGGATACATGTTAAACTACACATATTACATACTGATTACAAATTTGATAAGATTAGTTACATAATTATGCTAATAACATTAGGATAATATTATGTCTGGTATATACTTTGCCCAACTTTTAAAGATAATATTATGCCTACTTGTTAAACTACATCAAACTATTAGAAAACGTCATACCTAGTTGTTATGCTAGTCAGTTGTCAGGAAACACCAATACTCTTGTAGTTAATATAACAAAATCTCTTGGGTAACGTAGTACGTGGCTCTTGTTTTTGCCAAATCTCTCAGATAACATTATACCTAGTCGTCACTCTATCCAACTCTTTAGGAAAGCACTATACCTAGTCGTTATTCAGCCAAATACTCACAGATAATAATTACACTACACCCTCTTTATGCTCAATTCAATTGAATAATAGAAATATATTATTTCATCGCTACACTTGACTCAATCATATAATATAATATATTATGTCGTTACTTAGCTAAACTCAAACAAATAATAATGATATATTATTCTGTCACCACGCTCGAATTAGATGGATAATAGTAGTATATTATGCCATCGCCATTCTCAAATGAAACGGATAATAGTAGGATATTATGGTGTCAGTACGTTAGACTCAAATGGATAATAGTAATATATTATGCCGTCACTACACTCGACTTGTAACAGCCCGAAATTCAGGTACAACCAATTAGCCCTTCATCTTTTAAATAATTGTCATTTTTGGCCTTTGTGTTGGGTGAGTATGTTGGGCGTACAAAGAGTACGCTGCGCGTACTCGCGCGCATTCTGGAACGCGTTGTCACCCGGGTACGCTGGGCGTACCCAAGGTTACACCGGGCGTAACCGGTCCAGACCCAAAACCCTAATCTGGCTTGATGGCTATAAAAGGAATGAGATGGCCTTGTCCCTCAGCCACCATCCTTCAGAAAGAAACCCTAAGAGAGCTTTTCCTTCGTTTTTAGCTGGAGTGTGAGTATTCTAAGCCTCAAGGTATCATTTCAAGGTAGCAAAAGAAAAGAGAAGTCCATTGTGGAGGCTAGGAGTTGGTGGACAAGTGTAGATCTAAGGATAACAAAGGTTGGAGCTTCTTCTTGAGGTAAAAAGTTCAGATCTTGCCTTGTAGTTCTTATGGTATGCTTCTTGGACCAATTTCTAGGGTTTTTGGTCCCAAGATGGAGACTTTATGAGCAAATAGTCTCCATTAGCCTAGATCTATCCTATTCCATGTCTATTTGAGTTGTATGTTCATAAAAATGTAATCTTGGACGTAAATATTGAGCCATGAATGAGATCTAGATCTTTGGAGGTGAAAAGAAAGGTATTAGAGGGTGTAGGAGCCTTTACAGCCATGCCAAGGCTTAAAGTTTCCGACTTTATGGGTTAGGAGACTTAAAGAGAGCCAGATCTGGAAGTTGAAGGAGTGTCTTAACCATTTAAGACAAAGAAATATGGTATGGCTGAATTTGGGATTTACGCTGGGCGTAACTCCCAGTACGCGCAGCGTAAGGGGTTGCGACCCCTGATTGTGGTTCATCGATGTACGCCCCGCGTACTGTGTCTGTTGACTTTTGTTGACTTTTAGGGTTTTGGTCAATATGTAGACTTTGAGTCAAGGAGGGGTGAAATGGTCTTTTACCCTCTGTGGGATAATGAAAAGGTTGTAGTCTAGTCTTGGAAGCCTATATTAATTAGAATGATATTTCGTTATGATTAGGCGGAGTACGGTCGTCGTTTCGAGATTTGGAGATATCAAGCACGTGAGATTCTAGACTTCCCACGAGGTGAGTCTTCTCACTATACTGTACCTGGAAAGGTACCTATGTGTGACCGGAAGGTCATATATGTTATGAGTTGTATGCATTGTATATGATTAAGTTAACCGTTGTATGTGCTATGTATGCTATGCTTGATATGGGCCGGAAGGCATTATGTTATGGGCCGGTAGGCATTTATGTTATGGGCTAGAAGGCATTTTCATGTGGACAGGAAGGTCGACGCGGGTAAGACCGGAAGGTTTATCGGGTTGGGACGGAAGTCCCCTGAAACACATGGACCGGAAGGTCATGGCCTGGAAAGGCGTATGTGTGTAAGTAGTATCTTGGGGAACTCACTAAGCATTTATGCTTACAGTTGTTGTGTGGTGTGTTTCAGGTACCAGTGATGTACGCGGGAAGGCGCCGACATGATCAGTACACACACGAGATTTTTATGTTATGAGATCTTGGGATTGATATATGTTATGAATTGAGTTTTAAACAATGATGTTTTCATGAATAATGAATGAATTATGTTTCTATAAAATGCGAAATATTGTTTTGAAACTTACGGTGTTACAAGTTGGTATCAGAGCCTTGGTTTGAGGGATTCGGATGCGTCTTCGGGCGTATCTGAACTCAAACTGAGGATTTGAGGAAAATTTTTGATAAGGAAGTAAAATTTTCGAAAAGAGCAAAAAGAGTTTTGAGAGAGACAGGGCAGAGCCGTGTGTACGATCAGCCAGCGCCCGAACGGTGAATCCCCAAAAGTACCCTTACGTTATATGTTATGAGATGTATTATGTTACATTATGCATGCTAGAGTAGGCTAGGTATACATATTAGGACTAGAGTGGCCTGATTTGTGATGCCTTAGCCTAGGAGATTTCTGCTGCTGAGATACTTTGAGAGTGAATAGATAACAGTCAGGAGCTCATGAGAGTAGAGTACTCGTAATCCAGGATCCAAGGAGGAGGACTTGGAGTGAATGCTGATGCGGTGTGGTCAGTAGTATTGGGCCCGTACTACTGAAGACACCGGATTAGTGGACACCCCAAGTTAGAATCTTTTTGACAACGGAGGACGAGTAGGTTGCGTCATCGAGTATGAGTATGCTCAATTGAGTCTCTGATAACTTTGTTGTATTTCAAAGGCATCATGGTTGGGACACGCCACAGGCCTGGGATGGGCGGTGTGAGTGACGAGGAGCTTCGTCAGATGATCCACCATGAGGTGGCGGCGGTGATCAATGCCGATATTCCAGAGATGTTTGGGTCTATTAAGACAACGCTGTTGGAGACTTTTGACGAGCGGTACGCCGCAGTGACTGAGGCCGCAGCCGCTGCAGCTACGGCAGCTGTGGCTGCTGCCAGGCCTCAGGGAGGTGACTCGTTGCTGTTCTGAGAGTTCAGCAACACGAAGCCACCCGAGTTTGATGGGACGCAGGATCCGATCGCTGCGATGAGATGGATTGCTGACATTGAGGGAAGCTTCTTTACGTGTTCATGTCCGGAGCATCTGAGGGTACGGTTCGCTTTGAACCAGATCCGCTTGGGAGCGAAGGATTAGTGGAAGTTCGTGACGGCGAACTTCACTCTTGTAGAGATTTCAGCGGTGACCTGGGAGAGGTTCACCACTATGTTCAGAGATGAGTATGTTCCCCCGGTGGAGAGGGAACGGCTGGTTCTAGAGTTCTTGACCCTCAAGTAGGGTAATGATTCGGTTACTGTGGTCACCCGGAAGTTTCATGAGAGGGCGATGTTCTACCCTGAGCAGGTGGCTACTGAGCAGGCTCGGATGAGCCGGTATCTGGGTATTCTGAGGAAGGACATTCGGGAGTTCGTTTCGAACTTGACGTACCAGACATTTGCCAAGCTCTAGGCAAATTCCAGGAAGAGGGAGATTGAGTTGGAGACTCAGTCCAGGGAGGAGGCCGAGTCTCAAAGGATGGATTGGCGACCGACTCAGTCCAGCCGTCAGCCAAGCGGACCAAGTCCGCTGATTCGAGGACTGGAGGCCAGAAGGGCCGCACTTGCGGGAAGTGTGGTAAGGGTCATGAGGGGGCCTGTCGATCGGGTGCTTGCTACAAATGTGGCAAGGAGGGGCATATCGCCAGGGATTGCCCCAAGGGATTTATGGTTTGCTTCCATTGCAACCAGACTGGCCATCGGAAGGCCAAGTGCCCTCAGCTACACCAGGGATCAGCGCAGGGATCTGCGCCGGTTGCTAGGATTACTGAGGCTCGATCGGCAAAGGCCGAGGCTCCGAGGGCTCGTGGGAGAGCTTTTCAGTTGACTGCGAAGGAGGTCCGCGCGGTGCCCGATGTGGTGGCTGGTATGTATTTTGTATTGATCTTTTGTTTATGATATTGTGCTTATATCATGATATGCGTAGGTACTTTTCTTGTGAGTTCTGTACCTGCTCTGGTATTATTTGACTCGGGTGCGAGTCGGTCGTTTGTACCCTTGGCCTTTAGTCAGCACATTAGTATCCGTCGAGAGGCGTTGAGTCAACCTCTGCAAGTTTCCATAGCTGATGAGCAAGCAGTGTATGCTACGGAAGTGATTCGAGGATGTATCCTTGAGATCTTCGGGGTGGAGTTCCCGATAGATCTGGTTCCGATTGCGATGGGGGACGTGTGTGTGATAATGGGCATCGATTGGTTGAGCCGATTTGGAGCTGTTATAGATTGCGAGCGTCAGTTGGTGACGATTCGAGACCCTAGTGGGGGAGCGCTTACGGTGTATGGCGAGGGGACCCGGTGCGGGTCAGCGTTTTGTTCGGCTGCCAGGGCGAGGCAGAGTTTGCAGCAGGGCTGCAGTGGGTTCGTGGCCTATGTGTTGGACACACGCGTGGCCGCGGAAAGGCCAAGTTCGATTGAGGAAGTTTTGATATTGTGCGAGTTTCCGGATGTTTTCCCGAGGAACTACCGGGTGTGCCTCCGGAGAGGCAAGTGGAGTTCCGTATCGATTTGGTTTCGGGAGCAGCACCAATCGCCAAGGCACCTTATCGCCTCGCGCCGCCAGAGATGCAAGAGTTATCTTTGCAGCTTCAGGAGCTGCTGGGAAAGGGGTTTATTCGCCCGAGTAGCTCACCTTGGGGAGCGCCGATCCTTTTTGTCAAGAAGAAGGACGGTTCACACCGGATGTGTATCGATTACCGGGAGTTGAACAAGTTGATGGTCAAGAACCGGTATCCGTTGCCGAGGATTGATGATCTGTTCGATCAGTTACAGGGGGCATTTTGGTTCTCTAAGATAGACTTGAGGTCGGGTTATCATCAGATGAGGGTTCGAGATGAGGATATCCAGATGACAGCATTCAGAACTCGTTATGGGCATTACGAGTTTGTGGTGATGCCTTTTGGGCTCACCAGTGCACCAGCTGTGTTTATGGATCTCATGAACAGGGTGTGCAGGCCGGTGTTGGATCGGTCGGTGATCGTATTCATTAATGATATTTTGGTATATTCGAGGTCTAGAGAACAACATGAGGAGCATTTGAGGGAGATCCTTGGACTTTTGAGATCGGAGAGGCTATATGCCAAATTCTGCAAGTGCGAGTTCTGGTTACGAGAGGTTCAGTTCTTGGGACATCTCGTCAACCAGGATGGGATATTGGTCGACCTGGTCAAGGTTGAGGCAGTCATGAGGTGGGAGGTGCCGAGATCACCCACTGAGATCAAGAGTTTTCTGGGATTGGCCGGCTATTATCGGAGATTTATTAAGGATTTCTCCAAGATCGCCATGCCACTTACCAAATTGACCCGGAAGGGTGTTGCGTTTTCTTGGGGTCTGGAGCAGCAGACTTAGTTTGAGACACTTCGCAGGAAGTTATGCAAAGCCCTAGTGTTAGCCCTTCCGGAAGGGATGGAGGATTTTGTGGTTTATTGTGACGCATCGATATCCAGATTGGGAGCGGTGCTTATGCAGAGGGGACATGTGATAGCGTATGCATCGAGGCAGCTTAAGCCTCATGAGTCGAGATATCCTACTCATGATTTGGAGCTGGGAGCGGTGGTGTTCGCTCTCAAGATCTGGCGACACTATCTATACGGGGTTCGGTGTACGATATACACGGACCAAAAGAGCTTGAAGTATTTGATGGATCAGCCCAACCTAAACATGCGACAGAGGAGATGGTTGGATGTGGTCAAGGATTATGATTGTGAGATCCTGTACCACCCGGGTAAGGCTAATGTTGTAGCCGATGCACTAAGCCGTAGGGCGGAGGGCGCCCCATTGCGAGATGTATGTTTGAGATTGACGGTGATGACCCCGGTTTTGGATGCTATCCGTGGGGCCCAGGCTGAAGCTGTACAGCCTGAAAGCCAGAAAAGGGAACGAGTTGTCGGGCTGGTATCGAGATTCGTTACCAATAGTCGAGGGCTTATAACTTTTTAGGGTCGGATATGGGTACCGTCCGTGGGCGGAACGCGTACCATCTTGTTAGAAGAGGCTCATCGATCGAAATTCTCAATCCATCCCGGGGCCACTAAGATGTATTTGGACCTGAAAATGGATTATTGGTGGCCCTGTATGAAGAGGGATGTCGCATGGTTGGTAGAGAGATGCTTGACCTGTCGCAGGGTTAAGGCCGAGCATCAGTGTCCACATGGTAAGTTGCAGCCATTGGAGATTCCCGAGTGGAAATGGGAACAGATTGCCATGGACTTCATCACTAAATTGCCAAGAACCGCGAGGGGTATCGATGCAATTTGGGTGATTGTGGATAGGTTGACAAAGAGTGCTCACTTCCTGGCCATCAGTGAGAGCTCTTCCGCGAAGAAGTTGGTGGAGATGTACGTGAGAGAGGTGGTATCGCGGCATGGAGTACCGATTTCGATTGTCTCAGATCGAGATGTACGTTTTACTTCCAGATTCTGGAAGAAGTTTCATGAGGAATTGGGTACTAAATTGCATTTCAGTACCGCATACCACCCACAGACGGACGGGCAGAGTGAGCGGACGATCCAGACGCTCGAGGATATGCTTCGGGCATGTGTATTGGATTTCGGAGGGAGTTGGGGCACGTATTTGCCCTTGGCGGAGTTTTCTCATAACAACAACCATCATTCGAGCATTGGCATGCCGCCCTTTGAGTTGTTGTATGGGAGAAGGTGTCAAACCCCCATTTGCTGGGGAGAGGTAGGGCAGCGTGTGATAGGCAGCACCAAGATTGTGCTTCAGACGACGGAGCAGATCCAGCAGGTCAAGCAGAGGTTATTGACCGCTCAAAGTCGTCAGAAGAGTTATGCGGATAGGCGTCGGTCCGAGCTCGAGTTTCAGGTCGGCGACTTCGTGCTCCTGAAGGTCTCTTCTTGGAAAGGAGTGATCCGATTCAGGAAGAGGGGCAAGTTGGGGCCCCGATATATTGGACCTTTCAGGGTGATCGTGAGGGTAGCCAGGGTAGCCTATCGTTTGGAGTTGCCAGCAGAGTTGGGTCAGATTCATGACACCTTTCACGTATCGCAGTTGCGAAAGTGCACAACCGACGAGTCGACAGTGGTACCATTAGAGGATATTCAGGTGGATGCTGGCCTGAACTATGTTGAGAGACCGGTGGCAATTAGGGATCAAAAGGTTAAGGTTCTGAGGAACAAGGAAGTGCCCTTGGTGCAAGTGCAGTTGCAGCATCGGAAGGGGTCCGAGATGACGTGGGAGTCCGAGTCGGAGATGTGGGAGCAGCATCCAAAATTATTTTCGGTTTAAGACTTCAGGGACGAAGTCTGGTTCTAGTGGGGGAGAATTGTAACAGCCCGAAATTCAGGTACAACCAATTAGCCCTTCATCTTTTAAATAATTGTCATTTTTGGCCTTTGTGTTGGGCGAGTACGCTGGGCGTACAAAGAGTACGCTGCGCGTACTAGTGCGCCTTCTGGAACGCGTTGTCACCCGAGTACACTGGGCGTACCCAAGGTTACGCCAGGTGTAACCGGTCCAGACCCAAAACCCTAATCTGGCTTGATGCCTATAAAAGGAATGAGATGGCCTTGTTCCTCAGCCACCATCCTTCAGAAAGAAACCCTAATAGAGCTTTTCCTTCATTTTTAGCTGGAGTGTGAGTATTCTAAGCCTCAAGGTATCATTTCAAGGTAGCAAAAGAGAAGAGAAGTCCATTGTGGAGGCTAGGAGCTGGTGGACAAGTGTAGATCTGAGGATAACAAAGGTTGGAGCTTCTTCCTGAGGTAAAAAGTTCAGATCTTGCCTTGTAGTTCTTATGGTATGCTTCTTGGACCAATTTCTAGGGTTTTTGGTCCCAAGATGGAGACTTTATGAGCAAATAGTCTCCATTAGCCTAGATCTATCATATTCCATGTCTATTTGAGTTGTATATTCATAAAAATGTAATATTGGACGTAAATATTGAGCCATGCATGAGATCTAGATCTTTGGAGGTGAAAAGAAAGGTATTCGAGGGTGTAGGAGCCTTTACAGCCATGCCAAGGCTTAAAGGTTCCGAATTTATGTGTTAGGAGACTTAAAGAGAGCCAAATCTGGAAGTTGAAGGAGTGTCTTAACAATTTAAGACAAAGAAATATGGTATGGCTGAATCTGGGATTTACGCTGGGCGTAACTCCCAGTACGCGCAACGTAAGGGGTTGCGACCCCCGATTGTGGTTCATCGATGTACGCCCCACATACAGAAGCTGGTACGCCCGACGTACTGTGTCTGTTGACTTTTGTTGACTTTTAGGGTTTTGGTCAATATGTGGACTTTGAGTCAAGGAGGGGTGAAATGGTCTTTTACCCTCTTTGGGATAATGAAAAAGGTGTAGCCTAGTCATGGAAGCCTATATTAATTAGAATGATATTTCGTTGTGATTAGGCGGAGTTGGGTCGTCGTTTCGAGATTTGGAGATATCAAGCACGTGAGATTCTAGACTTCCCACAAGGTGAGTCTTCTCACTATACTGTACCTGGAAAGGTACCTATGTGTGACTGGAATGTCGGATATGTTATGAGTTGTATGCATTGTATATGATTAAGTTAACCGTTGTATGTGCTATGTATGCTATGCTTGATATGGGCCGGAAGGCATTAGGTTATGGGCCAAAAGGCATTATGTTATGGGCCGGAAGGCATTTTGATGTGGACCGGAAGATCGACGCGGGTAAGACCGGAGGTTTACCGGGTTGGGACGGAAGTCCCCTGAAACACATGGACCGGAAGGTCATGGCCTAGAAAGGCGTATGTGTGTAAGTAGTATTTTTGGGAACTCACTAAGCATTTATGCTTACAATTGTTGTGTGGTGTGTTTCAGGTACCGGTGATGTACGCGGGAAGGCGCCGGCATGATCAGTACACACACGTGATTTTTATGTTATGAGATATTGGGTTTGATATATGTTATGAATTGAGTTTTAAACAACGATGTTTTCATGAATAATGAATGAATTATGTTTCTATAAAATGCGAAAAATTGTTTTGAAACTTACGGTGTTACACGACTTGAGCGGATAATAGCGGTATATTATGTCATGATTATGCTCGAGTCAAATGCATAATAGTGGTATATTATGTCGTAACTACACCCAATTTCAAAAGGATAAATGTAGTATGTTATACCGTCACTCTACCCAAATAATGGTTATATTACCACTCTGCCAGTTGGCTTTAATAATAATATCTATTTAAATATAATTAGATATTAATTATAATTATATAATAAAACATGGAAACTCCATTCATAAGTATATAGTTATATAAGAAAATGTTGGACTGTATCCAACTAACCTACATTGAGTTCATTCTCTGTTAGCCTACTCTTAAAAGCACTCATTTCCTTAAGTATACCCCTAAGATATGCATACATTAGTAGTATATAAGATGAATGGGAATTATGGAAAACCTAGTACCTATGAATGGTAGAACACGATATTCAAAGAATCAAAATCCTTTTACAACTTAACAAAGTTATATACAAAATATATTTTGAAATCATAATATACAAAGCCTATGAATTCACCAGAATTATGTTTGTTGGGTTTTGAGCAAAACGTCAGTTATATGGTGTACATGAAAACCCTAACAGAATGAGGCAATTTCCTTAAACACCCCTCATAGCAAACCCTAACGAAATGGGTAAGAGTGGATACCCATTCAATCGCCATTTTATAGGAAATTTCCTTAAACACCCCTTATAGACCAGCTTCGTGAATGAGGCCTACTAACGGTAATACTGACTCTGTACTCATATATATATATATATATATATATATATATATATATATATATATATATAATATTAGACCTTTAATGTTACGTATATATAGTATAGGGTGTATTTTACACTTTTAAAATACTAGGTGGTTTTATTAACTTTCTATTTTAATTAAACCCTTAATTAACTTAACAAAACCATGAGGGTGTAATTTGAGCTTTTCAAAATACTAGAGTTTTAGAATTTAAATATTACATAATTTCCTAACAGAATGAGGCAATTTCCTTAAACACCCCTTATAGCAAACCCTAACGAAATGGGTAAGAGTGGATACCCATTCAATCGCCATTTTATAGGAAATTTCCTTAAACACCCCTTATAGACCAGCTTCGTGAATGAGGCCTACTAACGGTAATACTGACTCTGTACTCATATATATATATATATATATATATATATATATATATATATATATATATAATATTAGACCTTTAATGTTACGTATATATAGTATAGGGTGTATTTTACACTTTTAAAATACTAGGTGGTTTTATTAACTTTCTATTTTAATTAAACCCTTAATTAACTTAACAAAACCATGAGGGTGTAATTTGAGCTTTTCAAAATACTAGAGTTTTAGAATTTAAATATTACATAATTAAACTATTAATCAAAATTTTAAATTCCAAAACTTGAGGGCAAGTTTTGAAACTTTTCAAAACATTAGGGTTTAACTTATTTAAATTTCAAAAACAAAACTTTTAAGTTCAAATTTAAACTATAAAACCTAAAAGGTGCAATTTGAAACTTTTTCACAAGATAATTCAAATCTAAATTACAAATAATCAATATTTATCTAATAAAGCAAAAGATTATCTAAATTTGACAATTATCTTCAATTTTGGCAAGGATAAACTCCAAATATTGATAAAAGTAGGATTTTATTAATATAAAACGTTTTAGGTAATTATCTACAATCAAAACATGTCAAAATCCTGAAATCTGCTCCATCTGCAACTCCTACTCGTCGAGTCATGTTTGGACTCGTCGAGTTCACTATGGACTCGGCGAGTCCAGTCTCCAGAACCAAAAAAAGTTCTATTTTTAGCATGAATAATCAACCAAAGCATCAATACATCAAAAAAAAAAAACAGCCCTAGGCTCTGATACCATTGTTGGGTTTTGAGCGAAACATCAGTCCTATCGTGTACATGCAAACCCTAATAGCTTTTGGATCTAGTTTGTCTAATGAACATGCAATTGAATATCCAAAGCTATAAACCCTAGATCTATCATATAAGAACTGAAATAAGCGTTTAGTAATTACCTTT
Source organism: Lactuca serriola (assembly GCF_051521515.1). Lineage (NCBI taxonomy): Eukaryota > Viridiplantae > Streptophyta > Magnoliopsida > Asterales > Asteraceae > Lactuca > Lactuca serriola. The sequence goes on along the minus strand of NC_136411.1, from coordinate 249,539,950 downwards.
GATTGTTATATTGCAATAAGAATGAATTCCTTACTTTGATTGGCTTCAGAAAGCTTAGTGCCTCAAGTGCTGCACCTCTAATGGAGTCACAAACACCACTAAGCAACTAGATGAAGAAGGAGAAGAAAGGAGGCACCCAAGACCATCTAGAAACCCTAAGGATTCAGTTACACACGTTTTTAGGGCCTAAGGGGTCCTTTATATACTTGTGTGGGCTGCTAGGGTTTCAGTCAAAACCCTAATCGACAACTTAAACTCTAAGCAGCCCATGGAACCTTCTGGATAAGGCCATGGACGAAAATATGATGGGCTCCCATCATAATTTCGTTCACCCCTTGTTCCTTTAGCATTCCTTAGCCCAATAACTCAATTATCCAATAAATGCAGTCTAGTCCCCTATATTTAGTTAATCTCTTTTAGCCACAAAATTAATTATCAATTTATTCTTGACTAATATTACTTAAACAATATGATTTCTCCTTTAATATATTATTCTTATAATATATTAATAAATCATAATTAAACCTTTCTCTCCTTAATTCATCCTACATATTGCTATGGTGAAGGCAACCCAAAAGGACCATGCTCATAATCGGGTCAAGTACATACCAAAATAGTTATGGACTTAGACACTAATCCAATAGTCTCCCACTTGGATAGGTCTAATAACTATTTTCTGTATGACTTCAGAACCTGATCAACAATCGTAGCTTTCAAAAGCCGCTGTCAAATCTGATCTTATCAGATACGCGTGTCCTTTAGATATGGGATTATATATTCCTCCATTCTCAAGATATCGTATAGACACGAGAAATGGATTTAAATCATTCTCTCTGTCTATGTATTCTTTCCTGACATCAGATTTATGACGACTGACAACAGACTACAATTGAACACATCAACTTAGTCCCGACTTGGCCAAGCGCTTAGGGTGTCATCACTAAATCATCGAGTGGCCCACATATATCGCTTTTATCCCACTTTGGGTAAAAGGAATGGATAAACTTTGACTCAAATGCTCGCTTGCACCTACTGATCGAATCATACACAACAATACGTTTTATAACACCAAGTTACTGGTGCGTTTACATATCATCAATGTGCAACTGACCACCAAATAACAACTCACACGTCTCGGTTTCAAGAATATACAATGTTATCGTCTAACTAATCACCAGTGATAAATCCATGAAGTGATTCAAGTGAGCGTGGGTTTTATCCTATACTTTAATCTTATCAAAGCACTCATGAACTCTGCAGCAAACTTGTGCTATGTATAAACACTTTAGACAATCTACATATAGATTCATGACAGTCTTCCTTCATACCTACTTCCAACGTATGACCGACTGTGGAGGTTCGAATAACCCAGTTATTATGGAAGTCAAAACATGCAAAATGAAACACAACGATAATACTTAATCCTATATGGCCCCAAAACTTTTGAGCGTAAATAAAACATCGTTTATTTAAACACCATATTGACTACTCATTATTCATTGTTTACTGTTTCGGATAATTAACTTATTACTTGAATTACAACAATAGCTGTCCCATGCTCCGAGCATGCACACTATGTTTCCTATGGTCCATGCTTTGTGAAATAGATTAATTGAAAACTTTTCCAATGAAACTCATTTCACAATTCCCAATCCTTATCATTAGTGTAAGAACACAACATTCTCGCCACTAATAGAATATGTTAGATTCTAACATTTTATGCAATGATCCTTTCGTAATGTCATAGCACAAAAGTCACCAAGACTTGACTAATGAAACTCCAAAGTATTCTATCGGAAATTGTTACAAGACAACTCCATAGACGCAAAGTCTCACATTCAAAGTACATTCCTTTGAACATCTTTCTTGCATAAAGGTTTCTAATCTAGCCATAGACTCTCAATATCCAACACCCAATATGGAAATATTTCTATATTTTCCATATGACAACTCATTATTAATAGAATCTTATCTATTCATAATAATGTTGATATGGTCCATCCAATACCATATTTCCAACTACTCACAAGCAACAAATCCTTGGTGAACCTTAAATCATCCTTTGATAGTTGTTTAATTATTTTAGTAAAAAAAAACGTTCTAGTCCTTTTTCCCTTTTAATGCGCTAAGCATTTGGAAAATTTTAGAATGATCAAACATTATAGCATATGCAATCGATCCTATACCTGAAGCATATGGAACACGATTGATATTGTCTAACATGAAGACGTGATACTTTACCAGTCTTTTGCTACAATATTTCTAATTATCATGTTCTCACAATTTTGATTATGAAAAGGAATGCCGTAATCATAACCAAATTTTGAGAATGCAATTATCCTTTCCATATATAGAATTTCCTCATGTTGAACCATTCCATCACAACATTCATATATATTTGACTAAATTTGATTAAAATTCCACAATCTAAGCCTTTATATTTGAAATGAAGTATAATATTCTCTCCCTTAATTATAGCAAAACAACTTTTCAAACCATGCAACTTTGCAAATTGAATCTTTGTTTTTCTATAATTAATATTGCTAACTTGCAATAGTAGCCATAATAATCATACAAGCATAACACTTATGCTCCCACTATCATGATGATTATTATCGTATAAGCATAACACTTTTGCTCCCACTAGCTTTTACATGTATTCAGAAAACAGCTGAACTTCAAGAAAACAATGCTAATTGAATTCCACAAAATTCATATTTGTAATAACAAATGGTTCGATAATCCTTTATCTAAGCTTCTCAAACTTATACACCTTTGCCTTAGATAGTTCATATGTGTGTCTAAACAATTCAGAACTTATGTTACTAAGTTCTAAATGTTCAAACTAATTTCCAAATCTCATAATTTGAATTATGGAAAGGGATTCTGTAACCATAATCGAATTTGAGAATATAGTTTTTACAATTGCTATCTTCTTAGAATCTCTCTTAGTGAAAGCATTTCCTCACAGTCATTTTCATGAAGGAGGGAATCTTATGACACTTAGATTTTATGGTGTATAAGTTCCTATCCATGTGAATTTGCCAAAACCAAAGTTGGCGACAAATCCAAACTCATATGGACTGAACTTTCTTAATCTTGATTTCTTGCCTTATGGTAACACGAGTGCCCACCATGTCTTCCAAGTAGTTTAGCAACTTATCCTTACATATCAATGTACTTTCCATTGATCAAGGTGCTTTGTATTTATGCATTCAAATGAAAACTCATATAACTCACATGCATAATTAAATCAATTGGAATGGCACAGAAACAAAATAATTTCAACATGATAGGTTGTAAAACTCAAGTCGTGTGCTAGTGATGATCAATAAGGTTTATTCTTGATTTGTTATTGAAAGTTTTTCAAAAACATTAAAACTCCTACTGACTCCTTGACATCTAAGGTTCTCTTATCAAGAAACATTTCTTGACAAACAAGTATTCAACAGTTGGTGTAGCTTTTATCAAGACAAAACACTTCACAAATTGGTCCTAGTTGGTCTTTTTCATATCCAAGACATCACAACTTACCAATTTCAAATGTGCAAGAATAAGAAAACCTTTTCCAAATTCCACATTTGATGAGTGTTATAAACCTACTTAAGACTTGTCACTCAATTCACAATCTTGGAGTATTACTCTAAGATTCGATATTGGAACGAAGTATGATTAACTTCTTGATTTAACCAATTCCACAATTCCCGATTCCTCTTCTTAGACTTACAAATGTACTAAGACTCTCTTAGAGAATTAATTGAGATATGGTTCTTAATCATTAAGACTTATCATAGAACACAATAAAAGGTACTCTCCCTTTTTCTTAGAATGGAGAAACTTTTATCTTTCTGCCTACTTGATTCTTCTTTATTCGTTCTGCTATTCATTGACACTTTTTCAACCAACTCAGAATTACACTTAATCTTATAATTATAATCATATTTACTAAACTTTAGTAAATCATGAAGAATCTTTATCAATCTTGTTGTGGACTTGATCAACATACAACCTAGTGTACTCGATCTCTTAGTCCTTCACTTGACATTTTGCCAAAGATTTAGTCAAATTTCCAAATATGTAGTTTCTCATTCATCACACAACCAAGTTGTATGATTCCAGGTTTCTGTCCAATTGAAACTTGGGCGATGAGAAACTCTCCCTATTTGGTAAATTCTCGACATTTCCACAAATAACATAATTAAGAATCAAATCCATTATTGCTAATAGTAGAAACATTCAAACACCAATTTTTCATACATGCCATTGCAAGGATAAATAAATAAGACAAAATCAAATTTTATTTTATTGCAAAAAAACTTTGTCCTTACAATGCAATTCAACTGAAAAACTATGATATTACATATTCCTAAGCAATTTATTCTAACTCCAAGTAGTAGCTCAAGAATCCAATTTTCAAACAATGCAATCGAAATCCATTTTCTTCATGATTAGATTCAGCTCACTTCTTCTCTTAAGCTTCCTCTCTTTTCTTGCATCCTACAATACATCAAAATTCAATCTTATCACATCATGAATTAAGAATCTAGAATAGGAACTCAAAAGAGTTAAATAATGGGTTTTACCTGAAGTAGAGCCTTATGCCTTGACTCTCCCATCTCTTAGATCTCTCAGGTAGTTTGGGCAGCTTCGTCTCCAATGCCCCTTTTCTTGGCAATAAAAGCAAATGGACTCCTTTGGCATAGCTCATCAGACAATCACAGACTTAGTCCTTTCTGGACTTCCAATGTTGCCAGTGTCCATTGAAGTTTGGGAGTTCGATTCACCAGACAAATTTTCTTGACCAGCACGCCAAATCACTGCTGATTCAGCAGCTATAAGCAAATATGTGAGATCAATGAGGGTCACGTCGTGATCCATCATATAGTACTCTCTAACGAACTCACTATATGATTCAGGAAGTGATTGAAGAACCCAATCAACAGCCAACTCGCTTGAAATCTCGACACCCAACATGCTTAACCTATTAATGTGTGACTTCATCTCTAAGACGTGTGCACACACAGGTTTCCCATCTTCGTGTTTACTTGCCAAAAGGGCTTGAGTGAGCTTGAACTTTTCAAGCCTTCGAACTTGTGGGTTAGGGAAACAATTGGAGGAGGTGGAGGAAGTGAAGCATGATCTCTTGTTCGTCGATCATATCGTGGAACATCATCTTTAATTAGAAGGCTTGTTCCATGGGATTTGGGAAGACCATGTTTGTCAGAACTAGAGATCTATTAAACGGGAGAAAATTCAAGTTAAGTTGATTAGAATTCCTGATGTAACACCCAAATGAAACATCAAGGCTAGGATCCAACACAATACTCTACAACCTAGAAGAGGGATGCCGTAATCTAGTCGCATAATATTTGAAGGTAGGTAAATGACGATTTACCAATTTCCACCATGAAAAACGAAAAGGAAGTTTAAGTTTTAAATGAGTTGAAACTCCTAGATCTTTTGAGATTCATTGAACTTTTCAATGGCATGTTTGATCTCGATTATGCCCTACAATTTGTGACTGGGATGTCGAGGATCACAAATAAGGTGTGAGTAACCATACGAATCACGTGGTGCACCCAATGCTACTATCACCTAATCAATGTGCTGGTTAGCCACACACACTCCATTGATCTATAACAAACATCGAGTAACCCTTCGCTAACAATGTCATCTCCAAATTAGTGTGCCAGTTAACCACACACGTTCCACTAGACAAGGGTACGAAGTGTAATTCCATGGATTAACATACAATTTCACATTTTGCCTAAAGTAACTATAATTTTGGAATTTGTAAAAGAAACATTTAGTTACTTTGTACTTCATTATACTTATAATGGAAGGTTTCTGTCCTATTGTACCCGTTCGGCTAAGGACCCTCCACTAGTCAAGAGTGCAGTGGGTAAGAGTGGATACCCATTCAATCGCCATTTTATAGGCAATTTCCTTAAACACCCCTTATAGACCAACTTCGTGAATGAGGCCTACTAACGGTAATACTGACTCTTTACTCATATATATATATATATATATATATATATATATATATATATATATATATATATATATATATATAATATTAGACCTTTAATGTTACATATATATATAGTATAGGGTATATTATACACTTTTCAAATACTAGGTGGTTTTATTAACTTTCTCTTTTAATTAAACCTTTAATTAACTTAACAAAACCATGAGGGTGTAATTTGAACTTTTCAAAATACTAGAGTTTTAGAATTTAAATATTACATAATTAAACTATTAATCAAAATTTAAATTCCAAAACTTGAGGGCAAGTTTTGAAACTTTTCAAAACATTAGGGTTTAACTTATTTAAATTTCAAAAACAAAACTTTTAAGTTCAAATTTAAAATATAAAACCTAAAGGGTGCAATTTGAAACATTTTCACAAGATAATTCAAATCTAAATTACAAATAATCAGTATTTATCTAATAAAACAAAAAATTATCTAAATTTGACAATTATCTTCAATTTTGGCAAGGATAAACTCCAAATATTGATAAAAATTGGATTTTATTAATATAAAACGTTTTAGGTAATTATCTACAGCCAAAACAAGTCAAAATCCAAAAATCTGCTCCATCTACGACTCCGACTCGTCGAGTCAAGCTTGGACTTGTCGAGCTCACTATGGACTCGGCGAGTTCAGCCATGGACTCGGTGAGTCCAGTCTCCATAACCAAAAAAATTTCGATTTTAAGCATGAATAATGAATGAAATCATCAAATACATCAAACAAACAGCCCTAGGCTCTGATACCAATGTTGGGTTTTGAGCAAAACATCAGTCCTATGGTGTACATGCAAACCCTAATAGCTTTTGGATCTAGTTTGTCTAGTGAACATGAAATTGAATATCCAAAGCTATAAACCCTAGATCTATCATATAAGAACTGAAATAAGGGTTTAGTAATCACCTTTGATTGTTATATTGCAATAACAATGAATTCCTTGCTTTGATTGGCTTCAGAAAGCTTAGTGCCTCAAGTGCTGCACCTCTAATGGAGTCACAAAGACCACTAAGCAACTAGATGAAGAAGGAGAAGAGAGGAGGCACCCAAGTCCGTCTAGAAACCCTAAGGATTCAGTTACACACGTTTTTGGGGCCTAAGGGGTCCTTTATATACTTGTGTGGGCTGCTAAGTTTTCAGTCAAAACCCTAATGGACAGCTTAAACTCTAAGCAGCCCATGGAACCTTCTGGATAAGGCCATGGACGAAAATATGATGGGCTCCCATCATAATTTCGTTCACTCCTTGTTTCTTTAGCATTCCTTAGCCCAATAACTCAATTATCCAATAATTGCAGTCTAGTCCCCTATATTTAATTAATCTCTTTTAGCCACAAAATTAATTATCAATTAATTCTTGACTAATATTAATTAAACAATATGATTTCTCCTTTAATATATCATTCTTATAATATATTAATAAATCATAATTAAACCTTTCTCTCCATAATTCATCCTACATATTTCTATGGTGATGGCAACCCAAGACAACCATGCTCATAATCGGGTCAAGTACATACCAAAATAGTTATGGACTTAGACACTAATCCAACAATGTTGACCTTTTAAAACCACATGTGTTCTTAGGAAACTGAGTGATAGAAGATTGCACCTCCGAAAGCACTGGTTGACCGTTAAAGCTACCAAAAACTTATTATCGTTATAGTTATGCCTAATTGTTAATGTGACTATTGTAGTAGAAACACTTGTACTTCCAAAACTTTTTTAGATGTAATGTTTTACTTATAAGTGGAAGTGATATTTATGTTACATATACGTTTGTATTGTTCAATGTATGTTGAATAACTATGATTCAACATCCTAACGTTGCACAACCCAATGTTTCCGCCGCCGCCCGAGGGTGTGACACTGAAGGCCAGGGTTCGTGTATTTCAGCTCACAACAAAGGAAGCCACAACAGCACCTAGTGTTGTTATCGGTAGCTATTCATCTTTATTCTATTTAGTTATTTCCTGTATGCTTATGATTATATTTCTCTGAGGTACCTTCTTAGTGAATCCTTTGTCTGCTTTTGTGCTTTTTTACTTGGGTGCGACTTGGTCCTTTGTATCTTAGTCCTTCGGTAAGGATTTTAGCATGACTCTTGGAGAGTTGGAGTGTCCGTTGCGGGTTTCCATCGCTAATGAACATGGAGTTTCTGCTTCGAGTGTTTTTCAGGATTGTACTTTGGAGATATTTGGGGTTCCTTACCCGATTGACTTGATCCCATCCCTGTGGAGGATATGTGCGTCACTGTAGGGATGGACTGGTTGAGCAGTTTTGGAGCCATGATTGACTGTGAGAGACAGCTGGTGATAGTTTGAACCCCAAGCGGGGGAGAACTGACTATTTATAGTGAGGATACCAGGGTTAGTTCTTCCTTTTGTTCTACTACCAGCGCTCGACAATATATTCAACAAGGGTGTTTGGGTTATCTCTCTTATGTGGTTGACGCTCGGGATAATGTGAGAGTTTCAATTTCAGATGTGCTAGTGGCCAAATAGTTTCTAGATGTAGTTATAGAGGAATTAGTAGGTGTGCATCTAACGAGGAAGGTTGATTTAAGGATCGATTTGATTGCCAGTGCAGTCTTGATTGCTAAGGCGTTGTATCACCTCACACTACTAGAGATGTAGGAGCTTTTTGCTCAACTTCAGGAGATGTTGGGTAAACTGTTTATCAGATCGAGCAGTTCACGCTAGGGAGCATCAATTCGGTTTGTCAAAAAATAAGGATGGGTCTCATCAGATGTGCATAGATTATCAAGAGTTGAACAAGTTGACGGTGAAGAATCATTACCCACTCTGCAGGATTGATGATTTTTTCGATCAGTTTTAGGGTGCAGCTTTATGACATCCCCATTTTCACGGCAAGAAAAGACAGATTTCGTTTATGCTTTTAAAAATAAAATCAGAGTAGTCGTTTGATTAAAAGTATTGTGAAATTTGTTCCCAAAACAAAATATGATAAGAATTTATCAAATCATTTCTTAAAGAAATATATTTTCCATTCCATAACAAAACCTCGGGATGTCACGTTCTGATACAGGCCAAAAGCATAAACAATACCATATATGCCTTACAACATTTATTCATATCTACTGACCTATAATCCAAAATCCCTCATCATCGTCCAACTATGCTCTTGTTCCACTACCTGTAATACAAAAAAACTGAGTGGGTCAGGCTTGGGAGCCTGGTGAGCATATAGGGTTTTCAACCCACAATAAGTAAATTTATTATGCTTAAACATCAAACAACTAACTAAAATTTCCCATCCTCATTATCTACTTTATTATTAAAGATCTTAATAATCATCTGTCCTCCATTCGTTCATTCCTAAGGATTCTCCTTAAGTGATTACCCGTTCCCGTATTGCTCACTTCACGTCCCTAAAGTATCTATTTATAAGGGACCTAGTCTAAGGATTTTTCAATGGGGTGACAACAATGCTACGGGGTTTCCTTAGAAATTTATGTCAATTAGGGCAACCATCGGAGTGATAACATTGCTTTCCCCAACAATTTATGTCGAATAGACAACCAAAGGGGAGACAACATTTCTTTCCTCTGCAATTTATGTCAAATAGGCACGAAGTACATCGTCGCCATGGTAGTGGTCTATTACCGACACACTTTATTACGTAGTCTACGAAGTTTCCTCAACTGCTTAGTGAAAGAAAACGCTGACATAGAAGCTCGTCTGATCACTTCATAAAAGAAACGATGACTCAAAAGCTCTTTCAAAATAAAAAGTATGGGGAAATACTAATAGAGTACTCCCGTACGCTCCTGTAACCGACACACAATAGTGTCAAAAAGACTTTGTACATGATAGTACTTCTTGCACATTATAGTACTCTAGTATGCGTAGGAATCGTACCCGAGAACATAATAATACCCCAGCACGAGCAGCACCTAAGACACAGGGCTTTGAAAAGGACTTCGTACATAAAATGTACTTCTGTACGTAGGGTGTAATCCACTGATCATCGATCTCACCACACACATACTCTTAATAAGAGGCTACCCAATGTCCAAAATTAATTGAACTAAACATCCCTTTTTAAGTCGTAACCCATCACTAAGCAAACCTACAATGCTTATAATCAATTTTCGATACTATCTCCGTTTAGGCAATGCTAACTAGTGTATACTTAACATATACTTTTAAGTAATAATATCATATAAACACATCTTAGCACATATTGAACCATAACTGATTCGTATGTTGTGTATCATCAAATATATATCTATCACATATTTTGGGCAATAACAAATATTTCACATCCATATATATTTAATACTTTAATCAATACTTGTATTAAAATCATGTCCATGAAAGGGACTATGCACATGATTCCATTTCGGATGAACACATAGTTCAAAAATACATAATCCGTACTGCCGGATCTAAAATTTACTTCCTTACCTAATCCATATTCCCGGATCGGGTATGTCTGATCTATCTTAATAAACAATCAAACAATATATATACACATAACATGTATTTTATAAAATACTTCATATCTATGTGTATGATGAAAGTGACTATACACTCACTTGATAAGACGATGATTGGACAAGACTTTATCTCTTAAAATAATATTCTTCGATGACACCGGGATATCTTTAACCACGAGCTTCATGCGGGCAGGGTTTTGGCTCGAAAACGCTTTTTCTCGGGATCTTCAGGGCGTCGGAACATGCTTTGGGTGTCGGGATGATATCGGGGCTTCGGGGGGTTAAAAGGGTGGCTAGAGAGGGTACAGAGAGTGAAAGAATGGTGAAGTAGCAACCATGGCCAGCTGCCCTTCGGTTTCTATTTATAGGGCCAATTTTCTGGATTCACGTCGTGAACCACAAATGTTCACGTCGTGAGTTTGGTCCTGATCAGGTCATGGCGTTCGTCATCAGTCCACTTGCTCTGGAAGGTGTTAATCACCTGTTCACGTTGTGAACACCCTATTCACGTTATGAACTCTAACACTAGTGGAAGTTCATGCCTCGAACTTCAGAAATTCATATCTCTTGCATATGAGCTCCGTTTTCAACGTTCTTTATATCCACGCGTAGGCGAGATTATGCTCTACATCTCTCGTTTAGACTCCATCGGCTAATTTTGATTTAATTTTTAATATATTATGTTTAGTATGCCGGGACAAGAAAAATCTGTTTGAAATTCATAAATCCTTCATCTGACGTCTGTTTTCGTCTGTTTTTTTTTTTTTTTACCGTTGGACTATTATCGAAAAGATCTTCGATTCTCATTTAGATTGTTTCGGCTAGAAATTACTCGATCTCATATTTGAACTTTGGGCTGCATACTGCTAAGCTGGAACTTAGAAAACTCATAACTTCCTTAAACGAAGTTAGATTTAGACATTCTTTTTATGCACGCTCTCGGTTTAACGTATTCTACGACTTTCCTTTAGATCGCTAAGGCCAAATATCGCTCTATCGTAAATACACTATTTACATCGCGCAGTGTCGTGCTGGTTCTGTCGCGAAACTTCGACAGGTCATAGCTTGTTCGTTATAACTCGGATTTCGGTATTCTTTATATATCCGGAATCCTTTTCATGACCACTACAACTTCCTTCATAGATATCGGTATATCTAATATTTATTTTCGACGCTTATTTTTATTCTTAATCATAATAATTAAGTTTAAAGCACATAATTCATTCTTATTTCTTCAAAACGAGTTCCAATGGTTGACCTAGACTATTATATTGTCATTAATGCATAACCTAGAAACACGATCGTTATAATTTTCTCCTCCTTAGAATGATTCCATCCCCGGAATCATACATCAGCAAAAAAATGCGGATAACGACTCATCATGTCATTCTCCGTTTTCCCCAGGTGAGATTTGGCCCATTTGTGTGTTTCCATTGCACAAGCACTGAACCGACTATCTTGCGTTGCAACTTCTTAGTCTTACGGTCAACGATTGCCCCTAGTTCTTCAATTAGTCTCTTGCTTTCATCCAAACTTAATTCAGAAATTGGAATTATGTCGGGAACATCTCCTGTGAACTTCCTCAAATAACACATGTGGAAAGTGTTATGAATCTCATCTAGTTCTTCTGGTATTCCTAGTTTGTAAGCTTGGTTCCCAATTTTCTAAAGAAATTTAAACGATCCAATAAACCTTGGACTCCACTTTCCCCGAACCACGTAACATACTAATCTTAATCGGACTCGATTCGATGTGACATATAGGGTCAGAATATCAATCATCTTCTTAGTTATTACCGAAACAATGGTAACAACATACATGAACAAAAACGAAATCAATTACTAGCTTCTTGGTAACCTTGTGACTTTCCCTGATCCAAGTGTGAGTCTTGTGCTTCCAGCAGTATAGATCTCTAATATTATTCACACTTACTCATACTCGTCACAAGTATTGTCTCGTAGTCCCCAAGTCCTAAAATCATAAAACAATTTAAGACATACGAATGTGTCCAATTAATCATAAAAATGCTCCTAGACTCTACTAGGACTTCTTCCATGCGTATCTTCAATCATCAATTCTACTTCAACTTGGTTGGTGATGGAAATTCCAGGCGATGGGACAACTTCAAAAATTACAACAATTATTCCATCATCCTACCAGTCGAAGGTGTACTTCAGACATATCGTACTCCTCTAAACGATCCGTTATTTTATCAGACATATTTAAAGGCAAGATACCACTCTTACGATATCTTCCGATAGGTGTCATTCACTATCATAAGCCTTTCATTTCCTCCATTTACTCAATTCTATATGAGTCTTCACTATAACGTTTTGTACAGCCAAGTAGACGTTCGGTGTACTTAGGCGAGAATTTTAAGACAGGAAAGCTTTATTTACGATAGACGTATAAATCTCCTTATCACTCCGAAACGTTTACATGCTAGTTCTAATATCGTAGTCATACGCTTAGAATCCTAAACACATAAGGTTTCCAGATCTGGTCGGCAACGGACCATAGACCCAAACAAATAATAGCATATATGGTAAACATATAGTATTTAGCACATAAAGGCATTTTAGGAAAATTTCCTAAAATAAACTAGTGCTCGTGTCTAAAATATCGTAGGCACTCATCTCACAATAATCACTTAGCATTCTAAGTTTAAGTCTAGAAATCCTATATATTCCTAGTTTGCTTAAACTAATGCTCTGATACCAATGATGACATCCCCATTTTCACGGCCAGAAAAGAACGATTTCGTTTATGCTTTTTAAAATAAAATCAGAGTAATCATTTGATTAAATGTATTGTGGAATTTGTTCCCAAAAAAATATGATAAGAATTTATCAAATCATTTCTTAAAGAAATATATTTTCCATTCCATAACAAAACCTCGGGATGTATGTTCTGATACTGACCAAAAGCATAAACAGTACCATATAGGCCTTACAACATTTATTCATATTTACTGACCTATAATCCAAAATCCCTCGTCATCGTCCAACTATGCTCTTGTTCCACTACCTGTAATACAGAAAAACTAAGTTGCTTAGACTTGGGATCCTGGTGAGCATATATGGTTTTCAACCCGCAATAAGTTAATTTATTATGTTTAAACATCAAACAACTAACCAAACTTTCCCATCCCCATTATCTTCTTTATTTTAAAGATCTTAATAATCATCTTTTCTCCATTCATTCATTCCTAAGGATTCTCCTAAGATGATTACCCGTTCCCATATTCCTCACTTCATGTCCCTAAAGTATCTATTTATAAGGGACCTGGTCTAAGGATTTTCCAATGGGGCGACAACACTGCTTTGGGGTTTCCTTAGCATTTTATGTCAAATAGGGCAACCACCGGAGTGACAACATTGCTTTCCCCAACAATTTTTTCAAATAGACAACCAAAGGGGTGACAACATTGCTTTATGTCATACCCCCAAACCTGAACGGCGAAAACATTCAGGGGCGGAGGACGTCAGGTACAATATCATAACAAATTAATAGTAAAGAAAGTACACACCACCATAATATATATTTGAAAAGTTTATATGATTGTTGTATTACATGTTTCAAAAGTCAAATACAATATTATGTTCCAAAATATGTTACTAATGCCAAAGCATTAGTCCCCAAAAGTAGTTGCTAACCTGGTGTTTAGCGATTCCATGAGAATACAAGTTATTTCAAAGAAAAAGTGTCAACAATTAAGTTGGTGAGTTCATAAGTAGATATTTGTGCAAACGTATGCCATTCGAAAGTTCACGTTTGTTTTCCAGAAAAATTGATATTTCTTATAAAATGAGTTATGAATCGTTGTTTGTATGAAATGAATGTATTGAACCAGGAAAATCCTATATTTTCCTAAAAGTGAGAAGCAGTCTTACATGCCTAAGACTGTAACTTGTAAGTAAATATGTCAAGCTTAAAATGATGATGTATAGTTTTATTAGTGAACAAAACTATATGAAGCTTGTATTTTCATGTAAAAATAACTGTAATATTACTTTTTCTGTAAAAACATAATACCATAATAACTATCTATCCTGTGAGTTTTCAAAAACGTGCTATGACGGATTTGCCTGTAGCGACGTTCTTCAGGCGTCGAAATGTTATGAAACTTGTCACCCTTAACCTGCCGGTCTGGCTGTAGCTAACAGCCAGGGTGCAGGATCATCAGTCCCGTATAGATCTATACATACTTATCACGTTCTCCGGACGTAGACTCAGGTTATAAAACATGGCTCTCTTGTATACCTTGATAGGTAAGATGAAGACGAATGACTCACATATTCTCAATTATGTCACGTATTTTTGAAATGTAGATGTTTATGTCCGAAATGATTACCGTTTTTACAGTGTTGATAAAGGCATAATAATGATATGTATTTTCTTATCTATATGTAATGTTATAGTTGAAATTGTTAACCTTGTCATGATATGTTATGCAAACATATAAATAAAGCATGTTATTATTTATAAACACATTTCATCCCGAGAGGGTAAAGTGGTGTCGTAAGATGTTTTGCATGCCAACATTTCGTATGATAGTTATAACAACAATATGAAAAATATAGCAAAAGATTGATGATTTCAAACAAGTTTAACCATGTGTTTACTTGCATTCCCCCCCCCCCCCCCCCCCGCTTAAAACTTTTTACAAGAATTTACAAGCATTTGAAAGTGTAATGATAGGGGTATGAACTCACTTGGTAAGAGTGACAGTTTGATGAAGACGATGTTTAACTCGGGCAACACTTCGATTGGAAATAAGCAAGTTTCTCGGGAACTTCAGTACTTCGAGCTTTCATCAGGGCTTGGACACATAACTAGGGTGTTGGGGTAGTCTCGGGATGCTTAAAACAGAGTAAAAGTAGAAAGGAGAGTAGAATTGAGCAGCCTAAACCCGAGACCTTCGGTTTCTATTTATAGGGTCCATTTTTGGGATTCACGTCGTGAGCATGGGGTGGTTCACGTCGTGAGTTTTGTTCTTCTTCGTTCCGTAGACTCGAAGTCCGATAGGCCTTCATTGGCACACTTCAGTCACTATCTCACTTCGTGAGCTTCTGGCTCACGCCGTGAGTTTTCTGACAGTGTGGGGTTTCATGTCCTGAACTTCAGATATTCATATATCTCGCATACGAGTTCCGATTTTGACGTTCTTTATATCCACACGTAGGTGAGATTATGCTTTACAACTTTCGTTTAGACTCCGTTGGCTAATTTTGATTTTATTTTTAATATTATATTTTTACCAGGTCGGGACAGGAAAAGTCTATTGAAAATCCATAACTTCTTCATCCGACGTGCGTTTTCATCTGTTTTTTTACCATTGCACTACTACTATCGAGATGTTCGATTCTTGTTTAGGTTTTGTCGGCTAAAATTCGCTCGATCTCTATTTCGAGTTTTTAGTTGTCTACTACTGTATCGAAACTTAGAAAAATCATAACTTCCTCATACAAAGTCAGATTTGGGCATTCTTTTTATGTATGTTTACGGTTTAATGATATCTATGACTTACATTTAGGTGGGCTAAAAAGTATTTTATTGAAATTTTTCATTTTATGCTTAACAATGTTTTACAGGTTTTGTTGCGGATCTTCGATTGGTCATAACTCCTTCGTTATAACTCGGATTTTAGTGTTCTTTATATTTTTGAAAACCTTGTTACGATATCTACCACTTAGTACATCCAAATTGAGATTTTTGAACATTTCATTTTTGACGCTATATTTATTATCAAAAGTAGGTTACAATATTTGACTTTAATTCCTTACATTGACCTGAAATATCGGGTTGTTACATCATCCCCCTGTTATAGGGAATTTCGTCCCAAATTTTTTTCCGAAGTAAATGTTTATAGACTAGGGAAGAGATGCGGTTACTTTTGTTGCATCTAGTCTTCTGGCTTCCAAGTGAATTCAGGTCCCAGCTTAGCATTCCAGTGAACCTTCACTATTGGTATGCGACTCTGCTTTGTTCGTTTGATTTCCCTATCAGTGATCTCAATGGGTTCTTCCATAAAGTTAAGATTTTCGTTCAATTCGATCTCCTCGAGTGGAATTACGAGAGCTTCATCAGATAGACACTTTTTCAGATTAGACATTTGAAATACAGGATGTACGTTGTTATGTTCGAGTGGTAGTTGGAGTCTATAAGCTACTGGACCAATCATGGCAGTAACTTCAAAGGGTCCAATGTATCTTGGGTTTAGTTTTCCACGCTTCCCAAAACGTATCATGCCCTTCTAGGGTGAGACCTTTAGTAAGACATGGTCACCAACCTAAAATTCCAAGGGTTTTCGTCTCTTGCCGGCGTAGCTCTTTTCTCTGTCGCTTGAGGATTTTAGTCGTTCACGGATTTGAACGATCTTCTAAGTTGTTTCTCTAATGATTTTCGGGCCAGTGAGAGTGCTATCAGGGACTACAACTCTCACCAACTGCGTGTCACCTACTTCCGCCCAACACAGAGGTGATTTGCACTTATGGCCGTAAAGGGCTTCAAAAGGAGCAGTCTAGATGCTAGTGTGATAGCTGTTATTATACGAGAACTCAACTAACAGTATGTGGATGTCCCATGCTTTACCAAAGTCTATTACACAAGACCATAACATGTCTTCTAGGATTTAGATAGTTCTCTCACTCTGTCCATCAGTTTGTGGGTGATAGGTCGTACTTATATCTAGCCTAGTTCCCAAGGACTTCTGTAGTGATTGCAAAAATTTTGAAGTGAATCGGATGTCTCTGTCTGCGATAATAGATATCGGCATTCCATGAAGTCTCACGATTTCCTGGATGTAAGTCATTGTCAGTTTTTCCATCTTATCGATCTCCTTGATTGGCACAAAGTGAGCATACTTGGTTAACCTGTCAACGATCACCCAGATGGTATCGTGACCACCTTGTGTCATGGGTAGTTTGGTTATAAAATCCATGGCAATATGCTCCTACTTCCACTCAGGTATTTCTGGTTGTTGGAGTAGACCTGAGGGTTTTTGATGTAGTTGACTTCATGTGTTTTTAGCTGTCGCGCGGCGTAAGCAATAACCTTTCCTTGCTGCATTCGCATACATCCCATCCCTTACTTTGATGCATCATAATAGAGTACGAACTCTTCTGTCCCCTCTGGGAGCGACAAAATGGGTGCGCTGCATAGGGCTTGCTTCAGAGATTGAAATGCAACATCTTGCTTTTCTCCCCAGTTGAAAGCTACATCCTTTTGAGTCATGGTGGTAAGGGGTTTTGCGATGCTGGAGAAGTTCTGTATGAATCTGCGGCAATAGCCAGCAAGGCCTAGAAATTGACGAATTTCGGTTGGCGTCTTTTGTGCGAACCATGATTGCCTTGATTTTGGAAGGTTCCACGTGGAATCCCTCTTCGCTGACCACGTGACCTAGGAAGTCCAATTTCTTAATCCAAAACTTGTACTTCGAGAACTTGGTGTAAAGCTTCTCTGCTCGTAGTGTCTCCAAGATTTGTCTCAAGTGCTGGCCATGTTCTTCTTTACTCCTTGCATAAATTAGTATGTCATCTATGAATATGATCACAAATTGTCCAGGAACGAACGACATACCTGATTCATTAAGTCCACGAACACGGAGGGTGCATTGGTTAGACCGAAAGGCATCACTACATATTCGTAGTGACCGTATCTTGTTCGGAAAGCCTTCTTAGGAATATCACTTTCCAGGACTCGTAACTAGTGATATTCGGATCTCAGATTGATCTTTGAAAAGTAATTTGCCCCTTGGAGTTGATAGAGCAGATTGTCTATTCGTGGCAGGGGATACCGGTTCTTAATGGCGAGTTTGTTTAGCTCTCTGTAGTCGATGCACATTCTGAAGGATCTGTCTTTCTCCTTCACTAACAACACTGGTGCTCCCTAAGGTGAGAAGCTTGGTCTGATGAATCCTTTGTTGAGAAGTTCGTTCAGTTGACTGGATAATTCTTGATTTTCTGCTGGGGCTACACGATACGATGCTTTGGCTACAAGGGTGGCCCCAGGAACTAAGTCGATTCTGAATTCAACTTGTCTTGCAGGAGGTACTCCTAGAAGATCTTCGGGAAAGACACCGGGAAAATCACAGACTTCATGCACGGTCTTGATGTCTTCTGCTCATCGGTTTACATCCACGATGTGTGGGAAGAATTCATGGAATTCCTTGCGTAAATATTTTTGAGCTTTGACGCAAGAGATGATACGAAGATTTGTATTGGGTTTATTGCCACAAATAACGAGGGTTTTGCCATTTGGCAGATTAAGGCGAATAGACTTTTTGTAACAAAAAATGTTTGCACGATGAGAACTCAGCCAATCCATGCCTATCATAACGTCGAAACTTTTTATTTAAACTGGCATGAGGTTGATTGGAAAAGAACTGTTGTTTAGTGCAAGGGTATAGTTTACGTATATTTCTTTAGCGCCTTCTGTTTTTCCGTTAGCCATTTCTACTATGAATGTTTCGCTTAATGACTGGGGTGTTTGTTTGAGTAGATTCTTAAAATTGTGGCTCATGAAACTCCTCTCCGCTCCACTATCAAATAGAATGCATGCATAAGAGTTATCGAGGAGAAATGTACCCGTAACCAAAGTGGGATCGGCAATGGCTTCCTCTTGGCCCATTACAAATACTCGACCTCTTCCACCAGCATTCCCAATGTTTGCTTTCGGAAAATCCCTTCGGAAGTGCCCCGTTGCTCCACACTCGTAACATGTATGGCCTACTCCAAAATTTGTGGCTGGAAAGGCCGGTTGGGTTGGTTCCTTGTAGAAGCGGACAAGGTGTCCCTTCCTGTTGCTCCTAGTGCAATGCATTACGGCAGGGTCCGTAGTGATGAGAGTTGCATCTATTGCACTTCGACAGGTTGTAGATGTACGGCTTTGTTGGTGTGGGGATGGTAGGGATAGTAACAACGTGTGTTGTCACTAATTGTTGCATCTTGGGGTTCTCTTACGTGGTTTGCCCCTTTCTCTTGTTCAGGGGTTTCCTTTGGTCCTCTATCTCCTTCGGTCACTCAGAAGCAGTGGTAATAGTACACTATTTAACACCATGATCAATCAATCGTTGAGCCAAGCAGTTCGCGCTGTCAAACATGATTGGGTTAGAAGGCAGGACATGCCCTTGGATCTGGGGTGACAGTCCCCAAATGTACATCTCCACCTTCTTCGGTTCCGGGTTTACCATACCTGGGCACAAGGATGACAAATCACCAAACCTGGCCGTGTAAGTGGTGAGATATCCTCAAAATCACGGCCAGAAAAGACCGGTTTAATTTATGCTTTTAAAATAATTTCAGA
Source organism: Lactuca serriola (assembly GCF_051521515.1). NCBI lineage: Eukaryota > Viridiplantae > Streptophyta > Magnoliopsida > Asterales > Asteraceae > Lactuca > Lactuca serriola. Next base: position 249,520,148 of record NC_136411.1, on the reverse strand, counting down.
GTAATCCTTTGATTAAAAGAGTTAAAGAAATGTATTTTCATATATAACAAACCTCGGGATGTCATGTTCCGATACAGACCAAAAGCTTAAATGGCACATTATAAGCCTTACAACAGTTATATACAGCTACTGGCCTATAAACAAAATATCTTCACAAGTTGTCCAATTTATGCTCTCGCGCCACTACGTGTAATACAAAGAAACTGAGTGGGCCAGGCTTGGGAGCCTGGTGAGCATATAGGGTTTTCAACCTACAATAAATAATTATATTTAATTTCACCAACCAACAATAACCTGATTACCCATTCCCGTTATCCTCACTTTACATCCCTAAAACAACAACTATCACAAGGGACGTAGTCTAGATGTCCTAAAGAGTCCGTGGTCATCATCCATACTCCGCTAGATGACTAGATCAACAAAAACATCGAGGCCTCTCTGTTGGATAAGGTGTCTAAGTCCATAACTTATTTGGTATATACTTGACCCGACCCGGCATGGTCCATTTGGGTTGCATTTCATCCAAACTATTTATGGATAATTTTATAAGAGTTATACACATATGTTTATTAATATATTGTAAGTTATAATATATTAATATGAAGTTATTTAATTAGTGTTAGTCTTAAATTAATTATGAATTAATTTAGAGATTAAAAGGAAGACTAATTAAATTGTGGGCTATTGTTTTATATGGTGTGGGCTAATACTCATTAGTTAATGGGCTAGGCTTGTATGGAAGTCCATGGATGATCCATGGAGCTTTTAACCCATGGATCCTTGGGAAAGGAAAGGTCATGGGTTATTAGGGTTTCACCCTAATCATGTACACTATATAAGCATGCTTATGTTGCATGAAATAGCCACTAGTGTCACTAGAGTGTGTGTGTTTGTGTGTGGCTGAAATTATAGTGTGTATATACTCTCTCAAAGTTTTCCAAGTGTTTGTGGTGATTTGTGATTCCATTTGAGGCATTCACACTATTGGTGCTTGGCCCTCAAACTCCTTAAGAATCAAGCTCATCAAAAAGGTATGTAATCTCATCTAATTCTTTTATGTTTAAAAGTACCCCATGCCATGTTAGATAGGTTATGAACCTTGGAAAATTATTATTTTGCATGTATTTAGACAAACATAGATCCAAGGTTTATTAGGGTTGCATGCACACTTAGGAAGTGTTAGATTGCTCAAAACCCAACACTCTCATCATTTTATTTCATCACACATCAACTATGTACCCATGTTCTACCCAACATATTTGTAGATAAACTTATATATATATATATATATATATATATATATATATATATATATATATATATAGTTTAAAGCATGTATACAACATTCAATCAATACACATTTCACTAACAAATAATATATAAACACATAGCACGTATTTAATGGAGAATACATCGTATTTATGTGTTGGAAGAGAGAAACTACACACTTACTCAAAACGTATACTTAATACATTCAACAATACTTGTATTAAATCGTGTTTATGAAAGAGACTATGCAGTCACTTGATAAGACAATTATCGGACAACACTACGGCTCTTCAAGTAGTATTCTTCGATGAAATCGGGATATCTTCACACACCGAGCTTCTCACGGGAAGAGCTTCGGCTCGAAAACTCTTTTCTTCTCAGGATCTTCGGAGCTTTGGGATTGCTTTGGGTGTCGAGATGATACCGGGGCTTCGGGGTTACTTCAAGACAGCTAGAGAGGGTATCGGGAGTGAGAGAGTGAAGGAAATAGCAACCATGGCAGGCTGCCTTTCGACTTCTATTTATAGGGCTGAAATTCTATGCTCACATCATGAGCCACAAGTGCTCATATTGTGAGCTCGATATGTCATGGCGTTCGTCATCAGGCCACTTTCCCTGGAAGACATCCATCACCTGCTCACGTCGTGAGCTCTGACACATGGGTTGAAGTTCGTGCCCCGAACTTCAGAAATTCATATCTTTCGCATACGAGATTCATTTACGCCGTTCTTTATATGCACATGTAGGTGAGATTATGCTCTACAACTCTCGTTTAGAATCCGTTGGCTAATTTTGAATTTAACTTTTATTATCTTATTTTTAAAAGGCCGGGACAGGGAAACCTCGTTAGAAATTCATAACTTCTTCATCTGACGTCCGTTTTCGTCTGTGTTTTTACCGTTGCATGATAAGATCTTCGATTCTCGTTTATATTGTTTTGGCTAGAAATCACTCGATCTCTTATTTGGACTTTGGGCTGCATACTGCTAAGTCGAAACTTAGAAAAATCATAACTTCCTCATATAAAGTCAGATTTAGACGTTCTTTTCATGCATGCTCACAGTTTAACGTATTCTACAACTTTCGTTTAGATCACTGAGGCTAAATATTGCTCTATTGTAAATTCACTATTTATGTCACACGGTGTCGCACCGGTTCTATAGCGAAACTTCGATAGATCATAACTCCTTCGTTATAACTCGGATTTCAGCATTCTTTATATATTCGGAAACCTTGCCAAGGCCACTACAACTTCCTTCATAGATACCAAGCTTATCTAATATTTTATTATTACGCCTATTTTTATCCTTAATTTATTTAAGTTACACAATTAAGCATAAAACACATAACACTCAATTAATACTTTCTTATTATTTCAAAATGAGTTACAAAGGTTAACCTAGACTATTACATCATCATTAATGCCTAGCCTAGAAACACGGGCATTACAAGTGGCTAGGTCTGATCCAGTCATCCTTAGGTTCTATACTCCTGCTCTAACTTTTGGATTTCGCCCCTCGGGCAGTATTCTTCCAACATCAAGATTTTGAGATCTTCCCAGCTCATGGCGTTAGCAATTAGGAGAGATAGGGCATTCACATGGCCCTTCCACCATGTGAGGGCTCGATCAGAGAAAGTGCAAGCAGCGAACTTAACTTTGGTTGTTTCTGGGCATGCACTGATCTCGAAGACCGTTTTGGTCTTCTCGAACCATTACATAAGTGCAATGACTCCTCCTACCCCGTTGAAAGTCTTTGGCTTCGAATTTGATAATTCTTTGTATATGCATTCCCTGGTATGACCATGGCCAGTGCCATGATTCAAGTGGTTGGTACTGCTTCCAGTTCCGCCAGCGCTATTAGTGTTTATTTGCATAAGAGCAGCTGGTATTGCTACAGTGATAGCAGCCTGTATCATGACAGGATCATATTGTGGAGGTGGTGGTGGTGGTGGTGGTGTCGGTGTTGCGTTGTTGATGCAGCGTGTAGATCTGCGAGGAGGCATCTTGCTCCCAAAGAATTAACAATGAGAGACAATAAGTCTTTGATGATTTGAAAGTCGAGTGACAAAAAGTTGGTTATTTAGAATTCTTCATATGTTAAGATTCGATTTAAAAGTGAACTTGTGTTCGATTCATAATAGTAGTTTATATAATAATAGATAAACCTATGAATTTGACTGGTATCCAATGAATTAACACGCAACGAAAATACTTTAATATATATGTATATATATATATATATATATATATATATATATATATATATATATATATATATATCGTGGATACATCAAAATATTGGAAATTTTTTACCCCATCTATAGGTCTACAGTACAGAAAGTTAATAAAAGTAAAACATTTAGCCGTGGTCCTAGTCTATAAGAAAATTTGGGAGTAGTGCAAGTACTACTAGCGACGTGTACTACGCTTAGTGCTAGACTTCGCTTCCGAGTGTTTGGCTCCCATTAGTCACCTTTCATGGATGGCTTGTAGCTCCCTTATTTCTCTTATTTCGGCGAGGGTTGTATCCATTTGGCCCTGTAGTGTCCTGGTGTGGATTCGGGTCTCATAATGTAGTTCGTCCAGGCGGCATATATCTGTAGTGTTACATTGTGTCGTTGCATTGACTTCTTGAATCAGGGTCATCGAGATCCTTGACTGGTCGATTTGGTTAGCTATCTTATCCATGATGACAGGGAGTGCCCTGTCAATTGAACTTCCATTGCTAACATTGCAGAAGTCTCGACACATCCCGTATGGAGGGCGCATTCCTTGTTATCGGCTCCAGTGGTGATTGAGGTTTCCCCAAATGGGAGTTGGTCCTTCAAAACGTCTTCTGATTGCAGGAGGTCGGATGGATGGTATGGGATTGTACACTTCAGGTTCTATATCAGTCCCTTCTAAATCTTCTTCTTCCTCGATTGGTTCCTCTTCTTCTTCTTCTTCTTCTTCTTCGTCCACAATTTTTTCTTGATCCTCTTCCGGATCATCCTCAATCCATCCTCCATTGCCTTGGCTCGGGTAGTTGGGGTCCCCTGGTAGACGGAATCCGCCCATTACGTCTGTGCGAGAATAGGGATATGAGAATTGTCTAAACACTAAAGCATATAAATTTAAACATCAAGGTTAAACAATTGCATTTACAAAATACTCCTATTGTATTGTAAATGTTATGTTTGATTCTAAAGATTATATGTTTGGTAATTTTTAGACTTGTCGTCCACCGCAACTATTCCCTGACACATGTTAGTCGGTTCTCAGATAAATATAGTTGATCAAGCTATATTCATCCCAGTCCCGATTATATATTCCAAGGCATATCTGTAGTGCACAACTCATCTATAATACTTCTATATTGTTTTCCTTATGATACTGTTCTGTTATGTAATGTATACGTGTACACTTTTAATAAAACTATATTTTTAAAAGTATATCTCTTAATCAGAGTGTTTTTGCCCAGTTTTGTTTATAGTTGTATATCAGAAATGGTTTTGATATATTTATTTCACTATAAACCATGGTCTGATACCAATCTGTCACACCCCCAAACCTGAACGGCAGAAACATTCGGGGGCGGAGGACGTCATGTACAATATCATAACAATTGAATAGTAAAGAAAGTACACACCACCATAGTATATATTTGAAAAGTTTACATGATAGTTGTATTACATGTTTCAAAAGTCAAATACAATATGATGTTCCAAAAGATGTTATTAACGCCAGAGCATTAGTCCCCGAAAGTAGTTGCTAACCTGGTGTTTAGCGATTCCCTGAGAATACAAGTTATTTCAAAGAAAAAGTGTCAACAATTAAGTTGGTGAGTTCATAAGTAGATATTTGTGTAAATGTTTGCCATTCGAAAGTTCACGTTTGTTTTCAAGAAAATTCGATATTCTCTTGTAAAATGAGTTATGAATCGTTGTTTGTATGAAATGAATGTATTGAACCAGGAAAATCCTATATTTTCCTAAACGTGAGAAGCAGTCTTAAATGCCCAAGACTGTAACTTGTAAGTATGTGATGCATAAAATGATGATGTATAGTTTTATTAGTGAACAAAACTATAGGAAGCTTGTATTTTCACGTAAAAATAATTGTAATATTACTTTTCCCGTAACAACATAATACCATAATAATTGTCTATCCTGTGAGTTTTCATAACCGTAGTATGATGGATTTTCCTGTAGCGACATTCTTTAGGCATCGAAATGTTATGACACTTGTCACCCTTAACCTGCCGGTCCGACTGTAGCTAACAGCCATGTTACAGGATCATCAGTCCCATATAGATCTATACACACTTATCACGTTCTTTGGATGGAAACTCTGGTTATAAAACAAGGCTTTCTTGTATACCTTGATAGGTACGATGAAGGCGAATGACTCACATATTCTCAATTAAGTCACGTATTTTTGAAATGTATATGTTTATGTCTGAAATGATTACCCTTTTTACAGTGTTGATAAAGGCATAATAATGATATGTAGTTTCGTATCTATATATGATGTTATAGTTGAAATGGTTACCCTTGTAATGATATGTTATGCAAACATATAAATAAAGCATGTTATTATTTATAAACATATTTCATCCCGAGAGGGTAAAGTGGTGTCGTAAGATGTTTTGCATGAAAAAATTTCCGTATGATAGTTATAACAACAATATGAAAAGTATAGCAAAAGATTGATATTTTCACACGAGTTTAACCATGTGTTTACTTATATTCCCCGCCTTAAAAGTGTTTAAAAGCATTTGAAAGTGTAGTGATAGGGGTATGAACTCACTTGGTAAGAGTGACAGTTTGATGAAGACGATGTTTAACTCGGGAAACACTTCGATTGGAAAGAAGCAAGTTTCTCGGGAACTTTGGGACTTCGTGCTTTCGTCAGGGCTTTGACACATAACCGGGGTGTCGGGGTAGTCTCGAGATGCTTAACACAGAGTAAAAGTTGAAAGGAGAGTAGAATTGAGCAGCCTAAACCCGACACCTTCGGTTTCTATTTATAGGGTGCATTTTTGGGATTCACGTCATGAGCATGGAGTGGTTCACGTTGTGAGTTTTGATCTTATCCCTTCCATAGACTCGACGTCTGATATCCCGTCTCTGGCACACATCAGTCACTAGCTCACATTGTGAGCTTCTGGCTCACGTCGTGAGTTTTCTGACAATGTGGGGTTTCGTGTCCCGAACTTCAGAAATTCATATCTATCGCATACGAGTGCCGATTTTGACGTTCTTTATATCCACAAGTAGGTGAGATTATGCTCTAATACTTTTGTTTAGATTCAGTCGGCTAATTTTGATTTTTTTTAATATTATATTTTAACAGGCCAGGACTGGAAAACTCCATTAAAAATCCACAACTTCTTCATCCGACGTCCGTTTTCGACTGTCTTTTTACCATTGCACTACTACTATTGAGATCATCGATTCTCGTTTAGGTTGTGTCGGCTAAAAGTCGCTTGATCTCTATTTCGAGTTTTTAGTTGTCTATTGTTGTATCCGAAACTTAGAAAAATCATAACTTCCTCATACGAAGTCAGATTTGGATATTCTTTTTATGTACGTTTACGGTTTAATGATATCTACGAATTTCATTTAGGTACCTAAGGCTAAAAAGTATTTTTTTTGAAATTTCACGTTTTATGCTTAACAGTGTTCTACAGGTTTTGTTGCGGATCTTTGATTGGTCATAACTCCTTCGTTATAACTCGGATTTTAGTGTTCTTTATATTTTTGAAAACCTTGTTACGATATCTACCACTTAGTACATCCAAATTGAGATTTTTGAACATTTCGTTTTTGACGCTATATTTATTATCAAAAGTAGGTTACAATATTTGACTTTAATTCCTTACATTGATCTGAAATATCGGGTTGTTACACTTTCCTCTGCAATTTATGTCAAATAGGAACGAAGTACATCGTCGCCAGGGTTTATACAACTGACACTAATTCCATAGCTACCAATATTCATCTATACAATAATAAATCCATAGTCTCAACGTACATCTCTAAGACACTAAATCCATAGCTTCCAATGTACATCTATAAGACACTAAATCCATAGCTTCCAATATAATCCTATAGGAGCAGCTACCAGGATATTTAGATTACAACCAGTGAACACTTAAATCAAAATACTTGGTAAACACTCTGTTTGAAAACACTTAATGAAAACCTAATTCAAACAATGTGATAATAACGTATATCTAAATCCTCCAAGACAACTGTTATTATTAACACACACACACACACACATATATATATATATATATATATATATATGTATATATATATATATATATATATATATATATATATATATCATATTTCTAAAACAATGTATCCCATCCCGTTGATCCCCACATACTGACCCTATACGATGATCTTACGAGATCTAGCCTAAGGAATCGATATGAACAACATACTGACGAAGCTGATTCGGAAATTCCATGTCAGCAAACGAGGATCAATAAAGACATCAAATGAGGGGAATGGAATAAGTTTCACCACGAACCTTCGTTCGTAAAAGAAAGAACCACAAGATAATTAAGTCAGGGATAGTTATCTAGATAACAATGCCTAGCAGTGGTCTGAATATCGTGAGGTATTTTACCCCCCAGACTCACCCTATCCAACACTGAACTTTGCTAGTAGTGGTCTGAATATCGTGAGGTATTTTACCCCCAGGCTCACCCTTTTCGGCAATATAACACCATGCATACCTAGTAGTTTATGCTTTATAACTCTCGTTTAGACTCCGTTGACTAATTTTGACTTCATATGTATTATATTATTTTTAGTATGTCGGGACTGGAAAACTCCGTTAGAAATTCATAACTCTTTCATCCGACGTTCGTATTCGTCTGTCTTTTTACCGTTGGACTACTATCGACGAGATCTTCGATTCACGTTTAGATTGTATCGGCTAGAAATCAGTCGATCTCATATTCGAACTTTGGGCTGCGCACTGCTAAGCTGAAACTTAGAAAATTCTTAACTTCCTTAAACGATGTCAGATTTAGACGTTCTTTTGATGCAGACTCTCCGTTTAATGTATTCTACGACATTCGTTTAGATCACTAAGGCCAAATATCGCTCTATCATAAATTTACTATTTACGTTGCATATTGTCGTGCCGGTTCTGTCGCGAAACTTCGACATGTCATAACTTCTTCATTATAACTCTGATTTCGATATTCTTTATATATCCGGAATCCTTGTCACGACCACTACAACTTCCTTCATAGATATCAGTTTATCTAATATTTATTTTCGATGCTTATTTTTATCCTTAATCATAATAATTAAGTTTAAAGCACATAATTCATTCTTATTTCTTCAAAACGAGTTCCAATGGTTGACCTAGACTACTATATTGTTATTAATGCACAGCCCAGAAACACGGATGTTACAATCTTGTTTCTCCAAGATTTATATGAGGTTGGGTTACCACCATATGAGCGTCAGGGAGGAGGATGTGGAGAAGAAAATGTGCTAACTCATTATGGTCATTAAAAGTTTGTGGTGATGACTTTTGGGGTCACTAACGCACCGATAGTGTTCATGGATTTGTTTAACCGGGTATGTTGAATAATGCTCAACAGATCGGTTATTGTTTTCATTGATGATATTATGGTTAAGTCCAACACCAGGGACCAGCGTGAGGAGCATATTCGGGAGCTACTTACAGTACTGAGACGTGAGAGGCTTTATGACAAGTTCTCCAAGTGTTAGTTATGGTTACGAGAGGTCCACTTTCTAGGACACGTTATCAATCAGAACGAGTGTCTAGCCGATCCAACCAAAATTGAGGCAGTTATGAAGTGGGAGATCCCTAAGTTACCATTTGAGATGAGGAGCTTTCTGGTGTTGGTTGGTTACTATAGGAGATTTATTCATGATTTCTCCAAGATTGTTGTTTGTCTGACCCGCTTGACGAAGAAGGGTGTGGATTTCCATTGGGGGTCTGAGCAGCAGGATGCATTTGATACTTTAACTCTTTAAGGCTGAAGTTATGTGAGGCCATAATATTGACCCTCACAAAAGGTGTTGAGGATTTCATAGTATTTTGTGATGTATCGATCACGGGTTTAGGGGCAATACTTATATATCAGTGTAGGGTCATAGCCTATGAATCCACAAAGAAAGCCTCAGGAGGCTAGATATCCGACACTACATTTGGTGTTGGAGGCTGTGGTTTTCTTCATCTACATAGAGTATATGAGTATGAGGTATCTTATTGATCAGCTGAATCTAAATGTGAGGCAACACAGTTGGCTTGATGTTGTAAAGGATTATGATTTTGAGATGCTTTATCATCCAGGGAAGGCCAATGTGGTCGCTAACGCCTTGTGTCGCAAGGAGGATAACACTTCTGTTTGAGAGCACTATTTGAGGATGACCATTGACTCCCTACTTATGGATTTGATCAGGGAGGCTCAGGCCAAGGAAGTCAAGAGGGAAAGTTGGTAGAAGGAGAGGATACAAAGTCATATTGACAGGTTTACCACTAATAGTCATGGGCTTTTAACCTAGTGCGGTCGGGTCTGGGTTCCCTTTTCCTACGGGGTCCGATAGACAGTGATGGAGGAGGTGCAAAAGTCCTAATTCTCAATTCATACTGAAGCCAAGAAGATGTATCGAGATTTGATTCTTAGTTATTGGTAGCCATGCATGCAGAGGGAGATAGCATGGTACAGAGATAGATGCTTGACCTGTCAGATGGTCAAGGTTGAGCACCATAAGCCACATGACAAACTTCAAAATTTGGAGGTGCACATGTGGAAATGAGAGCAGATCACTATGGATTTTTTTCACCAAGCTGTGGTCTTCCCATAGTTTCACATCCTGACCCACCCTGGTCTAATGCCATCTGAAGGAATCTACCTGCCAAATTACAGATTTTACCATGCTCATACAGCTACCCAAGAACCGGTGAATGATATGGGCCACTCACTAGTATTACAACACTCCAACACTATTTGCCAACCTAGTGAATGCTATGGGCTAGCCTGCAGTCTTACAACACTCCAACACTATCTTCCAACCTAGTGAATGCTACGGGACATCTCGCAGTCGTACAACACTTCAACACTATCTTGACATTGCCACTGAACATGGGCTTACCACTCATCTACCAATCCATCCATACTCATCTGGAGTCGAACATGCATCTCACAATACCCCAAACAGGTGTTTGAGTCATGCTTCAAACCCTAAAGACTTAATCAAATAAGAATAGGAAGAAAGGCTCTAACACAACCGTCAACCTAGATCCATCTACACGCCTGCTTTCCAACACAAAAAAGACACCAACCAGCTGTTGAAAGTTCCCTGAACTCCCAACTTACACAATCTTCAATCCACACAGCCTCTTGAGTCGTCTTTCCTCCCGAATAGGATGTGAAACTCATCCCAGATTCACATCTGATACAAGTTTTGGAAATCTGAACGATTCTCCCCCACTTGGATTCGTCGAAGCTCTTCCAGCCCAATAAGTTTGATGGATTGCCAACCCATCTCACCTCCTTAAAATTTGAACCACCAAGATCCCGCGCTTAGCAATACTAGTGTTCCATCACAAGCTAATCGCAATTACTGTACCACTCTTGAAATCCAGATGATCACATCCCTAAATCTCAAAAAGTCTTACTACCCCATTCGCTTACCATGATACAACACCCAAATCCTTATTCCTTATGTTTGTGACAAAAACTATAATCCTCGCGATAAATCAATTCCCCTGGCACTTCCAGTGACCAATCAAGCTCATGCGACTGCCACCACTATCTTCTTGCTACCGCTCCTTCCCTAGCAATAGTAGTGATTGAACCCAAAAGTTCTTCCATAGACGACTGCCGATCCCACCAGATTGAATGCTAGTACAACTAAACTATGACTTCATTGGAGAACTCACCCACTAATCCGACCATAAACCTTCCAAAAAATACCCCTGAACTTATCCCATTAACGAACTGAATAACAACTGAACAACTGAAACCTGCTCAGCTAGATACGACGCACTAATGACTCTTGGCATGAAACAAGGCATATAACAATTCTTGATGATATAACTCAGACAATAACAAAGAATTAAACCAAAGATAATGCTTAACTAAACCAATGCAACATTCTAGAGCAATATAAATACTGCTAATTATCAAGAAGAAAGCAAAAGATACCTACCTGCAATAGCACCTGTTGGAGCCCTGGCCTCTCCTGAATGACACAATAATGCTCGACTCCTCTCTGTTGGGGCTCCTGCCCTTCCCTCACGACCATCAGTGATTCTCAAAGAAACCAGAGCAGGTGCACTCATTGCTTCTCCCCTCAACATCAGACAATCGGCCTTCTTGTGGCCCACTTGATTGCAGTGAAAACATAACGGGCTTGTCCACTGAGGACAATCCTGGTTTACATGACAAACCATGCCACACTTGTAGCAGCCCATACCCTTGGAAAGACAAACCCTGTTGTGCTGCTTCCTGCACGTGCTGCACTGACCCCGACCATTCTGGCCCCTCAATCGTTGATTTGAAGTTTTGGGTCTCTTCACAGGACCCTCTACTGCCTTCACCTGATCTGCCCCCCTCTTCCCCAGGTGCTCTAAATCGATCTCTTGCTCTCAGTTTCTAGAAATCATATCATTCAGGGTCTTGCACCCAGAGATACTCATGAAATCCCTGATGTCATCCCTCAACATATCGTGATACCTTACCTTCTTCATTTCCTCATTCGCTGCATACTACAGAACCAATAAAGCCCTCTCCCAGAACTTGGCAGTGATCTCTGCCACAGACTCAATAGTCTGTCGAAGGTCTTGAAAATCCCTCTTGAACTATTGTACCTCAATAGCTGGAGAAAAATCAGCTCTAAACCGGGTCACAAACTCATGCCATGTCATCATGTCCACGACTTCACCTCCCAAAGTGAAGCCTACCTCCTCATACTAGTCTCGAGCTCTGTCCTTCAAAAGACATGAAGCAAATTTGATCTTTGATGCCTCGGGTAGAAACTCATCTAGAAAGCGTTAGCCATATCTGCTAACCATCTCCTACTAGCAATGGGGTCCTTCTCCCTAAAGAACACGGGAACTCCATAAGCACGGAACTCATAGAAAGAAAGAATGCGATCTCTAACCATAGCCATAACCTTAGTGCGGAAAGAGCCCAGATGATCATCCAAAATCTCCAAAATCCCCTCTTGGACTGCACCAAAGATCACACAAGTCTACTCCAAAATACTGTGGGTAATCTCCGACGAGATGAACTCCCCCGAGTCTGATCGCTAATTAGCTTAGTACCTACACCTGAGCCAGAAGCAGAACTTGAACCTCCTTCCTGAGTGCTCATCCCCAACCTAAAATCAACCTGCAAAAGATCAGAACATATCCAAGAAACCTTATCCCATAGGCTTCCTAGATTCTCCAAGACTCTCCCTGATTCGAGTATGAATCCTATGTTTTTAGTAGTATGGGCCCAATACTACTTTCCACACCTATCTATACTTTCCTCAAGAATCGTCCCAAATCCTCTATGTCACCTCCTCAAAGTGATACTCCAAATGATCGCCTTGCCATCAGTTGCTGAAAAACTCCCACTAATTTCTACTATCCACCTCATGAATATAGTCACATGCAACAAATCCATCACTCTGAGATTATTTAACTTATGCAACATGTGACTTAACATATTCACTTAGCAATCGATCCACATCAATGAGAGTCCCACAAAGCACAAAGCAAGCAACATTTGTTCAATAAAAAATCTAACAAGCACTAAACTAATCAAGCCATTCTATCCAATTATCTAGAACCGTACAAGCATGCAACTCTAAAAGCTCAAACAATCAGGCATAAAAAGGCATCTCCCCTAGCATAAAATCATGAGTAGATCCTTAGCCCTAATCTAGCTTGCAATTCACATAACATACACAACATGTATGGGTATTCTAGGAATCAGTTACTTGAGCTCAGCCGATTGCATGCATCACACCCCTTTCTTTGTTAGAAATCCCTTTAATGAAATATTCGTTTTATGAAAAATCTACCAAATCCTCAGTTTGAGTTCAGACATACCCAAGGGTATGCCCGAATCCCTCAAACCAAGGCTCTGATACCAACTTGTAACGTTTCGAAAACCACAAGGTAAAATTTTCATTTTTAATATAATTAAAACACCCATTTATATTTTGCTCAAACATTTAGAAGTATTTCATAATAAAACATTTATTAGAGTAAAATCCCAAAATCACAAGTTGCATAAAAACATGGGTGTATGCACTCAAGCCGAGCCCTTCCCTTTTGATCCAGGGGCATCCATGTTATTTTCAGCTAATACTAAATCAACCCATTTCATGTCTCCTACTCACCTTGGGCTTCAATCAAATTCTTATTTTGGTTTCAAAACAGTTCAAGGGAGAAGTATCATTTTCTGGTGGCTCAATAAAGCTGAAGAGTCTCCATAATCAGCACCATTAATGTTTTAAATGTTTCTTCAATTTTCATTTAATTGTTTTCCAACTTCTGGTCTTATATTAGCCTTTTCATTTTCCTAGAGTTATGTTACCTTTAGTTTTTAGCCCTATGTAAGGAGCTCTAAGTTGTAGCAGCAAAATCATCTTTTGAATAATGAATTTACCATATCCTGTGAAACTTTTTTTGAGTGTTCACACGCGAAAGGAGACGATTCTTGTTTGTTATTAGTGTGGTGTTGTTGCTTTATCGCTATTAACATCAACCATCACTAATTTGGTTGATCTTGGTGGTGTTCAGTTACTTTATCCTGATCTAATCAGGTTGTCTACCCTACCCCTGTTCACAACCCTTTTTCTTTTTTCCTATTTTCACCAACTTATGCATCAACTGGTATCAGAGCAAACCTAGGTTGTATTCTTATCACTTTACTGGTTTTTTCTCCCTCCAAACAACATGGAATTTCCTCATGGAATGAATGCAGATGAAGCTAATAATATTAGGCACGATAGATAAATTAAAGAACTCCAAAGAACTACCAAAATCATAACCCAACTGCTTGCAATGCTGCTGGACGCAAAACTACGAAGGGTCAATCAAAAGCATCAAGAAGATTATGCTAGTGGTGATTCAATCGGACCTGATTGTAGTTCGGATGAATCTAGTCAGACTTCAGTTCATAGAAGAAGGTTCAAAGATGATCATAGAGATATCAAAGTAGATGCTACGGAGTTCCATGGAGGATCAAACCCGAATGACTTTATTGAATGGTTGAATGATATCAAAAACCTTTTGATGTCAAGGGGTATTCTGATGAGAAAAGTTATAAAGTGGCTCTTTTGAAACTTAAGGAGTATGCCTCGTTATGGTGGGAAAATGTGAAAGCCAAGCAAGAACGAAATGGCAAGTCTATGATCCGATCTTGGAGATAACTCAAGAAACTACTCAAGGAGAGATTCCTTCAAGATTCTTACAAGCAAGACCTCTACATGAAGATAACTAATTTCAAGAAAGGTAATCGAAATATTGATGATTACACTCGTGAATTTGAACAACTTGTGTTACATAGTGGAATTAAGGAGAAACTAGAACAAACTATGGCTCTTTATGTTGGCGGACTGAACCATGATATTGCTGAAAAACTTGAATTGCAACCTTTCTGGTCCTTTGAAGAGGTTTATAAGTTATCTTCTAAGATTCAGAAGTGTACCAGGAATAAGAAGGTTGAAAGGGAAAACCCCAAGTCATTTCCAAAGTATAACAATTCTTTCCAGAATCCTTTCTATAAAGAAAACCTTTCAAAAGGTGAAACATCAAACAAGACAAGGGTAAAGGTCCTGCTGATGCACCGAAGAAGAAGTGCTTCAAATGTCAGTGTTTAGGACACTTTCAAGCTGAATGCCCTAATCGACGTGTCATGACACTGAAAGAGGTTGAAGAGGTTAACATTATAGAAGAAGGAGAATACGAGATGCCAATATATGAAGAATGTGACTTTGAAGAGAGAGTTAAACCTGATCAAGGGGAGCGTTTAGTGATTCGAAGAGCTCTTCATGCAAAAGAGGTGGATCCTAATGATGAACAAAGAGAGCAAATATTCCAGTCCACGTGCATGATTAGGGGGAAGGTACGCAACCTTATTATTGATAATGCTAGTTGTACTAATGTTGCATCCACAACTCTTATCAATAAACTACACATTCCAACTTCATCTCACCCGAATCCATACAAGCTTCAATGGTTAAATCAGGGATCCGACGTGAAGGTAGCCAAGCAGGCCCTACTCTCATTTTCTATTGGTAAGTCTTATCAAGATCAGGTTCTTTGTGATATTATACAAATGGATGCGTGCCATATGTTTCTTGGATGGCCTTGGAATTATGATAGACAAGTTTGGTACAATGGTCATCAAAACACCTACTCTTTTGTCATGAATAAGAAGAAAGTAATCCTCAAACCGGTATCATCTACCTTGCTGCAAAAGAAAGAATTACAGATGGTTGCTCAAGTAGAGAAAAATGTATTTATCAATGAAGCACGAATGGAGAGAGCTAAATCCAACATAAAATATGTTTATGTTTTGTTGCTAGTAGTAAACAGATTTGAAGATGTTCCTCCGCCCGTTGATTTCTGTCTGCTTCTGGAAGAATTCAAAGCTGTTTTTCCTTCTGATTTACCTAAAGCATTACCTCGATTAAGGGGTATTGAGCATCATATCGATCTAATCCTAGGAGCATGCTTCCAAACAAACCAGCCTACCGATGTGACCCTGAAAAGACTCTAGAACTAGAACATCAAGACTAAGACCTCATTGACTGTGGCTACATGCGTGAAAGCATGAGTCCTTGTTCTGTTCCAACTTTTTTGGTTTCAAAAAAGACGGAACCATGAGAATGTGTGTTGATAGTAAAGCCATTAATAACATCATAGTCAAATATCGCTATCCTATTCCAAGTTTGGATGATATGCTAGACGAACTTCATGGCGCCAAATTGTTCTCGAAACTTGATCTTCAAAGTGGATATCACCATATCCGGATGCGTGAAGGAGATGAATGGAAAACCGCATTCAAAACAAAAATTGGGTTGTGTGAATGTTCGATAATGCCATTTGGACTTTCCAATGCTCCTAGTACTTTTATGTGGTTGATGAATGAGGTTCTTAGACCATTTCTGGGTGATTTTGTTATTGTGTACTTTGATGATATACTTGTATACAACAAAGGTGTTGAAGAGCACACTCAACATTTCAGAAGAGTATGTGAAGTGCTGAGAAGACAAAAACTCTATGGGAAGTTGGAGAAGTGTGATTTCTTTTCTCCCAAGGAGATCTTTCTCGGTTATGTTGTATCTAAAGATGGAATTTCGGTGGATGAATCAAAGGTGGCAACAATCTAATCATGGTCAGTACTTGTGAGTCCAACAAAGGTAAGGAGTTTTCATGGCCTTGCTTCATTTTACAGGAGGTCTGTTAAGAGTTTCAGTACTATTGTTGCATCCCTCATTGAGTGTATCAAACAAGGCTCTTTTGAATGGACTCAATCTGCCCAAAATGCATTCGAGAAAATCAAAGAATGTTTGTGCAGGTCGCGTATTTTAGACCTTCCGTATTTAAACCAATTATTTGAGGTTGAATGTGATGCAAGAGGAGTTGGTATAGGGGTTGTTTTGGTACAAAATAAACGACCTATAGCTTATTTTAGTGAGAAATTGAATGAATCTAAGAAGAACTATAGTACATATGAAAAAGAGTTTTATGCTATTGTTCGTGGTCTAGATCATTGTAGTCACTACTTGAGCCCTAAACAGTTTGTCCTTCACTCTGATCATCAAGCTTTGAAGCATATCAACGGTCAAAACAAGTTGAACCCAAGACATGCACAATGGGTAGCATTTCTTCAATCCTTTAACATTGTTTCAAAATATAAAGCATGAAGTTCTAACATTGTTGCAGATGCCTTCTCAAGAAGATATGCCATGCTTACTATCCGTGGGGCAAGAGTGCTAGGCTTTTCTTTTATTAAAGAGTTGTACCTGAATGATCCAATTTTTTCTAAAGTTATTCAAGAATACAAAGGTTAAGCTAGTGGTTCTTATGTCATCAATGATAGGTTTCTTTTCAAGAACAACAAACTTTGCATTCCTAAAGGAACCATAAGGGAGGTACTAATCAGAGAAATGCATGGAGGAGGGTTGGCTGGTCATTTTCGAATCAACAAAACCCTTATTGTGTTGCAGGAACATTTTTATTGGCGATACATGCTCCTTTTCAACCATGGGAAGATATTTCTATGGATTTCATTGTCGCTTTGCCTCGTACGCAAAGTGGGAAATATGCTATAATGGTTTTGGTAGATTGTTTCTCTAAATTGGCACACTTTGTCCCGTGTCACAAAGCTGATGATGCCATTCATGTTGTTGATCTATTTCTTAAAGAAATTGTGCGTCTTCATGGAGACCCTAAAACCATAGTTTCTAACAAAGATGTCATGTTCGTAAGTTACTTTTGGAAATCATTATGGAAGTTATTAGTGTTGGATTTGATGTCTAAGCCCATAACTATAATTGGTATGCACTTGACCTGAGAGTAGCATGGTCCTTTTGGGTTGCCTTCACCAATGCAATTTGATAGGACATACTTTTGAGAATAAGTTTATTTGTGATTTATTAATATATTACAAGTATAATATATTAATATGAAGTTATATTATTTAATTAGTATTGATCAAGAATTAATTTGGAATTAGTTTAGTGATCAAAAGAGACTAATTAAATATACGGGGACTGATTTGGTAAATCAATGATTCTTATAGTGTGGGCCAACAATCCATGATTAATTAGGATGGGATAAACCAACATGGATAGTCAATGGAGGTTTAACCCATGGAGCCTACGTAATATGAAGGGTAATGGTGCATTAGGGTTTGCATGGATATAACCCTAGCATTTGTCACACTATAAAAGGAACCCCATAGAGCTAAAATCGGTGGCCAATACATTCTTGGAGAGTGTGAACCGATTTTGTGCTAAACAACTTATTCTCTCAAGCCTCCTTTTTCACTTGCTGTTTGTGACACATTAGAGGCATCACATTTGAAGTGATAAAGCTTTTGAAGGCCAAGATCTACAAGTCCTACCAAGAGGTAAGTTATCTAAATAGTTATATTGTTCAATTGTCAAATTGTATGCTAGTTAGGATGTATGCTTTGGAGAATCAAATTGCATGTATAATTAGAGAAAACATAGATCCAAAGCATCTAGGGTTGCATGTGCACCATAAGGTTGTTAGAGTGCTCAAAACCCTTCAGTGGTATCAGAGCCTAGGGTTGTTTTCTGTTATACTTGATGCTTATTAATTTTCAAAGTTGAAAAACTCGGTTTTCTGGCCTCTGACTGATGAACTCGCCGAGTCCACTTAGGGAAAGGGCAATTCGATGAGTCAGGCTCATGCACTCGTCGAGTTGATGGCTCTGGTTGTAGAATTTCGAGTTTTTGGCCAGAATTGGATTAGGATCAATATCTCAAACTGTTTTTTGAAACATAAAATTTGTTTTCTTGAGATGATAGTGATCATGCTCATCCAATTAAAAGATAATTCTTAAAATTTCAAGATTTGTATTAGTTTATATGTATAGACTAATTTCTTGCAAATTTTTGATATGAATTATCTTGACTTATGAGTTTAAATAGATCCTAGATAAATTATTGGATAACTTTATTGTTAAAATATTGATCTAAATGCCTTAATGAATTCCGACTACTAGAAAAATAGTCTTTTACGATGTGCAATGCGTGTTGTAAAATGCTCAAACGACACGCAAATGTGTTTCAAGGAAGGCCCTGTCATAACGAGATACGACGCACTTTTGCGCATCGTCTATTTACGATACGCATTTACGACACGCATTTATGACACACATTTACGACGCACAGTTATGACACACAATGCATATCAAGGAAGGCCCTGTCATAAGGAAGACGACACACATTTGGGTATCGTAACCTTACGATGCGCGTGTTTATGACACGCAATGCGTATCAAGGAAGCCCCTATCATAAAGGAAGACGACACACATTTTTGCGTGTCATAATTTTAAATGTTTTTAAAATTATATATTTTTGATGGATTTACTAATTTTCAAATTAAATAACACATTAAAAGTCTCATCATACAAAATAAAATATGATAAACAATAAAAATAATTCATTGCACTAATATGTCAAATATAAATAATCATTCCAATAGTAAGTAAATGTAACACATTGCTAATATTACATAATATTTATGATAGAAAACAAAACATGCAAAACATTAAAAGAAACCCATGACTAAATTCTCCTTTGACAATTTCCTTTCTAAGAGACTAACCTGAATGTAGGAACTTTGAGACGCTGCATGGCATCGAAGGAGGTTGCTAGAGCTGTCAGAACCTGCACAGGGAAAATCAGTAACTTAACATACAATACAATACAAGATGATAAGATAGAGAAAAGAGAAAAGTGAATACACACCTTAAAGTTTGCACCTTCAAAATCCGGATCAAGGGTACTAAGGTCAAGTAGCCAATCAATGAATAACTTGAAATACGATATGTGGTTGAATGATGTACATCATGAACCAACACAACAGAACATACATGATAGTTACCTTGAATTACAAAGTGCTGTTAATGGAATCAAATATAAGCTCCCATTTTGGACCTATATCATGAACCAACACTACAAGTGCCTGAGGAGACAACACACATTTTATAAATAACACTTATTTCTCAACAAATGTAATACATAAAAATTTATTGAAAAAAAATTTGACCTGCTTTTCAAATAACGACCATGGACTTCCTGACCCTGGCTGCCCAACAGGGGTCTGTAGAGTTGTCTTTTAAATTAATCCATATTGACATCCAATAGGAATTTAGAGTGTAACTAAAAGCAATGAATTAGTTAATAATACCTTAAGTGCTTTGGCTTTCCATCCACGATCACAATTACACACTAGTAATTTCATGATCATATTTGGATTAGACATATTACTTATTTGAGACGCCACTGTAAGTGAGTATGATTGTTATATAAGTTATCTAATAAATGTATCAACAGTTAAATAGTTTGCCAAATTTAAACCATATGAGATACCACTGCTTCCATTTGAATAAATATGTGTTTGTTTCTTCTTGGTCCTCTTCAAATGCATTTTCTTGAAATTCAAAGACTTAATAATAAATATTATAATACCTGTAATAGCATCATAGCCAGATGTATCCACTTCCTCTTACATGCTCCTTCCAGTTTTCTAAAGGAGATTTGAAACAAACATCATTGAGCAAGAAATAGCAACAGATATTACTATTTTTACCAGTATGGACAATATACTTTACTTTTTACCCATATTTACCTCAAACTGAAGCAATTAAGATTCAATTGCTTTCCTGTAGGCCTCAATCGCGCCAGGTGGAACTGTATAAAAGAGGTTCTCCTGCATTACATTGAAACAAAGTTGTTATGAAACCAGTAAAACAATTACATATTAATGGAAGTTTAGTAAAACAATTACAGATTAATGGAAGTCCATTCACTTTTATTGTCATGGGATTTGATGGTTGGTTTTTGGGTTTTACATAAAAATAGGATATTCCTAAGAGATGGAAAGAGAGCCCTGGAGGACCATGTCATTGTACAAGTGTCGTGTCTCTCTTTGATCTAATAAGAAGTAAGGAATGACATATATAAAGTGATTATACAATATGAATGGACAAGGAAAATAGATGTTTATGTGTGTGATAGAAAAGCCAGCTCATCTGGAAGTGGAAGCAATATAGATATCTATGTGTGTGATAGAAAAGGTTAGGAAAGAAAGAGTTTTAAAGAAATAAAGAGTATCACGATCAGTCATCATATTTTTGAAGGTTTGATCTCACATCAACTTTAGTTGTTATAGTTTACCAATTTAAAAATTAATAGTCCCTTTGCTTATTGATTTCTATATGTTAGCAAAGTTTTTCTTTGAGGGTATTTTTGTCATTGTACTTAACTGTTTTATTTCTGTTTACAGCTCTACAACTACTCAAGGGAAGCGCTAAGTCCATAACTTACAATGTCAGATTAACCCAAATGACCATCTAGCTGGTAAAACGTACTCTTTTAATCCAATCCTGTTTTTACCTGTGTCAAAATTAAAAATATTATTGATTAAAAAACTACATTCTTATAGGTTTTTATGCGTTTAGTGATTACAAATATACAAATAATTTTATCCTTACATTTAGTCCAATTTGGAGCATATGCTTGTTGTTGAAACTGCCGTGAGACGTATCCTTACATTTACATTTAGTCCATATTGACATATCCTTACATTTTATCCTTATATGTAAAATAACTCGCATTTTCATTGTCCATGTAGCTGAACTTATTGACATTGTATAGCTATAGAATAGAAAGGATTCTAGGAATGACGTACATCCATAAGTTTGCAAGTATCTGCTATAGGTTCCACATAAAAAACTATCTTTTTATAGACCAGCTTGTGATGTGGCAATATCGGGTCTTGGGTGGATAACATTTGAATCTGTTGGTCTTGGTCAAACGGTCCTGAAGCTGCCCATAAAAATTTAATAAACATGTTATTTAGCATGTAAAAGAAAAAGTAGCTAGGGTGATAAAATAAGCATACCTGGCTAAGAGTACCATAGGAAATTGACATCTTTTTACGATTGATGTATAGATATTAGGAAACACTGCATGTCCTGAAAAACAGTACCCATAAATGCCTATGGCAACAAGGAAAGTTGAGAGGTTTAAGGTTTTTGTGGTTTCAATTCGAAACCCCACATCATCCACAAACCCAACCCAAAACAAGCGAATCGACACTAAAATTGACGCAATAACTCCACCAGCTGGATTAAAACCAAAATGATTTAATTGTAGTAAAAGTTTGTTATAAACCATTTTTATTTTGATCTTCTGTTAATAACACTCATATTGCGTAGCCAAACTATGGGAAGGACAACTAGAGTGATTATAATTGCAAATAAATAATGTGCATTTAGTATATATCCTCCGAGGTTTAAATGTGCATTTGGAAATAGAGACGATAGGTTATCACTCTCCAATATAATATATTCAACACAACATGCATTCAGTGAAAAAAAAGACTTAGTTAAAACATAGAATCAAGCCAAATTATGTAAATCGAATCAGTGTCAGATTAGATATACTTACGTATAACTCCACTTACAATATTATCTGATGTAAAAACAGAAAACAAGAGATAAAGGGTAAATTGGTCTGAAACAAGACTTTAATGTAATTTTTTTTTGTTGATGTATTAAGTAAACTTACAGAAATGATGAGACATCCGAGAGTGCCAAAGGCAGCCTGGCTGATACATGGATAGGTCTTGACGCCAGGTTGACTATCTAAGCAGTATCGAAAGAGGATACCAGTGTACAAAGAAAGGTCACCAAAGATGAACAATAATGACAGTCCTACCCATCCTCCTTCTTTCACTGCAAAAGGAGTTGAAGGAAGTCCAACTCTACAAAGAACATTTATTCCTACACAGTACACAAAAAAGTTATCACTGATTTTTTTTTAAATGACAAAGTAAATTGATACTTATATGCAATCAAAGTTGCATGTTTGCTAAGAGAATTCAAATGTGTGGCCCATGGTGGCCTTGGTTAAATACTCTGTCTGGGACTGGGACCAAAAATTTATAGGGGTCCATTAATACCATCTTTATCAGATGGTTGGATGAAATAAAATCTCCAAATCAAAAATTGTCAACCTAAGACAGAACTAGGACCATTGAACAATACATAGCAATACAATAATCTCTAACATTTAAGTATGAAAAAATTAGAAAACAAGATGTCATGTTGATATTACACATACCATTAAGAACATATTTGTGATAATGTGGCAAATTCTTAGCAGATGATCCTCGTGGAGGAAGAAGAGAGTGAGAACTACTATGCCTTTCTTGTGGCTGCTGGTTGTCTGTTGAAGGTGGCAAGAAAGGTTTGCTCAAACTTGGGATTATCTCAAGGGTGTGTCTGCTTGTCAGTGTTGATGAAAGGAATGAACTGCCTAATCGAGACAAGTTGGGAGTCCCCAGAAAGTTCAGCCTTGAGGATGGCACACTCCTATACAGATCTATCGATTTCCTAAAACATCCATCATATAACCCAAGGAAAATCTTTAACAAAACTACTTTCTTTTGATTCAATATCATACAACTAGATCTTGTTATAAATCGACCACTTCTAATCTTAGTTTGTATCAAATCTTAAACTTAGTGTGATTGTTGTTTTCTGGTACAAAAAAGTTTTAGAATTCATATAATCCAGTTTGATCATGTCGGTATAACAAGATTCAATATTCAAATGAATTTAGAATTTCAACGGAATCTTATCAATTATTGACTATATAAGGAATTAAAGTAGAATCCAAAAAAGTCGGATGTGGTCATACCTGTAACTTTGAGGCCACGATGGGTTTAAGGAACTAGGTTTGATTTGATGCTGAGGGTTATCATCGGAATAATTTGAAAATTCCGAATCATTCCTATCGTCTTCACCTCTAGTGGAGTCCTTGTCTTCCTCATAATCTTCACTCTCGATGAAAAAGGCTTGATCTGATACTGAATTCTTCATTTTCTCACAAGTTTCGTTGCCTTCTTTTCAGATCTCTGAGACTTCAAACAAAAGAGGTTAATCTTGTGTAAGATAAGCTCTTAACAATATCAACTGATACGAAGTTATGAAAAATGATGTATGTGAATATGTAAAATTTTGTTGTGAACTGGATTTGGATCCATTAAAAAGGGAAAATTGACTTTCTGGGAAGTCGTCACCACCTCAACGACACCCAAGCATGTTTCACCATCTATTTCAAACACAGGGAGGTTGAGACACCTACAAAAGTTGAGTTTTTTAACATGTGGGAAATTTCTTCATGAAAACGCGACTAGGGAAATCGATCATCTCATTAGAATCATACTCAACTTCAATATTAATCTAACCTAGGGCTTGTAAACATGAGAAATCGTTGTAGTCTCTGGTGATGTGAAGTTCCCGAGGTCGCCGACGGAAAGAGATGAGTCGAGGTCAGAGCCGAGTTAAGGTAGATTCGGTAGTCGTGGAGGCGGATTAGGGTTTACAGAGAAAAAGGGAAGGAGAGAGTAAAGGTTCTCGGCTGGTGGCGTGCTTGCATTGATCGACGTCGACGACCAGGAATGGCAAGTTATGATGGTCGAAGTGCAAGGGAAGAAGTAGGCGGCAGTCAATGTCGGGAGGGGGAAGGTAGGAGTGTCGATAACTAGGGCTACAAGGATAGGAAGAAAAAGGAAAGCGGGGTTTTTAGTTTTATAGGATTTCATTTTCCTCCGGCTATTAAAGGATGGAACGCACATTTCCATTAAAATTTATAAAGCGACATTTTCAGATGACAGACATTTTATTATAGGTGCCCTCCGTGTTTTTTTTTTCACTAATTTAAGGGCACACACTTTTGCATATCGTAAATCGATGCGTATCATAAATTGTGCGTCGTAAAAGGCTATTTTTCTAGCAGTGTCCATAACTTGTCCTCAAGTTATGGAAAATGAAAAGTCTCATTTTAAAAGTCATTAAACTCATAAGTTATGGAAATGAAAACTTTTGAAGAGTTTCAAAACTTGCCCTTAAGTATTGGAATTTGTAAAGTCACACTTATGAATGCTTTAATTCCAAACCTAGAATTTAAAAAATTTAAAATTGAACTCTTATAGTATTATGATATTAAAAGTTTAATTATATATATATATATATATATATATATATATATATATATATATATATATTTGTATAAGTAAGTCAGTCTTACCTTAGTAGGCCTCATTCAAGAAACCAATCTATAAGGGCGGTATAAGGTTATTGCCTATAAAATGGTGGTTTAATGGGTGTCCATTCTCACCTACCGCTTCCTTGATTGGACATTCTCATTAAAAGTATAATGAATATTTTAAGTAACAAAATGTCTTACATATTCCCAATCTTATTTACACAGGATAAATGTGAAATTGATGCTAATCCATGAAATTGCACTTTGCACCTTGCCAAGTCGTTAGTGGAGCGTGTGTAGTGAACCGACACATTGATTAAGTGATATATGACGTCAAGAGTATGACGCACATTTGCATGGTTATTCACACATTGTTTGTGATCCTCGACATCCCAGTCACAAACTTGAAGGGCATAATCAAGATTAAACATGCCATTGAAAAGTTAAATGAATCTCAAAAAGATCTAGGAATTTCAACTCATTTAAAACCTAAAGTTCATTTTCGTTTTTTATGGTGGAAATTGGTAAATTGTCATTTACCTATGTTCAAATATTTTGCAATTGGATTACGACATCCCTCTTCCGAATTGTAAAATATTGTGTTGGGTCCTAGCCTTAATATTTCATTTTGGGTGTTATATTAAGGACTTAAATAAACTAAACTTCAATTTCTCCCTATAGATGTCTAGTTCTAACAACTATGGTCTACCTTATCCTTTGGGAAAATGTTTTCTTTATATGATGTTCCACAAGACGATCAAGGTGAAAGACTAATCCCTTCTTCGTGTTGTAGCGGAAATTCACTTCCTCCACCTCCTCCAATAATTCTCCCTAACCCACAAGTTCCAAGACTTGAAAAAGTTCAAGATCACTAAAGGCCTATTGGCTAGCAAAACCAAGATGGAAGGTCTATGTGTGCACATGTCTTGTAGATGAAGTCACACATGGACATGCTGGGAATATTAGGAGTCGATATCTCGAGGAAGCTGGTTGTTGACTGGGTTCTTTAGTCACTCCCTGAGTCGTATAATGAGTTCTTTAAGGACTACTATATGACAGATCTCAACACGAACCTTATCGATCTTACCTATTTGCTTGTTGCTACTGAATCAATAATGATTTGGCGCACTGTTAAAGCAAATTTGATTCGAAGATCTGCTACCCAAACTTCCATGGACATTGACAATGGCAACATTGGAAGTCCAGAAAAGCTTTCTCTTCCCAGTGGAAAGGGATCAACCATGGTCAAGTCGTTTGACCGAATGGTAAAGTGAAAGGCTAACTATGATATAGTTCCGTGTACCATTCCCAAAGAGTCCAAATGTTTCTATTACCAAGAGAAAGGGGCATTGGTTGCGAAGCTGCCATATTTACCTGAAAGATCGCAAGGATGGTGAAGTTAAAATGTTTGACTCTACTTCAGGTAAAGTCCACTATCTAACTCTTTTAAGTTTCTACTTGGAGATTCTTGATACATGATGTAATGTAATTACATTTTGATATGTTATAGAATCGAAGAAAAGAAAGGAAGCTTAAAGGAAAAGTAAGTTGATTTTGATCGTGAAGAGATAGATTTTGATCTCATGGTTCTAAGATCAGAATTTTGAGCTGCTGCTTAAGAGCTATGATAGATTGCTTAGGAATAGATAACAACATAGTTTTCACATGTATTTGCATTGTAAGGATAAGTTTTCCGCAATTTTATAAATAAAAGAAAAAAATTGTTTTATTTTATTTTAAGTTTCCTTACAATGGCATTTGTGAAAATTGTTTTTTATATGTTTCCATTGATAGCAATATTGGAAAATGGATTTGATTCTTTTGTTAATGGTAGAGTCAAAATTTACCATATAAGGAAAGATTCTCATCACCTAAGTTTCAGTTGGATAGAAACTTGGAATCATATAACTTGTATTGTGTGATGAATGAGAACTTCGTCTTTGGGAAATTAAGTCTAATTCCTTGTTCACATGTATATGTGAGTCAAGTGAAGGACTAGGGGATCAGCTAAACTTAGTTGTGCGCCGGCCAGGTCCACCACAAAGAACGATAAGACTATTCGTCATGATTTACTAAAGGTTTGGTAGATATGGTTACACTTACAAGATTAAGTGTAATTCTGAATCACTGTAAAAGTTTCAATGTATGTCAGAACGGATAAGAAGAATCCAATTAGGCAGAAATATAAAAGTTTCTCCAAATATAAAAAGAAGGGAGATTACTTGAGTCTCGTGTTTTATGATTATCTTAGTGATTATGAAACCATATCATAATTGATCCTATAAGGACATCTTAGTGCATTTTTTTTGGCTAAGAAGAGGAATCGTGAATTGTTGAAATGGTTAAATCGAAAGGTGAATCATACTTCGTTCCAAAATTGAATCTTAGAGTCACTCTAAGATCAAGCCTTGAGTGACATAATCTTCAGAAAGATTTATAACACCGATCAAATGTAGAGTAAAATGTTTCTTACTCTTGTACATTTGAAATTGGTAAGTTGTGATGTTTTGGATAAGACAAATACCAACTAAGTCTAATTGTTTGAAGTGTCTGTCTTGATAAGAAACCGCACTAACTCTTGAATATTGGTTTTTTCACGTAATGTTCCTTGATAAAGTGAATCTTATATGTCAAGAGGTCAGTGGGAGTCTTAAAGATCTTGAGTTTCAAGAACTAATCAAGAGTAAACCTATTGTTAGTCACTAGCACATGACTTGAGGTTTATAACCTATCGTGTTAACATACTCTTATTTTTGTGCCTATTCCAGTTGGATGACTATGCATGTGAGTTCTATGAGTTCTCAATTGTTTGCATAACAACCTAGAAGCAATGGTAGGCCTTTGTGCTACCAGGTGGCAAGGAATTAAGATTGAACAAGTTCAATGCATATGAGTTTGAATTTGTTACTAACCTTGTCTTGTGATTATGGTTTTCACAAACTTAAATGGATAGGAACACATAAACCATAAAATCTAAGTGTCATAAGGTTTTTCTCCAATTGATGAAGTTGATTGTGAGGAAACGCTTTCACTAAGTAGATTTTAAAGAGCTAGCAATTGTGATATTTGCATTCTCAAATTTCATTATGATTACGACATCCCTCTTCATAGTTCGAATTGTGAGAAATGGCAAAGGTCTAAATATTTGACTCTTATTGCTGTAAGTTCTAAAAATGTTTAGACACACATGTGATCTATCTAAGGAAAGGTGTATGAGTTTGAGAAGCCTGGATAAAGTCTTATCGAAGCATCTCGTATCAGAAATATAAACTTTGGTAAGAATGTCAATAAGTATTGATTTCTAGAAGTCCAACTAATTTATGGGTACATGTCAAGACTAGTGGGAGCATAAGTGTTAAGATAATAAGAATGTAAATATTATGCTAGTGGGAGCACAATTATCACGTTAAGTGTTGCGAGTCAACAATGTTAATTATAGAAAACAAAAGTTTCAATTCGCAAAGTTGCAGGGTTTGAAAAGTTGTTTTTCTATAATTAAGGGAGAGGAATTCATACTTCATTTCAAATCTAAAAGCTTAGATTGAGATTTTAATCGAAATTAGTCATGGACATATGTGAATGTTATGTTGAAATGATTCAAGATAAGGAAATTCTATATGTGGAAATTTTATAGCGAAAGACTAGTAAAGTATCATATTTTTATGGGAGACATTATGTATTGAATCCTATATGCTTCGGGTATAGGATCGATTGCATATGCTATAGTAGATGTGTTCTGAATTTTCCAAATGCATAGGGAATTAAGAAGGAAAAAGGACCAGAACTGGATATGACTAAAACGGTTAAACAATTGTCGAGGACAATTTGAGGTTTACCTAAGATTGGTTGCTCATGGACAGTTGGAATTATTGTGTAAATTTTGGAAGGACCATATAGTGTAAATTTTCGAAGGACCATATTGACATATTCTGAAAAGAGGAAACTCTTTTTCAAAAGTGATAGTAAAAATGGGAGTAGGGAAATGTTTCCATAAGTGGAAGTTACTCTTCAAATCTGTGTAAGATTAGAAAACATAATGCAAGAAGGATGTTCAAAGCAATGTACTTTGAATGTGAGACTTCATTTCCATCGAATTGGTATCCATTGGAATACTTTGTAATGTCTATTGCCAAATCTATGTGACTTTTGTGCATAGTCATTACAAAAGGATCATTGCATGTACGACTGTTCACTATTTGGATAAAACCGAATTATCCAATCGGACAATTTGGATTGGACTATTTGGTTCGGATAGTTCGGATTTTTGGATTGGATTTCACCAAAACCGAATTATTAATTTGGATTTTGGATTGGTTTTGGTTTATAAAATAAGAACCGAATAGTCCAAAAAAACCGAATAACAATTTATTATTTATTTATTTTTAATATATTTATAATTGTTTATTAATTTTATAAATTATTTTTTTCAAAAAAGATCAAAAAGTTTCGGCAAATAAAAAAAACTTAATATGATTTTCTCTCAAAATCGTTTTACCTAATAAATATTAAATTATAATATACTTTCTTAGTAATTGTTTATAAATTATAAATTACAACTAAATAATTTGTTTTTGCTTCTTCTATAAAAATTGGATAATATTATAATTATATATCGTTTTAAAATGTTAT
This sequence comes from Lactuca serriola, assembly GCF_051521515.1. Lineage (NCBI taxonomy): Eukaryota > Viridiplantae > Streptophyta > Magnoliopsida > Asterales > Asteraceae > Lactuca > Lactuca serriola. The sequence goes on along the minus strand of NC_136411.1, from coordinate 249,490,445 downwards.
GTCTTTTGAAACCGAATTATAAAAACCGATCCAACCGATGTGTAATTGGATTGGATCGGAACGGATTTGAATTTAGTTTGGACAATTCGAATCCATATTTTAAAAACCGAAATCAATTTGGATTTACTTAATTGGCTCGGATTGAACCGATCCATCCAAATGAACACACCTAATTGCATGTCAGTTTAGAATCTAACAGATTACAGCAAATGACAAGAATTTGGTATTCTTACATTTACGGTAAGGATTTGGAACGGTGAAATGAGTTTCATTGAAGATGTGTTCAATTGATGTATTTCACAAAGAAAGGACCATAGGCAAACATAGTCTGCATGCTTGGAGGATGGGATAATTATTGTTTTAATTCAAGTATTAAGTTCATTAATGGAAACATTGTCCAATGAATAATGTGTAATCAATATGGTGATAAAATAAAAGGTGTTTTATTTATATTCATAAGTTCTGAGACCATATTGGATTCAATTATTCTTGTGTTTCACTTTGCACGTTTTGACTTCCTGAATACCTTGGTTATTCAAACCATCCACGGTCAATCATACTTTAGAAGTAGGTATTGATGCAAGACTGTCATGAATTTGGATTGTAGATTGTCTTAAGTATTTAATTAGACATAGCAAATGTTTGCTGCAACATTCATGAGTGATCATAAGGTATGAGTATTGGATTAAACCCATGCTCCTCACTTCATGGAATTTATCACGAGTGATCGCGAGGTGATAATATCATACAAGTATTCAAACCAAGATATATGAGTTGTTCACTAGGAGTTGGTTGTACATTGATAGTGTGAAAACGCATCAGTAACTTGATGTTATAAAACACACTGTTGTGTATGATTTAACGAATAGTTAGTACCAGCATATAATGTCGAAGTTTATCTGTTCCTTTTAATTCTTGGAGGATTAAAAGCAATATCTTAGGCCCCTCGATGATTTTGTTTTGACTTATATAACGGGCCTGGTCGGGACTAAATTGATGTGTTCAATTAACTTCTCTGTCAAAGAAATCGGAAATCGAGAAACAAACAGCTACACAATAAGTATGACACTGTTCCACGTATTTGTACGGCTGATATCTTGAAGAACAGAGGATTATATGATCCCTTATCTAAAGGATGTTTCACTGATTGGGTCAGAGTTTGTCACATCCCGAAACCTGACGGTGGAAACGTCCGGGGGTAGAGGACTTCATTTATAGTATCACAACACATGCATCATAGTAATCAAAGTATAAACAACCATTGCATTTAAAAGTAAAAGTATTTACATGTGTTCAATCACTATATATTGACACCAAAATAGTTATAGCAAAATACAGAAGATATGACTCAAAATAGCTCCATCTTCTCAAAAGCTCGGGGAGTACCTGTTTATTGTTTCCCTGAGAATACAAGTAATTTGAAAAGAGAGTATGAACATAAAGTTGAGCGAGTGCATAAATATTGTTGTTTGAAAGTATGTTTTCGGTTTCTTAAATATGAAAATTGTTCCAAAAAATCCTATATTTTATGTTGTATATGAAAAGTAGTTTTAATCACATAAAACGTTATATTTGTAAATCACTATTCTGTGTTTGTATTCTGTTAAATGAATATGCCTGGCTCCACCAGATGTTATTGTAAACTATAATGTAATACTGAAAATTTTATCTTGTAAACTAATACTTTGAATATGTACTTATTTTTAGTTAATTATATACTAAGACTAGATGGCCCGAAACAATGCTTTGAAGGTGTTAAAAGTTGTTGATAACAACTGTCACTCGTAGGCGTGTATGTATGACGGTAGCTAGGAGTCTGAGTGCAGGGTTGTCAATCCCAATACAAATCTATACACACATTGTTTCAATCCCTAACCGGAGATTTTGGTTATAATGTCAAGAATTAACTATGTTGTTTAAATGAACTAAACAACATGAATCAAATGACTCATAAAAAGCATATAGACGTTACATGTATAATAGTTATGCAAACGCAATCATCATGAAATCATGACTGATTGTATATTCCTAAATTTAGGGATGAGCATATGGACTGGGCAACCAGCCGGAACCGGTACCGGAACCGGATCCGGCACCGGAATAGGAACCCGATGGAACCTATTGCGCCGGGACCGGGACGTCCTTTTTGTGGATTTTTGGAACCGGGAACCGGTAGGAACTGGAACCGATATAACCGGAACCGTATGATGCTATTTTTCGAGGACCGGTTCCAACATTTGAACACACGACAAGAACCGGTAGGAACCGGGAACAGGTAGAAGCGGCGGTCCAGTTCGGTTCCTATTTTCCATCAAGTTCGGTTCCTGGGCAGGTTCCGATTCAGGCCGGTTCCATCCGGGTTGGTTCCTTTGCTCATCGCTACCTGAATTAGTATTCTTAACATGTATTTGAAAGTTGTATATCCTTGATTAGTTTTGAATCAAACCCTTATTTCTTGTAAAACGGTGTATTCTAGTACATTTGAATCGTAAATTAATGTACTATGTATCATAAATTATACCTATTATAATTTATATGTACTTTCTAAATTGGTACTAACTGCTTATGAATGTAACCCCTTGCTCAACATGTAACAACGGGTATATAAACTGATTGCAATAACTTTTATATCTACATACATATACAATTCTATATATAATTAAATTTAAATGACATTCAAACGAATAACCGATACTACAAGCCCACATCCAAATAAGGAAAAGGACCCAAGGTGAATTATCAGCCCTAAGTCCTTTAAATCTTATATATATATATATATATATATATATATATATATATATATATATATATATATATATATATATATATATATATATATTATGTATGATTTTTGAGAAAAACATTAGTTTATAACATCATTTAAAGATTTTAATATTTGGAAATATTTTTGATGACTTAATCTCATTTTAACACATTTTGAAACTATTTGTTTATAACACGAAATCCTTGTATTAGACTTGTATTACCCACCCCCCCCCCCCCTCTTAAAAGAGTAAAAACTTTGAAAATACGGGGGTATGAATTCTCTTGGTAAGAGTGACGATTTGATGAAAAAACTGGGCTTTACGTGGGCAACACATCGACTGGAAAGAGGTTGGCTTCTCAGGAATTTCGGGGCTTCGAGCTTTCATTGGAGCTTGGGTGTGTCACCGGGGCGTCGGGTTAGTTAGGAGGGGCTTAAAAGTGGTTGGATATAGGAGTGAGGTTGGAATTCAGCAACAAAATTCGGAGGTCTTGGTTTCTATTTATTGGAGGATAAGGCCTCCCCTTACACTAGGCGTAGCGTACGTGCCCAATCTATCGATTATGCGTCGAAGCTACTATATTGCATGGAATGCATGAGAGGGCGGGGTGACGGAGCGTCGACGTGGCCAATCTGAGGCCTTGCTTCCGAGTACGATGGGGTACTCATGTACGCGGGGCGTACTTCTTTTTTCCAAACTTCAAAAATTCATAAATTTTTCCTACGACCTCCGTGTTGATGTTCTTTATATCCACGCGTAGGTGAGATTATGCTCTACAACTTTCGTTTAGACTCCATCGGCTAATTTTGACATTATTTTTATTGTTATATTTTTAACAGGCCGGGACAGGAAATGTCCGTTAAAAATTCATAACTTCTTCATCTGACGTCCGTTTTAATCTGTCTTTTTATCGTTGTACTACTATTGAAAAGATCTTCAACTTTTGTTTAGGTTGTGTTGGCTAAAAATCAATCGATCTTTATTTTGCGTTTTTAGCTGTCTACTGCTAAACCGAAATTTAGAAAAATCATATCTTTCTCATACGAAGTCAGATTTAGACATTCTTTTCATGCACACTCTTGGTTTAATGTATTCTATGACTTTGATTTACATTGTAAAGGCTAAAAATAATTTTATTGAAAATTCACTTTTTACACTGAATAGTGTTATGCCGGTTTTTGTCGCGTATCTTCGATCGGTCATAATCTTCGTTATAACTCGGATTTTAGTGTTCTTAGTATTTTTGGAAACCTTGTTACAATGTATACCACTTTGTTCATCCTAATCGGGATTATTTAACACTTCATTTTTAGGGTCGATTATGTATATGCACTTAATATACAAAAATTTCTCTTTATTATTTAAAAAGAACTACCCGATTATGTAAATGCACTTAATATACAAAAAATTCTCTTTATTATTTAAAAAGAACTACCAATTGATCTAGACTATTACGTCAATTCAAAATAACAGGTTGTTACATTATCCCCCCGTTAGAGGGAATTTCATCCCGAAATTAATTCTAAGAGATACACATGGACTAGGGAAAAAGATGAGGATACTTAAGTTTCATTAAATCCTCACGCTCCCAAGTGAATTCCGGTCCCCGTTTTGCATTCCAGCGAACCTTCATTATCAGGATATGACTTTGTTCGGTTTTCTTAACTTCACTGTCTAGAATCTCTATGGGTTCTTCCACAAAGTTGAGGCTCTCGTTTAACTCAATCTCCTAGAGAGGGATTACAAGAGTCTCGTCGGATAGCCATTTTTTCAAGTTCGAAACGTGGAAGGTAGGATGAATGTTACTTAGTTCTTGGGGTAGTCGAAGTTTGTAAGCAACAGGATCGATTCTGGCAAGAATCGTGAATGGTCGTTTGTACCTGGGATTCAGTTTGTCATGCTTTCCAAAGCGTATCATGCCCTTCCAGGGTCAGATCTTTAACAAGACGTGGTCACCAACCTAGAATTCCAAGGGTTTTCTTCTTTTATCAGCGTAGCTTTTCTGTCTATCTCTGGAAGCTTTAAGTCGTTCCCAAATTTGTATGATGTTCTCCATAGTTTCACGAATGAATTCCAGACCAGTGAGCGTACTGTTAGGAACTTGACCTCTAGCTAACTGCGTATCACCTACTTCAGCCCAACACATAGGTGATCTGCACTTGCGGCCATAGAGGGCATCAAATGGAGCAGTCTTTATGATAGTGTGATAACTGTTATTGTAAGAGAATTCGACAAGGGGTAAATGAGTATCCCATGCCTTACCAAAGTCTATCATGCAGGCTTGCAACATATCTTTTAGAGTTTGAATCGTCCTCTCACTTTTTCCGTTCGTTTGTGGCTGGTAAGCTATACTCATGTCCAACCTAATTCCCATAGAGTTTTGTAAAGACTACCAAAAACGAGAAGTGAATCTACTATCTCGGTCAGAAATAATAGATATTGGCACATCATGCAGTCTAATTATTTGTATGATGTTAGTTCGTGTTAGCTTCTCCATCTTGTCATTTTCTTTTATGGGAAAGAAGTGTATGGATTTGGTCAATCTATCGACGATTACCCAAATAGTATCATAACCACCCGATGTGTTGGGTAACTTAGTTATGAAATCCATCATAATCCGCTCCCACTTCCATTCAGGGATTTCAGGTTGTTGCAATAAACCTGAAGGTTTTTGGTATTCTACCTTGACTATGGCACAAGTAAGGAACTTGCCCACAAAGGTAGCAATATCGACCTTCATGTTAGGCCACCAGTAAAGTTTCTTGAGGTCCAAATACATCTTGTTTGAACCTGGATGAATAGAGTATCGGGTTTTGTGTGCTTCATTTATAACCACGTCTCTGTAACCACCGAACTTTGGCGTCCAGATCCAGTTCATGAAACAATAGACTCCATTATCCCTGACATTGAAGTTCTTACCATTCCTCTCAGGGTTTCACCTGCCATGTTTTCGGGTTTCAAGGCCTCGATTTGAGCCTCTTTGATTTGTGTGGATAGGTGTGAATGGATCGTCATAGTCAACGAATTTACTCGGCATCTCGAGTATTCTTTTTTGCTCAGGGCATCAGCTACTACATTGGCTTTACCAGGATGATAACGAATCTCGCATTCGTAATCATTTAGTAGCTCCACCCATCGTCGTTGTCTCATGCTTAGCTCTTTTTTTGGTCGAATATGTGCTGGAGACTTTTATGGTCCGTGAATACTGTGCATTTCATGCCATATAGGTAATGTCTCCATATCTTCAGAGCAAAAACCACTGCTCATAGCTTAAAATCATGCATTGTATAGTTGACTTCATGCGTCTTGAGCTGCCTTGAGGCGTAGGATATAACCTTTCCTCGTTGCATCAGAGCACATCCAAGCCCTTGATTAGAAGCATCATAATACACTACAAAGTCTTCTGTCCCTTTAGGTATAGACAAGATCGGTGCACTGCACAAAGCTCGTTTCACGTCATGGTGGTAAGCGGTTTAGCAATTCGGGAGAAATTTTGGATAAATCTGCGATATTAGCCAGCAAGACCTAAGAATTGTCAGATTTTTGTAGGTGTTTTGGGTGCCAACAAGTTCTCAATTGCCTTGATTTTCAAAGGTTCCACGTGTATTCCCTCCAAACTAACCACGTGACCCATAAAATCTACTTTCCTGATCCAAAATTCACATTTAGAGAACTTCACATAAATTTCTCGGTTCTTAGAGTGTGTAATACTTGACGAATATGTTGGCCATGTTCCTCTTTGCTTCTTAAGTAGATAAGGATGTCTTCAATGAAGACTATGAAAAATTTGTCTAGGAATGGACGACACACTCTGTTCATCAAGTTCATGAACATAGCAGGTGCATTCGTCAATCCGAATGGCATCACTACAAACTCATAATGACCATAATGAGTTCTGAATGCGGTTTTGGTTATATCCTCCTCCAAAATCCATAACTGATGATACCTAGATCTTAAGTCTATTTTTGAGAAGTAGCTCGCACCTTGAAGTTGGTCGAACAGATCGTCAATGCGAGGCAGAGGATATCGATTCTTGATGGTATGTTTATTCAATTAGCGGTAGTCTATGCACATGCGAAATGATCCATCCTTCTTCTTTACGAACAAAACCGATGCTCCCCAAGGTGAAAAGCTTGGTTTTATGAAACCTTTGTTAAGGAGTTCGTTCAGTTCGCTGGACAATTCTTGCATTTCAGAAGGTGCAAGGTGATAGGGAATTTGGCTACAGGGGTAGCACCAAGAATTAAGTCAATTATGAATTCGACTTGTCGCCCGGGAAGTACTCCTGGAAGGTCATCAGGAAAAATGTCGGAAAAGTTGTAGACTTCAGGAATGCTCGCAATGTCTTCTACTTCTTGCTTTTTGTCTACCATATGAGCTAAGAAAACACTATACTCTTTGCGAAGGTACTTCTTTGCTTTGATGCAAGAAATGATCTGAAGGGTCATTCCGGGTTTGTTGCCGTAGATAATAAGAGTTTCGTTAGTTGGCAAGTTCAGGCGAATGGCTCTTTCATGGCATACAATGTCAGCATGGTAAGGGCACAACCAATTCATACCTATTATGATGTCAAAACTTTTGATAGAGTCCGGCATAAGGTCTATTAGGAAAGAAAAGTTATTCAAGGTAAAGGTACATCCTATGTATATATCATTGGTGGATTTAGACTTCCAGTTAGCCATTTCGACTGTGAATGTTTCATTTAGTGGTTGGGAGTTTTGATTTAGCATGTGTTTGAAATTATGGCTCACGAATCTCCTCGCAGCACCACAATCAAATAGAATGCATGCATAATGTTGTTGAGAAGAAATGTACCCGTGACCGCCGCAGCGTCTGCCACTGCTTCTTCATGACCCAATGCTTGAATCCTCCCAACTCCACCGGCATTTCTAGCTTTCTGACAATCTCTATTGAAATGCCTCACATCACCGCATTGATAGCACACTTGACCTATTCCATCGGCAGGTACTTGATTAATCGGTTGGGGTGGTGATCTATAGAATCGGGCGGTATGCCCTTTTCTGTTGCAGTTACGACACTGCATTTCCCCACAATTTCCAATATGGTGAAAATTGCACTTGTTGCATTTAGGGAGATTACCAGAATAAGGCTTAGCTAGTGTAGGATTATCAAGAACATCAATAGGTACAATATCAGCATGGACCGCCACTAATTGTTGCTTCTTTGAGGGTTCCTGAGAAGAATTTCCCTTTCTCTTATTCCAGGCTTTCTTCTTGTTGTTCTTGTTGTCACTTTTGTTATTGTTGTTGTTTTTTCCCTTGGGTTGTTCTGGAGCAATAACCAGCGAGTTTTGACGGGCTCCGTGGTCGATGATCTACTATGCTAGATCCTTGGCACGTTCAAAGGTAATAGGCTTGGAAGCTATAACACTTGCCTGAATATGGGGTGATAGAAATACACCTATCTATCTTTTTCTCTCTAGAGCAACCATTTCTGGACATAGGAATGCTAAGTCATAGAATCGATTTATATAAGTTGTTATGTCTGAACCAACCATAGTAAGACCCCAGAACTCTTGCTCAAGTTTCTGAATTTTCCCTCGCGGGTAGTACTCCCACATCAACATGGTCTTCAAGTTTTCTTAACTTATGGAGTTAGCCACTACCAAGGTTAGTGACTTAACATGGCCGTTCCACCATGTTCGGGCTCTGTCAACAAAAGTACAGAAAACAAATTTGACTTTGCTACCGTCCAGGAAGGAGCAGATCTCGAAAATTGCCTCTGTTTTCTCGATCCATTGTCTTAACGCCAATACCCCTCTAGTCCCATTGAAGGTCCTAGGTTTGGAGTTTGAGAATTCCTTGTAGGTACACTCTCATGAGTGCCCGTGGCTCTCTTCGTGGTTAGAGGGATGCGCACCAACTCCTGATCCACTTGCACCAGGGGTGTTTATATGAGATATAGCCGCTGCAACAGCTGTCGTGACCGCCACCTGAAACATGGCAGCGTCGAATTCAGGAGGTGGTGGTGGTGGTGGTATTAGTGTTTCATTAATAGTTACGCCTTGGGTTTCTCCAATGAGGCATCTTTTACTATAAAAGTTAAAAGATGAAAAGGACAATTAGATATCAAGAATAAACATGAATTTGATATCTCTGAACTAAAGCACTTAGCTCAATATGAATCCTGTAAAGAATTGGTAATAGAAGTCTATTATAAGTACAACTTGCAAAAAGATAATATGAATTTGAGTGGTTATTTTTCAAAGAGTATGAAAATACATGTCGATTGTAGTGGTATATTAAATACATATAGTCTGCAAAACTTGACCTTAAAGCAGGTCTATAATATACCATAATATTGAGAGAACATCGACATCAAACCGACCTACCAAAAATGAAATTTCCACGATTGCACTGAAAAACATGAAAAATAACACTAAAATATATTCATAGATTTACACTATAACCGAAACTTATGAAATACATTATGTTGTTTGGAAAGTTGGACCTATCTAAAGGTCTATAGTACACCAACTTAGTGAAATATAACATTTTAGCCGAAGTCCTAATCTGTAACAAAATTGGAAGTAGAATAAACACTACTTGTGTCGCATGCTGCGACGAGTACTAGATTCTGCCTCCTGGTGTTTGGTTTCCATTAGTTGTCTTTCCAAGGTAGTCTGATGCTCCCTTAATTCTCTTATTTCTATTAGGGTAGCATTCATTTGATTTTGTAGTGCCTCGGTGTGGGTTTGGGATTCATCCTGAATTTCGTCCAGACGACGAATATCCGCAGCGTTGATTTGTGATGTTGTATTGACTTCCAGGATCCGGTTTATCGAAACCCTTGCTTGATCGGTTTTGCGAGCTAGACAATGAACAAGGACAGGAAGACCCCTGTCGGCTGATCCTCCATTACGGAGGTCATAGAAATCTCGGCACATTCCATAGGGTGGGTGCTGGCCCTGTTGTCAGCTCCAACGATATATGTGAAATCCCCATACTGGCGTTGGCCCTTGACATCCTTGCCAGGTTGCTGGAGGTGGGATGGATGGTGGGGGATTGTATACCGTGGGTTCGATGTCAATACCCTCTGAATCTTCATCTTCATCTTGTTCTGGATCTTCTTCTGGATCCTCTACTATCTATCCTCCGTTACTGTGATTCGGAAAGTAAGGGTCCCTTGGTAAATGAAATCCGGCCATTCTGTCTGTACGAGACTAAGGACATGAGAAGTGCATGAAAAACTAAATCATATAATATTAAACATCGATGTTAAACTATTGCATCTATAATATCATAAAATACTCTTATAGTATTTCAAATTTATGTTATGTTCTAGATTTTCTTCTGTATATGTATTTGGTAAGTTTTAGACTTGTCGCAACACTACCATCACTCCCAAACACATGTTAGTTATATCTCAAACTATTGTAGTTGATCAGGCTATATTGATCCAAGATATAATTACATAACTGCCTTGGTTTGATTGTAGTGTCTAATATCCAAATACTTTTGAGTTGTTATGACTATGTTACTGTTCTTGTATATATAAATGTTAGTATTTTACTTAATAAATACTTATATTTTAAAAGTATTCTAGTAGTCAGAGCTCTCAATCCCAATGTATTTATAGTTTATATATCTTTTATAGATTGATATACTAAGTTCACTATAAACAATGCTCTGATACCAATTTGTCACACCCCCAAACCGGACGGCGGAAACGTCTGGGGGTGGAGGACTTCATTTATAGTATCACAACACATGCATCATAGTAATAAAAGTACAAACAACCATTGCATTTAAAAGTAAAAGTATTTACATGTGTTCAATCATTATATATTGACACCAAAATAGTTATAGCAAAATACAGAAGATATGACTTAAAATAGCTCCAATTGTCTCAAAAGCTTAGAGAGTACCTGTTTATTGTTTCCTTGATAATACAAGTAATTTAAAAAGAGAGTACCAACATAAAGTTGAGTGAGTGCATAAGTATTTGTTTGAAAGTATGTTTTTTGTTTCTTGAATAAGAAAACTGTTCCAGAAAATCCTTTATTTTCTACTGTATATAAGAAGTAGTTTTAATCACATAAAACGTTCTATTTGTAAATCACAGTTCTGTGTTTGTATTCTGTTAAAATGAATATGCCTGGCTCCACCTGATGTTAATGTAAACTTTAATGTAATACTGAAAATTTTATCTTGTAAACTAGTACTTTGAATATGTACTTATGTTTAGTTAATTATACACTAACGTAATGTTAATATATTTTTAATGAGTTATTATAACCATATTGAGACTAGATGGCTTGAAACAATATTTTGAAGGTGTTAAAAGCTGTTGATAACAACTGTCACTCGTAGGCGTGTATGTCTGAATGTAGCTAGCAGTCTGAGTGTGGGGTTGTCAATCCCAATATAGATCCATGCAAACATTGTTTCGATCTCGGACTGGAGATTCTGGTTATAATGTCAGGACTTTAACTATGTTGTTTAAATGAACTAAAGAACCTGAATCAAATGACTTATAAAAAGCACATATATGTTACATGTATAATAGTTGTGAAAACCTAATCATCCTGAAATCATGACTGATTGTATAGTCCTGAATTAGTATTCTTAACATGTATTTGAAAGTTGTATATCCTTGATTAGTTTTGAATCAAACCCTTGTTTCTTGTAAAACGGTGTACTCTAGTATATTTGAATCGTAAATTAATGTACTATGTATCATAAATTATACCTATTATAATTTATATGTACTTTCTAAATTGGTACTAATTGTTTGTGAATGTACCCCCTTGCTCAACATGTTACAAAGGGTATCTAAACTGAATGCAATAACTTTTATATTTATATACATATACAATTATATATAATTAAAATTTAAATAACATTCAGACGAATAACCAATGCTATAAGCCCACATCCAAACAAGGAAAAGGACCTAAGGTGAGTTATCAGTCCTAAGCCCTTTAAATCTTATATATATATATATATATATATATATATATATATATATATATATATATATATATATATATATATATATATTAGTTTTGAGAAAAACATTAGTTTATAACATAATTTAAAGATTTTAATATTTGGAAATATTTTTGATGACTTAATGTCATTTTAACACATTTTGAAACTATTTGTTTATAACACAAAATCGTTGTGTTAGACTTGTATTCCCCCCCCCCCCCCCCCTTAAAACAATAAAAACTCTGAAAATACGGGGGTATGAACTAAATTGGTAAGAGTGGCAATTTGATGAAAAACTGGGCTTTACGTGGGAAGCACTTCGACTGGAAAGAGTTTGGCTTCTCGGGAATTTCGGTGCTTCGGGCTTTCGTCGGAGCTTGGGTATGTCACCGAGGCATCGGGGTAGTTAGGAGGGGCTTATAAGTGAGTGCATATATGAGAGACATTGGAATTGAGCAACAAAATCAGGAGGTCTTAGTTTCTATTTATAGGAGGCTGAGGCCTCCTCATACACTAGCGTACGTGCCCAGTCTATCGATTACACATCAGAGCTACCACATTGCATGGCATGCATGCGAGGGCGGGGTGACGGAGCATCGACGTGGCCAATCGGAGGCCTTGCTTCCGAGTACGCTGGGCGTACCCATGTACACAGGGTGTACTTCCTTTTTCGAAACTTCAAAAATTCATAACTTTTGCCTATGACCTCCGTTTTTGATGTTCTTTATATCCACACGTCGGTGAGATTATGCTCTACAACTCTCATTTAGACTCCGTTGGCTAATTCTAATTTGATTTTTATTGTTATTTTTTTAACAGCCCAGGAGAGGAGAAGTCCGTTAAAAATTCATAACTTCGTACAATGAACAATGTTTTGCCGGTTTTGTCGCGGATCTTCGATCGGTCATAACTTCTTCGTTATAACCCGGACTTTAGTGTTCTTAGTATTTTTTGAAACCTTGTTACAATGTCTACCACTTTGTTTATCCCAATCAGGATTATTGAATACTTCATTTTTTTAGGGTCGATTATGTAAATGCACTTAATATACAAAATTTTCTCTTTATTGTTTAAAAAGAACTACCAATTGATTTGTACTATTACATAGATTCAAAATAACATGATGCTACATTGAGTTTGACAACGACTTTTAAGAGCTACAATTGCTAGTCGGTTTTTAAGTCGTACTTGGAGTTATATTTATTAGACTTATCCAAGTGGGAGACTGTTGGATTAGGTGTCTAAGCCCATAACTATGATTAGTATGTACTTGACTCGAGAGTAGCATGATCCTTTTGGGTTGCCTTCACCAATGAAATTTGATAGGATGGGCTTTTGAGAATATGGTTATTTTTGATTTATTAATATATTACAAGTATAATATATTAATATGAAATCATATTATTTAATTAGTATTGATCAATAATTAATTTGGAATTAATTTAGTGATCAAAAGACACCAAATAAATATACGAGGTCTGATTTGCTAAATCAATGATTCTTATGTGTGGGCCAATGATCCATGATTAATTAGGATGGGCTAGACCAACATGGATAGTCCATGGAGGTTTAACCCTTGGAGCCTAAGTAATATGAAGGGTCATGGTGCATTAAGGTTTGCATTGATGTAACCCTAGCATTTTTCACACTATAAAAAGAACCCCTAGAGCTAAAATCGGTGACCAATACGTTGTTCGATAGTGTGAACCGATTTTATGATAAACAACTTATTCTCTCAAGCCTCCTTTTGCACTTGGTGTTTGTGACACATTAGAGGCATCACATTTGAGGTGCTAAACTGTAACACCGTGAATTTCAAAATAATTTTTCACAATATAAAAACATTTCCCATTTAATTTCATAAAAACATTAAGTTTCAAATTCCAATCTGTATCATACAAATCCCAAGATCACTTAAATATATCAAAAGTCCCCTGCGTGTGTACAGATCAAGCCGGCGCCTTCCCACGGTCATCAATAGTACCTAAAACAACAACACTAACACTGTAAACATGAAGCTTAGTGAGTTCCCCAAAATACCACACATAAAACACATATTAGCCACTCGAGGCTATAACTCTATGGGTCCGTGCACCCAACTCTGTGAACCCTCAGGTTCTGGCTCTAAGAACCTTCCGGTTCCAACTCTGTAATCATGCACATCATAATTCACATAGAAATAATGCAGTATAACACATAGCATACACATAACATACATACACTAACACATAACTCTGATTACCTACTCAAGGTAAAGTATAGTGAGAAGACTCACCTCGCGAATATCACAAGCTAGCAAATCCCGAAGTCACTCGTGCTCGATCCACCGAGCTACAATCTCCCTATAACATCATACATCTCTTATTAACACTTTTATCTTCTAAGTTTGACTATCCCTAAGAAGTCAAACATAGGTCAAATTTGGTCAACGGTCAACGATCAACGGTCAACTTGACCGGACTCGGCGAGTGCACAAGGGCAACTCGGCGAGTCTAGACGTATCCGCCGACTCCATAGGATTCCCTTCTTACTCGTCGAGTGCTTCCCCTGACTCGACGAGTTCCACCTGGGAGAGTCGCGGGGCCACCCCGACTCAACTCGCCGAGTTTCAAGAATAACTCGGCGAGTCCCAGCTTGACTCGACCACCTGCCAAAACCTTTCCAACTCTCTGCGACTCACTGAGTCGCCCATAACTCGGTCAGGACTACACACTGGGTGTCCTCAAGGACAATCTTCAAGCGACTCGTCGAGTCTGTTCATCAGACTCGGCGAGTCCATGCCATGCACCAGCTAAAACTGGCCTTAGCGGTCAGATCCGTTCCATCCATTCATAAATCTGGCCTTCACAAGCTTATTTGTCACGTAAAGTCTCAGTCTTGGTTGCCATGCAATGCGTACAAGGCTTATTTTGGGGAAATAACCTCTAATATGACCACCTTAGCTTCTAACTCAAAAGGATGGACATAAAGCTAGTCATATGGGGTCTCCTGGACCTGCTAAGGCCCAGATCTAGGTTCCATATCTCCATGGAACCTTTCATACTTCCAATTTAAGCCAAGAAATGCAAGAAGAAACCCTAGATTTGACACATCAACACAAAACATGAAGTTTGGCTCTGAAAGTTACCTCAAGAAGGCTCACTTGATGAATTAGCAACAGATCCACGCTCCCCAACTCCTCAAGTTTGATCCTCTCCCTCCTTTCTTGCAATATCACGCAAAATGGTGAACAAATGGCCTCCAAATACACTCACAATGGCTCACAGTCGAATGGGGGCTCTTAGGGTTCAAGGTGGCCGCAAATGAGGGCCATAAGGTCCTTTAAATAGGGCTTAGGACCGGGAAATTAGGGTTTCATTAAACAGCGCAGACTCGCCGAGTCCATATCCTGGACTCGCTGAGTCCAGACGAATCCCGCGTCCAAAAATCGCGACCCTACTCGGCGAGTCTGAGCTCCAACTCGCCGAGTCCCCTCTCAAAACACAAAATAATCAAATCAATAAAGATACCTGGAAATCCGGGTTGTTACATAAACCTTTTGAAGGCCATGAACTACAAGTCCTACTAAGAAGTAAGTTATCTAACTAGTTATACTGTTCAATTATCAAACTATATGCTAGTTAGCATGTATACTTTGGAGAATCAAATTGCATGTATAATTAAAGAAAATATAGATCCAAAGCATCTAGGGTTGCATGTGCACCATAAAGTTGTTAGAGTGCTCAAAACCCTTCAATTAGGCACAAAGTTATTGTTCAGCACTACCTATCATCCACAAACGGATGGATAAACAGAGGTAACCAATCGAACTCTTACAACTTTTCTAAGAAGTATGGTGAGCAAGTCCTTGAAAGATTGGGATATTAAACTTTCTTTTGCTGAGTTTGCTTCTAACTGATCCCAAACTTATGCTACCGGGTGCACATTGTTAGGTCCTAAATATGAGGATCCAAACTAGTGATCAAACAAATAGCAATGAAACAAAGTAATAATGGAGTAAAAGAAGAATAAAAACAAGCATGCACACGTTAATATCTTAAAACGTCTAGTACACCTTGGATACACACACATACACTAGGCCGTGAACAGTTTGACAACCAACCTGTCACATAAGACTGACAGGCTCCTATATATAGCAACAGACCAACCGCAAACAGGGTTAACAACCGTGAGCACCCTTAAAACCGCAAACACTAAAACAAAAGAGCTACAAACACCCTGAAACCTACCAAGACACATATACAATATGAATGACTAGCCCAAACCATATATATATATATATATATATATATATATATATATATATATATATATATATATATATATATATATGTGACCTTTCAATCTCCCCCTTGTTTTGTGGCTAGAAATGACTCAGTCCTTCTCAATGATAAGCACATCTGACCCCCTATGGCGCCAAGCCACATCTTGTTCTGGATGATCTATGTAACCATTGTAGTGTATTCTTCAACTACAGCCTCCAAAATCTCTTCAGCTACCCGGATTTGATTTTGAGCCAGCTGGTGTATATCCCACTTTCCAAATTGAAATAGATCCCTCTTGTCAAACAAGAGAAAGCTACCATCTGGAAATTTGATGACAGTAGAAGCTGTGGATTCATCAAAGACCCAGTAAAGCATATTTCTTAGAGAACCATCGCAAAAATTCTGCAAAACAGGAATTTGTCTCACTTCGCTAGTAGGTGGCCGCATGACCGTCTAGAAAGGATCCTTAGTCTTTGGATCCAGTACATCAGAGAATCTTTTGATGATGGACTCAGTAGTCTTCATATCAGTAAATCCCTTTTCTACTTGATTCTCCAGCAAAAGCTTGAATTGAGTTGCTCGTGGTTCATTGGATGGGTTAGCAAGCGAGCATTAGCAAGTCAAAGAGATCAACTCTTGTCCATGAGCTGAAATCATGAAAGTCCTTGTAATACTCCACACTTAAACTTTTACATTTCACAATCCACATATTCAATCTGTCATGAAAACCCCACGGCACAATTGTTGATGTATGACCGTACTTGTGACCAAATCGTTTCTTTTGAAGATCAGTTACAGTGATTTGGGGTTGATCTCCACGAGCATTTTGATTTGAATTCTTCTTGAATAACAATTTTTGTTTCTTAGAAGATGCTGCCAATTTGGCACGTTTTAAAGAAACTACGTGAGGAGCTTGAATTGGTTCTTTTTCAAATCGATAAACGATTGGAGTTGTTCTCACAATGGGCGGGTCAACAGGGGGGTCTTGAGAAGACTGGGCAGCTCTGAACTCTCCAACTGATGATTTGAACTTGTCTCCAAGTTCCTATGCCAACTTTCTCTTTAAATCATAGTAATATGCAGTTAGAGTCCCAAGATGTGTCTGCAGATCTGAATTTTGCTTTGACTTCAGAGCATTATCTGCTTCAAGCTTAGCGATTCGAACATCATGTTGTCCAATTATGAGGTCCTTCTCTATGTTTTCTGGTTGAGAACACCAATTTCTTTTCTATGCTTGGACACTAAATGATCATCATCCCCTGAATAGGCTTCCTTAATAGATATTCCTTTCGCACGAGAAGAAGGCATTGAACATTGTTGGTGTGCCAAGTGTTTTTCAAGCCTCTCAGAGGCAGCATCATGTGAAGGCCTTGGAGGAGACGATCCCTGAGTAGCTGCTGAGCCTCCAGTTTCATACACAGTGCTTGGACCTTCTTGGGTTGGTTTGGGTGATGCAGCAGCAGTTGTTATTGTTGTTGATTGGGTTGGCAGGGCTTGTTCGGGAATAAGTACTCCCGGCCTCGGATCATGTTGTCTCCTTTTCAACAGAGGCTTGGAGGTTTGAGTCATCAGAGGATCACTCACAGATGGAATAGAAGTCAGAATAGCAACATTAAGGTGAGGAATCCTTGAAGTTGCATCCATCTGACTTGAGGTATCAACCATCTGTTTTGAGGTAGGAGGCATCATTTCTTGAACATCTTCAACTCCCTTATCTCCGTTGCATGCTGTGCAACATCATTGATATTGTCAAAGAAGTGTTGAGCTCTGCATTTGTTAGGAAACACTCATTGCTTTCGAAATCTAAAGGAATATAGTCCTTATCAAAACCCGAGAGATTAATATCATGGTAAAGATCATCCTCATCTTCTTCATCATCATTAACAACTACATTTTCCATCATGCTCTCTTCAAACTCATCTTTATGATCATCATCTTCTTCTCATTCATCGTAGTCACTTTGAACCTCCACGTTTGTCATCTGATCATGTTCCCCTTCCAGGATTGCGACAGGAGGAACTCTTTCTTCTTCCTTTTCAGAAGTAGTGATTACATCATCCTCAGATTCTTCATACGTAGATGAGCTTTCAGTTGCAAATAAATCACTAACTTCTGCAAATTTACCAAACTTCACTAATGGATGTTTCCCTTCATACATACATTTCCTTTTCTGTTTTGTTTCATGAGACCGAAAGTGATGGAACCAATAGACTTCAAATCGATTGTGTCTCCCCTTTTCTCAAATTCCGGACATTTCTTGTTAAAAATCATTTGAAGGAACCATGGAAACATAATATATTTGTCTTTGCCCTTCCCATCAATGTTGCCTACCATATCATTCAAGATGAACCTTGAAAAATTGAAGTCCAATCTGGCTGCCAAGGCAACAATTGCTTCAGTGTTGTGCAACGAGACCTCGTCAGCCCCGCTTCTTCTTCCCGAAATGCAGCTAATGAAAACGTGAACCAAAAACCTCCAGTAGAGTGGTAGTAATTTCTTGATAGTTGGTGGAAATACACCCTCAAAACCCATGCAAGCCACGATTTCTTTGGTCTGGTCCGATGGAAGTTCGGTTGGAAAATCTGGCTGGTCATCGATCTTAAGAACTTCACGAATTACTTTCTCGATGATTGAGACTTTCTTGTTGTGTACATTGGCAACCACTGGAACAACCTCACTATTCACTTTGAGTATAGTGGCAGTTTTCCAGAATTGTTTCATTGGCTCTTGGTAAATAATTGGACTTGCGGTTAGAGCAAAAGTCAAGCAGCACTCCTTCAACCCATTGATCATGAATTAAAATTCACCATGAGCAGTAGGTGGATCAACCAAGAAGACAACAAGGTTGTGAGTGTCTGAAAACCTCAAGTTTGCCATTGTGATCTGCAATTAATCAATCCAATTAAGAAACCAATGATTTAAACAATTAAGTTTTTAAGGGTTTTCTCATTAAACAGTTTAATCGGGCTTTAATTATGTATTAAGTGTGAAAAGGAAAAAATTTAGGTCCAAAAATTGGGGTTCACGGTTAAAAAGGGGTTTACGGCCGCAAAGGGTTCACGGCCGTGAACCCTTCAATGTCTGCAAACCCTTCAAACGTTCGTCAACGCTGATCAATGAATTTTCTTCGATTTAGGCCATGACTTACGGTCGATTCTTAGTATTTTAAGCATGATAGTGATCAAAACAGACATACCTAAGAAGAGAACCAAACAATTCCATGAAAAGAGATGAATGAAAAATCAAGAATGAGAGAGAGTAGAGGAGTTTGCGGCCACGAATAGAAAGAGAGAGTAAGAACTGATTTCGGCCAAGAACTTGTTCTTATATACATTAACACCTACCAGGTCTATCACCTATGGGCTGCAACCCAAAATTCCTCAAGTCTGATCCCAATACATCAATTTATTTTAAAAGTAAAACATTTTGAGGACTATAAAATTAAAACTAAAAATAAAAATAAAAATAAAACAAAATCTAAAAATTCGAACTAAAATCTAAAAATTCAAACTAAAATAGAAATAAATTTTGATTTTTAGCAAAATAAAAATAAAAATAAAAATAGAATAAAAATAAAATTGGAATGAATTAGACAGCCTTTATCCATTTATCAATACTTTCCCCTTCATGAATAGATCTGGTAAATCGCCAGTATTGTTGTCCACTTAAACACAGAAGATTGTGACAAATTTAGGACATACTATAAGTAACAAGACGTTGTGAACCTATGTTCCTAGATAAACTTCCTAAGGACCATTCAGCTAACTACGACCAAAGATATTTTTGTCCACCTAAATTGAGCAGCGGGATCTATAGACAACCTATTAATTATTCAATTTTAAGTATACTAGATTGTGTTTCCCGCTTCCATATAAGCCCCTATAATCAAGGACTTCCAGAATACTCCTTACTTTAGATGAGCAGACAATTATTATGGGAGAAGATAGATTTAGAATGCATATGTTGTACACCCAGGTCGGATCTCTTCCAATCACATAGAGGGTGAAACATATGACTAACTAGAGTTTAGAGGGATTGAGAAGTAGAATGGTGCATATGCTGTGTTCCAGGTCAGATATATTTTAATCACATAGAGGAGACAACATATGACTAACAGACAGGAATAATTGCATAGGTAGAAGATGCATAGAAGAATTTAGAGTTGCATATGTTGTAGTCCTAGTCGGATCTTCCAATCATGCAGAGGATGCAACATATGACTTATAGGAAGAAAGAAAGAAAATAATTTTCTACATACCTAATTTATCGAAATTCCCCAGTCGGCTCGTCAATACCAAAATTAAGGATAGATTCCACACATTGAGGAAAAGTTAATCCATAGTTCTAGATACATATTATTTAGTGTATCCGCAGATTCCCATGTATATCTCCCTGCTCAACCTATCTGAGCGTCGTATTGTTAGGCTAAACAGATCTATCTATGTCAAGATTTTTCAAGTCATTTGATTCCTTATGTTCTTTTATGCCTAGTCAAGTCCAATTTAAATCTTTCGTTCCTATGAGCGCATTGAGCATAGAGCCTAGAAAATTCAACTTTTGGTACTTTACATAGATCCAGATTGTCTGTTATCACATGTTGATTTCAATTCCTAACACCTCACCTGCAAGCACATATCATTAGCAACATATTGTTTTGTTTTCTTATTTTCTAATGTTTTTGGTATTTTTGAAAAGTTTCTAATTTTTGTTTTGTTTTATTTCTCCCCCTAAATTTGTGAATAGGAGAGAAAAGAAAAATAAATGCGCAAATTTAAACTACCTAAAACAAAAAAGTTAGTCCTCAAAACAAATCATTTTTAGAAATCCAACTAGCACATCAAATCGAGCTTTGTTAAATGGGTTTGTGAACAAATCTGCCACATTATTAGCAGTGGGAATCTGTTCTAACCGAATGAGCGAACGCTCATAATAGTCTCTAATAAAATTGCATTCTGATGTCGGTGTGCTTAGTTTTGGAGTGCTGGACGGGATTCTTGGCAATCTAGATTGCAGCCTCATTGTCACAGAAAATAGGGGTTTCTAGAAAGTTCGAACCGTAGTCCAACAACTGATGTCGGATCCATATGACTTGAGAACAACAGGCACAGGCAGCGACATATTTCGCCTCCGCCGTTGAGGTTGAGACTGTATGCTATTTCTTGCACTGCCATGACACCAGGCGATCTCCTAGAAACTGACATCCTCTAGTAGTTGATTTCCTGTCAAGCTCACAGCCTCCGTAATTACTGTCAGTAAAAGCATATAAATCAAATTCGGAATTTTTCGGATACCAAAGACCCAATTTTGGGCTGCCTTTGAGATGCTGAAAGATTCTTTTCACAACAATAAGATGTGAAAGTTTAGGATTACCCTGGTATCGTGCGCATTGACAAACCGCGAACATGATGTCGGGCCTGCTTGTGGTCAGATACATCAGCGATCCGATCATCGATCTGTACTTAGTATGATCTATGGATTTGCCATCAATATCTGGAGTCAGCAAAGGTCGTCTAGCCATCGGTGTCAAAGCAGGTTTTGTGTCTTTGAACCCGAACTTCTCTAGCATATTTTCAACATACATGGCTTGATGAATCAGGATTTCGGTTGAATCTTGTTTGACCTAAAGCCCCAAAAACATGGTCATTTTGCACAGTGAACTCATCTTGAACCCCTTCTTCATAACACTTTCGAACTCTTTGCAGAGTTGTGGACTCATTGATCCGAAATTGTTGTCATCGACGTAGATTTGAACAAGAACCTAATCAGCAGCAACATGCTTGATGAACAAGGTTTGATCTATTGTTCCCTGTGAATATCCATGCTTGAGTATATGCTTCGTAAGAGTTGAATACCAAGCCCTTGGAGCTTGATGTAACCCATATAAAGCCTTGTCCAACTTGTAGACGTGATTCAGAAACTTCGAATTGACAAACCCAGGAGGTTGATCAACATAGATTTCTTCCTTCACAGCGTCGTACAGGAAGGCAGTCTTGACATCCATCTGGTACACCGTGAAGTTCATGTAAGAAGCATACGTGAGGAAAATGTGAATAGCCTCAAAGCGAGCCACCGGAACATAAACATCGGTGTAGTCAAGACCCTCAATTTGGCAAAATCCACGTAAAACCAATTGCCCTTAGTAATTCAACTAGCTTCCAAACCCCAAGCTTTTCAAATTGATTCAATTCCTCATGCATAGCATCCACCCAGCTTGGATCATTCAAAGCCATTTCAACATTCTTTGGCTCTATTTGAGATATAAAGCAAGGGTAAAGATATGTATTAACATCTCCACTCTGACTCCTCGTTCGAACACCATCGCCCAGCTGACCAATGACGTTTTCAATCGGATGATCTTGTTGAATTCTCGAAGGAAGCTCTAGGCAGATGTCATTGAGTGTTACAAGAAGGTTGTGAATATTGACAAATCCATCATCTTCTATATGAACCACCTCGTACGAACTAGAATTATGAGAGGGGCTTGCCACAAACTCGTTAGCGGTTTTTTTAGGAAAGAGAAGTTCCATAAATGTTTGAGTAGCAGCGGAAGCATCTCTAGACATGAACTCACTTTCATCAATAGTAAGAGCAGTGGCATCAGCATCTGGATTAGTTTGATGATATGTAGAAGCAAACAAATTATTTGGAACAGATGTATCCACTGTAGGAGTCATAGAAGACACCACCGGTGTCCTATGAACAA
Organism: Lactuca serriola; assembly: GCF_051521515.1. Lineage (NCBI taxonomy): Eukaryota > Viridiplantae > Streptophyta > Magnoliopsida > Asterales > Asteraceae > Lactuca > Lactuca serriola. Next base: position 249,467,758 of record NC_136411.1, on the reverse strand, counting down.
CTTCTTCCTCCTCATCTTCAATCACAGTCTTCGAGCTAGAACAGGAACCATACAGATCATCTGAAAACACATTAAATGATTTGAACAAAGATGTGTAGTCAAACAACCAATCTGGACCAACTCTAGCATCCGTCTCGTTCTCCTCCAACCAGAGCACGTCGAAGGATTCTATGATTTTCTTTGGCTTCTTATTGTAGACCCAGTATATCGTGCGAGTAGCATACCCCACAAAGTAACAATCATCGCCTTTGGCGTTGAATTTTGGGTTGGATTCCAGATGAAGGAGGGTGCAAGGACAGCCAAAGATATGGAAGTGGCTAATTGATGGCTTGTAAACGTAGAGAATTTTGTATAGGCTCTTCATTTGAGCTTTGTTAATCTGGACACGATTTTGGACATAGCATGTCATGTTGATCGCTTCGGCCCAAAAGAAAACTGGAATTTTAGAGTCACATAACATCGTCCTTGCAGCGTCTTTTAACGTTCGATTTCGCCGCTCACACTATATTGACGCACGATCCCTTTTTCAACACAAAAATAATCAAGGACAACATTCTTGAATTCTGTCCTAGTATCAGTTCTAAGCGCCTTCACCAGATGATTAGTCTGGTTCTCAATCATTACAATAAACTTCTTAATCAAGTCCGAGACCTTAACTTTGTTGGACAAGAAGAAAACCCACGTGAAACGTGAGAAATCATCGATCGCAAGCAGACAATATGAATTTATGTTGATGCTAAGGATGTTGACCGGACCAAATAAATCTATATGTAACAATTGGAGCACCTGGTTGATTGAATTAACCTGTTTTGGCAAATGTGGTTTTTTGTAATGTTTTCCTTGAGCACAAGCCACACATTTTTCAACCGTCATGAAGTCTTTGACAGGAAGCCCGCGCACTAGATCATTCTTTGCAAGTCGATTCAAGTTATTTGTGTTAGCATGTCCGAGCCGACTGTACCACAACATAGCATTGTGCTCAGAAACTTTTGAGAAGAGGCAAGTGACTTGTTCAGGAAGATTGTTATTCATGTCAAGGATATATGCATTGCCATCCCGTTTTAATTTTACAAGAATCCATTCATCCGGGATAACAATGACTGACTTTAAAATTAGAAATTCTTTATCAGTGAAATTTGTGGAGTATCCCTTGTCACATATCTGAGAAACGCTCAACAAACTGTTCTTCAACTCAGGCGCATAGTTGACATTCTCGAAACTTAGCACTCCATTTGAAATTGTTCCCCTCTGAGCTATCTTTCCGCCTTCACCTCCTGCAAAGGAAACGTATCCCCCAATAAATGTTTGAATGTCATGCAGTTGGGAGATGTCACCGGTCATGTGCCTGGAACAAACGTTGTCGACATACCAAGGTCTAGCGACATTCCTCTGCAGCTGTTCCTGCACAATGAACGGGATTATTTAGATTTGGGGACCCAGGTCATTACAACCCTGGGTTTACCTTGGACATTGACAGATTTATCTTTTTGATTTTTCAAAATTGCATTAATATCAGAAACACTTTCAGAGGATGAAGATGATCGGACAACTGTAGATTTGGGCACCCATTGGTAGTTCGGTTTTAAACTATTCATAGGTGATTTAGAAACATTTTTCTTTTTCTTTGAGTGTTTAGATTTTCGGCTATAATTAGTCGAAGATCCAGACGCACCCTTTGAGGAAATTGACCTTGGCTCAGCCGCAATCGATTTCGGAAAAGTACCTGTGGCTGGTTTAGAGAAAACATGTTTGTTCGGTTTAATATCGACCCTTTTCTTATTATTATGAATTTTCCGATCATTATCACGAAGACGAGATCTCGAGGACTTTCTCGTTAGAGACCTTCCTCGAGACTCGTTTTCTTTCCTTGGTGTTGAAAAAGGCACAAATGCTTGGTTGGAACAATTTCGAGCAATGTGGCCGGCAGTACCACAGTTGAAACAAATTTGCTTATTATCTTTAGACTTGGTACTGCCATTATCAAATTTCATGCTCTTATGGACCTTTCTAACCTTCCCACATGTGCAATTATAGGAGTTAGAATGTGTGACAGATGTAGAAGGTGTGGATGTGTTAGTATCAGATTCAGTGGATTTTACAAAAACAACATCACAATTATCAGAAACATTTGAGTTCGACATCACATCATCACAATATAAAATATCACTCTCAACATCAAGAACAGACTCATCAACATTTGAATTAGAACCACTGAATTATTATTATTAGACTCAATCTTCCCATCATCTTGCATTCGCTGGCTTACTGACACATCTGTATTGGAGGTAGAAATGTTAGTAACCAATACCCTAGCACTAGGTTTTGAGGCCTGTTTAGCAGCTGATTTACCATAGACCATAAGTGGTTCTCGGTCTATCTCCTCCTGAGTCATAGGTTGAGCAGTGTAATTGTGATTGAATGGGGGAAGGACACTCTCATAACCTATTCCTACTTGCTTTTTGGTCCTTCCACTTCATTTTCTTTTCAATTATTATTGTCACTTTCTCATTTAACACATTGAATTTTTTAAAGTTAAAATCAGCATTTTCAAAATGTATTTTCAATGTTTTCAGTTCCTCAGTGACAACAGCAAGTTGTTTCTTAATGTAATTGTAATTTTCACATTTATTGTTGTAATCTTCCTGCAACTTCCTAAACTTGCTAGTCTTGGCCTCTAATTTCTCTTTTAGTGATCTCTGATCTCTCTTTAGTTCATACCTTTCTTATTTTAAGTCCTCATTCTCTCTTTTTAGTAACTCGATTTGATCACATAAAAATATAACAGTTTTAATACAATATTGAAAATAAGAATTTTCACTAACCTCTAGCTTTCCAGAATCAGGGGTAGTCTGTACCATAAACGCGAATTGCAGATCCATCATCTTTGCCTTTGGGTCTATCTCAGCTTCTCCTTTTGCAGTGTCTTTGATTTGGGCAAGACGCGCATTCTCAGGTCCCGAGATGTTCAGGGCCTGAATTTGGTCGTCAAAATCAAACGACTAAGCTACTACAGCAAGATTTGCAATCTGGTTGTTGGTGGTAGCTCCCCTGCTGTTACCCACTGACACCATTGTTCTTTCGTTCTTTTCCCTCCTATCAGGCTTCGAGCACTCTATGGAAAAATGACCAGGTTCATAGCAGTTAAAGCATCAGAGTTTGCCTTTGTTGAACCCTACTTTCTTTTCAGAATTCATTCCCCAATTATTTTTGCTTGTCTTTTTGGAGAAATGTTTTGCCCTGAATACCGCCATAGCAATTTTCCATGTAATATCCATTTCCTCAACATCTTTGGGATGAATTTGATCCAAATCATCGAAAGATAGTTGAGGAGGAAGCTCCCCAGCTACGAAGGCATTGTAGCAGTGGACAAGACCGATAACAAGAGCCAAATTTTCTTCATTTTCCTTGGGAGCAGGAGCTGAAACACGTGCTTTTGAAGAGGAAACAACTTGTGGATAAGATACTGAGGATTAAACATTTTGCATGGATGGAATGGAATATGATGATTGAGAAGCAACAAACGGTTGAACTTCTGAGTTAGCTAACATTCGACCTTGGGGGTTTGGAATAACGAAAGCTTGCCTTTGAGAAGTGGTAAAGGATGATAAAGCATTGTTTGTAGAAATTTTGAAATTTGCATTTGAGTACAAGTTCACATGATTTACCTCTCTCTTTTTATCATCAAGATCAAATGCTTTGATGATGGCCATGGTTTCGGCCAGAATAAGTCGGTTAAGATCTTTAGTTTTCTTAATGACAGCAACATTCATTTCCCAAGCCTTTGGAAGACAATTCAACAGTTTCTTGTTAATTTCAGATCTTGGCATTGAGATCCTAGTCGAACTCATTTCAGTGGTCAATGTGATGAATCGTTGAAGTTGAGCTTCTAAGATTTCTCCAAGAATCTGGTTGAACATATTAAACTTTTGTCATAGCATATCCTGGTGACGAGTGTAGCCAGTGCCTTTTCTTGTTGTTCAACCTTTTCAAAATCCGCCTCAGTATAGTTATCAATATCCTTGTCAATGACATCTCCATTTTCGAGTGTTGTTGTCATCTGAACCGGTCCTTTTAAAATACTTCTCCAAATTTTGAAGTCTTTCATCTTAATGTATTTTTCCATTCGATACTTCCATTCTCGAAATCCTTCAGCAGACAGTAAGCGAGGAATTTGAGTAGTGGTTTCCAATGATGGTGTCCAATTCTCGATGAGCTGATGAGATTTGTCAATCCCTTTTTTTGTTTTTCTTAATTGATTAAACAAACAAGCTAAGAAGAAAAATATTAAAATAAAAAATCTTCAAATAATCAATAAGGGGGTTTATGACCGTAATGGGTTCACAGACGTACACACTTCACGGCTATACACGACGTTTACGGCTCTACACGGTTAATGAAAAAATTTTCACGGTCAATGAAGGGATCACCGTCGTAAATGCAGTTCACAGTCAAAAAGACGTTGAATGGTTCATGGCCGTACACTTCATCATGGCCGTAAAAGCTTCAACAAAGTGCACGGTAAACACTTAGAACAACTAATTCCAAGCAGAATTCTATCCCAACAGCTTTGAAAGTCTATCAAAAAAATTATCCAACAAATATACTCAAAATAACCACAATAAAGAAGAGGAACTTGTAGCCGTAAACACCAAACATGAGTTTAACACTGGATCTGCTCGAATACCAATTGTTAGGTCCAAAATCTGAGGATCCTAACCAGTGATCAAACAAATTAAGAATGGAGTAGAAGAAGAATCAAACCAAGCATGCACACATTAATATCTCAAGATGTCTAGTACACCTTGGATACACACACACTAGGCCATGAACAGTCTGACAACCAACCTGTCGCATAAGACTGAAAGACTCCTATATATTGCAAAAGACCAACCGCAAACGGGGTTCACGGTCGTGAACACCCTTACAACCGCAAACACTAAAACAAAAGAGCTACAAACACCCTGAAACCTACCAAGACACATATACAATATGAATGACTAGCCCAAACCACATAGATGTGACGTTTCACACACCATTCGACATGAACTATGGAGTGAATCCTCTCACCCCTATTGATCTCATAAAACTAGCTAAGGGTAGTGAAGTTCATTTTGAGGCAAGGACTGGGGCCAATGAAATGCCGAAAATTCATGAGCAAGTCAAAAGAAAAGATTAACCATGTGAATGACTTGTAAAAAAAAGGCCAACAAGCATCGCAAGAAGGCTCTTTTCGAACATGGGGATCTCGAATGGCTGCACTTAAGGAAAGAAAGATTTATGTCAAATAGGAAGAACAAGTTAACGGAAAGAGGAGATAGACCCTTTAAAGTGCTCGAAATGATTGTGGATAATGCTTACAAACTAGAGTTACCAAGGGACACAAATGTATCAGCAACTTTCAATGTTAGATATCTTTCTCCTTATTTTAAAGATGGTCAATTGGAATATTTGAGGGCAAATCCTTCCCAACCGGAGGAGGTTGATGCAGGGGCATCCATGTTATTTTCAGCTAATACTAAATCAACCCATTTCATGTCTCCAACTCACCTTGGGCTTGAATCATATTCTTATTTTGGGTTCAGAACAGTTCAAGGGAGAAGTATCATTTTCTGGCAGCCCAATAAAGCTGAAGAGTCTCCATAATGAGCCCCATTAATGTTTTAAATGTTTCGTCAATTTTCATTTAATTGTTTTCCAACTTCTGGTCTTTCATTAGACTTTTCATTTTCCTAGAGTTATGTTTCCTTTAGTTTTCAGCCCTATATAAGGAGCTCTAAGTTGTAGCAGCAAAATCATCTTTTTAATAATGAATTTACCATAGCTTGTGAAGCTGTTTTTGAGTGTTCACACACAAAAGGAGTTGATTCTTGTTTTTTATTAGCGTGGTGTTGTTGCTTTATCACTATTAACATTAACCATCGCCAATTTGGTTGATCTTGGTGGTGTTCAATTACTTTATCCTTGATCTAATCAGGTTGTCTACCCTACCCCTGTTCACAACCCTTTTTCTTTTATCCTATTTTCACCTACTTACGCATCACCTTTCGAGCTGGAAGTACCTGAAACCATAAACAACATACTATAAGCACAAAGCTTGGTGCGTTTCCCAAGATACCACGTGCCATACATATCATATATACAAAAGAAAGTGTTATGTTCCAACCACAGTTTTGTCATTATGCCACGATCCGTATCATGGTCTTTCCTTGTCTGGTGGGGGCCAAACACCTTGGGTCTCACAGACAAGTTCCAGGACCCTTCTCCTAGTCTTGCATGCAAGTATCACAAAGACAACTAGTATACAGTCTACAACTAACTATTTACATAACTGTCAGGGTCCGAACCCTAGTCTTGCATACAGATTTTCCAGGAGCCACCTCCGGGTCTTTCATGCAAATGCCAAGGGCCACCCCATGGTCTTCTAATAACATAAGCCAATGGGCCGACATTGGTGCCATCGACCCATATTACAATGACACATCTCAAACCAAAATAACCGAACATTCGAACTGCTGCTACCAGAAACCTCACACTGCCATCAACAAATAATATTCCATCTATAATTGATTCCCGATCCAAATGAGAACTCTAGTCCAATGACCAAACTTTCAAGGTAAAAGTCCATTTTACCCTTTTCCTTACTTTTCCAAAATACAAAGACCAATCTACTTGTAGTAAAAGCCTAAATCCCTTAAATGGCACCACAAGACCCAATAAGGCCTAAATATCTAAATTGGGCCCAAACCCATTATAGGCCTAACCCGAGAAGGCCCAATATCCTAAAAGGCCCAAAATATCCAATGGTTAACCCTAGTCAAACTTTTGGTCAATGGTCCGAGGTCAAAAAGTCAATGAATCAAGAAAACCTAACAGACTAAGTACGCCTCGCGTACTTAGTTGGTACGCTCAACATACACCCACTTGAGTCAATTCGCGCTACTTTATAGGAGGTACGCCCCGCGTACTCCCTTACCCACAATCCACCTAGAAAAGCTCTTAATCCCTTAAGCTAAAATGTCCAATGCTTCGATCTAGATCTAAAACATGTCTTAATCCATAAAGTTGTTAACTATGAGCTTTTGCATGGCTCAATAAGTCCCAAATCCAATTTATTACTTTACCACTTTAACCAAGAGGCTAATACACATGCATGTGTTAATATCAACTATCAATATCACATTTTATGCATTTGGGACACCTAAAACGTCCAGATCTAGTGTCCAAACTCTTGGGGCAAGCTCAATCTCATAAATACAAACCAAAGGGACCAAAATGCGCCATAAACCACCCCAAACAAGATCTAACCAAATAGATGACAAGGTGAGAGCTTTTTACCTTCAATAGGTTGCAAAAGATGAGAAACTTCTGAATCTACAAGCCCCACACCAAGTGATGATCCTTCAACAACCTTAAATGTCTTTAAAATTGTTGGATTAGGTGTCTAAGCCTATAACTATAATTGGTATGCACTTGACCTGAGAATAGCATGGTCCATTTGGGTTGCATATCATCAGGACAATTTATTAGGATGGACTTTTGAGAAGAGGTTATTTATGGTTTATTAATATATTATAATTTCTAATATATTAGTATGAAATCATATGATTTAATTAGTATTGATCAAGAATTAGTTTAGAATTAATTTAGTGATCAAAAGAGACTGATTAAATCAATGGGGACTAATTATGTAAATTAGTTATATTTATATGTTAGGCTTATGATCCATGTTGGACTAAGAGTTGGGCCACATGAACCATGGATCATAAACCCATGGGTATGGATTATGGTTAACCCATGACCTTTGGAATCCCACATAACCCTATAGCCGAAATCGTGGTGTATGTATTCTTGGAGATTATGGATGATTTTACGTGGCTAGGATTCTCTCTAAAAATGTCATACTTTGTCCATGGTGTGTTGTGATTCCACTTCAGGCATTCATACTATTGGTGCTAAGTTCTTAAAGGCAAATACTCCAAGTGCTACAAGCTACACAAAGAGGTAAATTCCTAACTAGTATTTTAAGTTGTTTATATCATTTGAATACTAGTTGTAGGCTTAAAGCTTTGGAAACAATATTGCATCTATAATTAGAGAAAACATAGATCCAAAGCTTTTAGGGTTGTATGTGCACCATAGGATGTTGTACTATACTAAAACCCAATAGTCGTATGAAAGCCATGGGTTGTTTTCTATTATACTTGATGTTATTTTTGGTTTTCAAAGTGGACAAATCGTTTTTTGTGTTGTCTGGACAATGGATTCGTCGATTCAAATGGGGAACTCATCGAGTTCACCTTATAATTCAACCAACTCGCTGAGTTAGTTCATGCACTCAACGAGTTGGTGCCCCTGATAGCAGAGTTTCAAGTTTTTTTTGCCAGTTTTGGAATTGGATCATTATCAGAAAATGTTTTTGTTCATAAAATTTGATTTTGATGCTACGGTAATGATTATCCTCATCTGAAAACAAGATAATTCTCAAAGTTTCAAGATTTGTATTAGTTTATATGATTAGCAAATTTCCTGAAAATTGTTGATGTGAATTATCTTTACTTATGACTTTAATCTATATCACATATAATTATTTTATTATTGTGTTAATTAGAATATTTGATCTTAATGGTTTTTTATGAACTCCATAACTTGTCCTCAACTTATGGAAAATGAAGAGCATTTTCTTTTAAAAGAGTCATTAAAACTCTTAGGTTATGAAAAATGGAAGACTCTCATTTTTATTGGTCTTAATGTCTTCCATAACTTGTCCTCAAGCTATAGAACTTGAAAAGTTTTCAATAAAAACCTTACTAAACTCATAAGTTATGGAATCCAAAAGTTTTTGAAAAGTTCAAAACTTGCCATCAAGTATTGGAATTTGTAAATGTAAAAGTCTATCTTTTGAAACATTTAATTCCAAACCCTAGAATTGTTAAGCTTAATATTCTACCCTTATAGTATTATAATATTATAGGTTTAATATATATATATATATATATATATATAAGAACAAAGTCAGTCTTACCGTTAGTAGGCATCATTCACGAAGCTGATCTATAAGGGGGGTATAAGGTTACTGCCTATAAATGGCAGTTTAATGGGTGTCCACCCTCACGTACTGCTTCATTGACTGGTGGGGGGTCGTTAGCCGAATGGGTAGGAGAGGACACTAATTCTCTCTTCATTAAAAGTATAATGATAAATATAAATTAACTAAACTTTTATTAAATTCCCAATCTTAATTACTTTAGGATAAATGTGAATATGGTGCTAACCCAAGAAATTGCACTTTGCACCTTGTTAAGTTGTTAGTGGAGCATGTATGGTTAACCGGCACACTAATATAGGACTGACAATATGTGGCAAAGGGTAGCTTGGTGTTAATCATAGATCAATGGAGCGTGTGTGGTTAACCGACACATTGATTAGGTAGTTGTAACATTCGGTGTACCAAGCTAATTTGCATGGTTATTCACACCTTGTTTGTGATCCTCGGCATCCCAGTCACAAACTTGAGGGGCACAATTGAGATTAAAAATGCCATTGAAAAGTTTAATAAATCTTAAAAGATCTAGGAGCTTCAGTTCACTTAAAACCTAAAATGCTTTTTCGTTTTTCGTGGTGGAAATTGGTAAATCGTCATTTACTTACCTTCAAATATTTTGCAAATTGGATTACAGCATCCCTCTTCCAATTTGTTAAATATTTTGTTGGGTCCTAGCCTTAATATTTCTAATTGGGTGTTACATTAAGGACTTAAATCAACTAAACTTGAATTTCTCCCTCATAGATGTCTAGTTATGACAACTATGGTCTTCCTAATCCTTTTGGATAAATCTTTCCTAATGAAGATGATATCACACATGGCGATCAAGGTGAAAGATTAATCCCTTTGTTGTGCATTAATGGGACTCGAAATCATACTTCACTTCCTTCACCTCCTTCCATTATTCTACATAACCCACAAGTTCAAAGACTTGAAAAAGTTCAAGGTCACTCAAGCCCTTTTGGCAAGAAAACACAAAGATGGATAGCTCGTGTGCACTAACGTCTTGGAGATGAAGTCACATATTGACAGCTGGGAGAGTTGGGTGTCGAAATCTCAAGGAAGTTGACTGTTGACTGGGTTCTTCAATCACTTTCCGAGTCATATGGTGAGTTCATTAGGGACTGCTATGTGACAGACCACGACATGACCCTTAATGATCTTACCTATTTGCTTGTTGCTACTGAATCAACAATGATTTGGAGCACTAGTAAAGCAAATTTTATTGGAGGATCTACTTCCCAAACTTACATGGACATTGACAATGCAAACATTGGAAGTCCAGAAAAGTCTTCTCTTCCAAATGGAAAGGGATCAACCATAGTCAACCCGATTGAACAAATGGTAAAGAGAAAGGCTAAGTCTGAGATAGTCCCATGTACCATTACTAAAGAGTCCATATGTTTCTATTGCCAAAAGAAGGAGCATTGGTTACGAAGCTGCCCTATTTACCTGAAAGTTCACTAGGATGGTAAAAGTCGAAAATTTGACTGTGCTTCAGGTAAAGTCCACTATCTAACTCTATTAAGTTCCTATTTGGAGATTCCTATTATATTATGTGACTAGGTCGCATTTTGATGTTTTGTAGAAACGAAGAAAAGAAAGGAAGCTTAAATGAAAAATAAGCTAATTCTGATCGTGAAGAGATGGATTTCGATCGCATGATCTGAAGATCAGAATTTTGAGCTGCTGCTAAGAGTTATGATAGATTGCTTAGGAATTGATAACAACATAGTTTTCATATGTATTTGCATTGTAAGGATAAGATTTTTTCGCAATTTTAAAATAAAAAGAAAATTTTTGATTTTATTTATTTTAAGTATCCTTACAATGGGATTTGTGAAAATTGTTGTTTATTTGATTCCATTGATCGCAATATTGGAAAACGGATTTGATTCTTTCGTTTGTGGTAGTGTCGAGAATTTGCCAAATAAGGAAATATTCTCATCACCCAAGTTTCAGTTAGATAGAAACTTGGAATCATGCAACTTGTAGTGTATCATGAATAAGAATTTTCATCTTTGGGAAAGTAAGACTAATTCCTTGTTCACATGTATATGTGAGTCAAGTGAAGGACTAGGGGATCGGGTACACTTGGTCATGCATTGGTCAAGTCCACCACAAAAGATCGATAAGGCTATTCATCTTGATTTACTAAAGTTTAGTAAATATGGTTATGCTTACAAGTTTAAGTGTAATTCTGAAACATTGGAAAAGTTTCAATGTATGGCAGAATGTGTGACATCCCCTAATTTCTCGGCCAGAAAAGAAAGATTTAATTTATGCTTTTTAAAATAAAATCAGAGAAATCTTTTTAAAAGATGTTGCGGAATTGGTCCCCAAAACAAAACATGATAAAAGTTTATCAAAACCTTTCCTTAAGAAATGTATAGTTTCATTTCATATCAAAACCTCGGGATGTCATGTTCCAATACATATCAAAAGCATAAACAAGACATTATAAGCCTTTCAACAATTAACTACTGGCCCATAATCAAAATTCTCTCATCGTCCTCCGACTACGCTCAGGGTCCACTACCTATAATCATAAAAAAACTGAGTGGGTCCGGATTAGGAGCCTGGTGAGCATATAGGGTTTTCAACCCACAATAATAATATACTTATTAAGTTCACCAATCAACAATAACCCTGACTACCCATTCCCGTTGTCCTCACTTTACGTCCCTAAACACCTATCACAAGGGACCTAGCCTAAGGAATATCATCGGGATGGACACTATTGCTAAGGGGTCTCCTCAGCGATACATGTCCTAAAGGCAACCATGAGGGGGATGGAGTACACCAATGAACATTTAGTTCATCAACACCTACAAGTTGCGAACCTGCTAGCGTTCCACATTGAGGACTACTACAACAACAACAACAACAACAACAACAACAACAACAACAACAACAACAACAACAACAACATTGAGGACTCTCACCATTTTAACACACATCAACTATTTCGTCTACCCATGTTCTACCCAACATATTTGTAGATAAAATACATATATAGTTTAAAACTTGTATAAATCATATGTTCAATATTTACCTCAAATAAACACTTAATATAATTACACATAGCACATATTTATAGAAAAAACTTCATATCTAGGTGTAAGATGAAAGTAACTACACACTCACATGATTTGATGATAATCGGGTAGCGATTCGTTGCTTAAAACGATCGTTTATAATAAAACCGGGAGTTTTATTGAGAAACCGGGCTCTACGAAGGTTGGGCTGCGAAACCGAAAAGATAAATTTTCCTGGCTTCCCGGCCACTTCGTGGCTTATTTCGGGGCTTATAATCGATACCGGGGCTTTGGGGAATGTTTAGATGAAGAAAATATGAAGAAAGGGGCTAAATATGGCAAAATTCCAAAACTAACCGGGAAGGCTCGCATACCCCTTCTATTTATAGGGTCCGAAGTCAGCTAGGGAAGGTGTGGTCCACAGGCGAGGGTGCGCAGGTGCTTGCACATGGGCTGCGCGTGCAAAGTGGCTGCTGGCAGCTCTTGATTGGACCGAGGTCTAGGTCCGAAGTAGGGGGTCCGTGACACCATGCGAGGGTTCGGACGCACGAGAGATGGGGCACACGTCGCAGCTTCATTGGACTGCTTCAAATGACTCAGTAGCTTGGATGACTCAATAGAATTTCGGATACGCGGCACTATTTTTGCGAGGGTGACGTGGCAAAAACGTGACTATGCGAATTTTCTAGGTTTTTGTGCAAAAACTTCTAAAATGCATAACTTTGGCATACGAACTCCGTTTTTTGACGTTCTTTATATTTACGCATAGGTAAAATTATACTCTACAACTTTCGTTTAGACTTCGTCGGCTAATTATGAATTTAATTTTTATATTATTATTTTTGACAAACCAGGACAGGAAATCCGTTAAAAATTCATAACTTCTTCATCTGACGTCCGTTTTCATCAGACTTTTTACCGTTGTACAGCTAATGATGAGACCTTCGATTCTCGTTTAGGTTGTGTCGGCTAAAAATCACTTGATCTAAAATTCGAGTTTTTAGTTGTCTACTGCTAAGCTGAAACTTCGAAATATCATAACTTCCTCATATGAAGTCAGATCTGGGCGTTCTTTTTATACATACTCTCGGTTTAACGAGAACTACGACTTTCGTTTAGATTACTAAGGCTAAAAAGTAGTTTATCAGAAACTCACTTTTTACGACATTCGGCACCGTGTCGGTTTTGTCACGAAACTTTGACATGTCATAACTTCTTCATTATAACTCAGATTTTGGTATTCTTTATATATACGTAATCCTTGTCACCGCCCCGCGTAACCCCACTGTGGACTTGGTGGGCCCAATGGGTTTTGGGGTTATTTCTGGACTAGTTAGTGGACTACCTTTAGACCTAGAGCATGAGGGTTGGGACTTAGATCCTAATTTGAGATCATTGTAGATATGGCTTAGAGGTAGACGCTGGTGCGCAACGACGACATTTGTAGGAGTGGTTCATCATTCGAGGTGAGTCTTCTCACTATACGTTACCTAGAGTGGTAATTATGTGCTGACCGGAGGGTCTTATGTGTTATGTATGAGATTTGTGCTATGTGTTATATGTATGCTATATGATTGTACAGACCGGATCAGAGGGTCCAACGACACAGACCGGGCCGAAGGGCCCAATGAACTATGACCGGACCAGAGGGTCCAATGACCTATGACCGGACCAGAAGGTCCAACGAGCTATGGGACTGGAGGGTCACGCTGAGACACATTGACCGGAGGGTCGTACTGTAGCCTCGAGTGGCGTATGTGCTGTATGCGGTATTTTGGGGAACTCACTAAGCTTCGTGCTTACTGTGTTATGTGTTATGTGTTTCAGGTTCTTATCAAGATTGCGGGAAGGAGGCGGCTTGATTGTACACACCAGAGAAAAGAGTCATGAATGGGGATCCTGGATTTTGATAATGTTTTGAAAATTTTGTTGACTATTAAATGGTGTTTATTTAAAATGACATGTGTTTTATGAAATTAAAAATGAAAATTTTGTTTGAAAATTTACGGTGTTACAAGTTGGTATCAGAGCCTTGGTTTGAGGGATTCAGATACACCTTCGGGTATGTCTGGAATCAAACTGAGGATTTGAGAAAAGTTTTCAAAAGGAACGATTTTTCTAAGAATGAGTAAGGGAATTTTAAGAGAAAGCGGAAACAAGCACTGTGTACAATTAGCCAGCACCCGAACGGTGATTTCCTAAGCTACCCTTACGTTGTGTGTTATGAATGATATGTGATATGTTGTGCATGCTAGAGATTAAGCTAGTACATCATATTTTAGGGCTAGAGTGGCTTGATTTGTGATGCCTTAGCCTAGGAGTTACTGTTATCTATGAGTTGCTTTTGAGTATGTGCAGAGTATGAGTATCCAACATGAATCCTTTTAGAGAGGGATCTGAGTAGAGGAGTAATGTAGGAGAGATACCTAGATGAGCAGTTAAGGAGCCTACTGAGAAGATAGTCGGATACCCGCGAGGGGTGGAGTTGCTTGAGCTCGGTGATATCTTTTGAGTACGAGTGTAGCAAGCGGAGTTGTAACCTAGAGTGGTGATACGTGTTGACAGAGATTATTCGATGCCCGAATGTTGCTTGCTTTATGCTTTGTGAAACTCTCGATGATGGGAGTCAGCTACTAAGTGAATATGACGATATTCAGGAGGTAGGCGGCTGGCATCATTAGTAGTTCTTTAGCAGCTGATGGCAGGGAAGTGTGAGCACCTAGAAAGAGCCCAGGGGGTGACCGTGGTCAGATGAGTGCGCTGACAGGGTAGAGCTTTTCGCTAGGGAGCGAACACATGTAACGGGATGGACGAATGATAAAGTTGAGTAACTACTTAGGAAATCTGGGATGGTCCGTGTGGAAAGTATGGGTAGATGTGGCAGGTAGTATGGGCCCGTACTACTGAAAGTAGAGGACCCATACTTGATGCAGGGAGTATTCTGGAGATTTTAAGTAGCAGATTAAGAGGTGAAGTCATGGTCCGAGTACCATGACTGGTAGCAGGTTGAGAAGTGATTTCATGGTTCGAGTACCATGATTGGCAGCAGGCTGATAAGTGATGTCACGATTCGAATACCATGATTTGTAGCGGATTGAGAAGAGATGACATGGTTCGAGCACCATGATTTATATCAGACCGAGGGGTGGCCACTTGGTTCGAGTACCATGACCGTGGTGGGTGGTTAGTGTTACCGGTTCTACCAGTTATTCTATTATGTTTGGTTATACTGAGATCAAATATGAAAGGGTATGGGGCTAGAGGGCCAATTTGAATGAATTTCGATGGACCATACCTTGAGAGGGAAATCGAGTTAGTTCCCGAGGAATTTTTCGTGAGATGTCATCTGGAGTCGCAAGACTCAACGATAAGTAAAGGTGGTGTTTTTTTTAGGATTGCGGTCTGAGCTGAGCAGTCGGCCAATAGCAGAGATGCCACTTTCTGTGACTAGAGTTGTATTATTTTCTGTGAGAAGCAGGAGGGATATTGAGCTTCCGGTTTCAGAGTTAGAGGTAGACGCGGTGGGGTAGCAAGGGGTTGTGACCTTTTCACTAGAGTATTTGGGCATTATGTTTGCTGCGAGGTATTCTTATCCCATGAGAGAGTCATTAGTGGGACTAAGATGGATAAGAACAAAGAGGTGCTTTATTGAGGGTGATGTAAAAATTTTTTTGGCAGTTCCCGGTGGCTAAGAGGAGTATATTGGGGCGGTAGCCCCCGTGGTCTACGTTGTGTATCGACAATGAGAGTGAGATCTATTGATTTTATGAGTATTTTTGATTTAGGAAAACGGGTTGAGGAGTCAGAGTCGAGGTGTGTGATTGTGCATCATTTCCGGACCGAGAGTCAGATCTAATTTGAAGCAGTGAGGTACCCGACGGTGTGTCGGTTTGAGGCTTCGAGATGAATAGAGGCAGTCACGCTGGGAGGATTCTGAGATTTTTGGTCAAAGTTGAGATATGTGGAGTTTCTTGGTTTCCATCGGGAAGATCATTAAAGCGATTACGTGACACATTCCAAGAGTCAAGTGTGATATACCTGGTGAAACAGTCTATGGAAGGCTCGCATACCCCTTCTATTTATAGGGTCCGAAGTCAGCTAGGGAAGGTGTGGTCCACAGGCGAGGGTGCGCAGGTGCTTGCACATGGGCTGCGCGTGCAAAGTGGCTGCTGGCAGCTCTTGATTGGACCGAGGTCTAGGTCCGAAGTAGGGGGTCCGTGACACCATGCGAGGGTTCGGACGCACGAGAGATGGGGCACACGTCGCAGCTTCATTGGACTGCTTCAAATGACTCAGTAGCTTGGATGACTCAATAGAATTTCGGATACGCGGCACTATTTTTGCGAGGGTGACGTGGCAAAAACGTGACTATGCGAATTTTCTAGGTTTTTGTGCAAAAACTTCTAAAATGCATAACTTTGGCATACGAACTCCGTTTTTTGACGTTCTTTATATTTACGCATAGGTAAAATTATACTCTACAACTTTCGTTTAGACTTCGTCGGCTAATTATGAATTTAATTTTTATATTATTATTTTTGACAAACCAGGACAGGAAATCCGTTAAAAATTCATAACTTCTTCATCTGACGTCCGTTTTCATCAGACTTTTTACCGTTGTACAGCTAATGATGAGACCTTCGATTCTCGTTTAGGTTGTGTCGGCTAAAAATCACTTGATCTAAAATTCGAGTTTTTAGTTGTCTACTGCTAAGCTGAAACTTCGAAATATCATAACTTCCTCATATGAAGTCAGATCTGGGCGTTCTTTTTATACATACTCTCGGTTTAACGAGAACTACGACTTTCGTTTAGATTACTAAGGCTAAAAAGTAGTTTATCAGAAACTCACTTTTTACGACATTCGGCACCGTGTCGGTTTTGTCACGAAACTTTGACATGTCATAACTTCTTCATTATAACTCAGATTTTGGTATTCTTTATATATACGTAATCCTTGTCACCGCCCCGCGTAACCCCACTGTGGACTTGGTGGGCCCAATGGGTTTTGGGGTTATTTCTGGACTAGTTAGTGGACTACCTTTAGACCTAGAGCATGAGGGTTGGGACTTAGATCCTAATTTGAGATCATTGTAGATATGGCTTAGAGGTAGACGCTGGTGCGCAACGACGACATTTGTAGGAGTGGTTCATCATTCGAGGTGAGTCTTCTCACTATACGTTACCTAGAGTGGTAATTATGTGCTGACCGGAGGGTCTTATGTGTTATGTATGAGATTTGTGCTATGTGTTATATGTATGCTATATGATTGTACAGACCGGATCAGAGGGTCCAACGACACAGACCGGGCCGAAGGGCCGAATGAACTATGACCGGACCAGAGGGTCCAATGACCTATGACCGGACCAGAAGGTCCAACGAGCTATGGGACTGGAGGGTCACGCTGAGACACATTGACCGGAGGGTCGTACTGTAGCCTCGAGTGGCGTATGTGCTGTATGCGGTATTTTGGGGAACTCACTAAGCTTCGTGCTTACTGTGTTATGTGTTATGTGTTTCAGGTTCTTATCAAGATTGCGGGAAGGAGGCGGCTTGATTGTACACACCAGAGAAAAGAGTCATGAATGGGGATCCTGGATTTTGATAATGTTTTGAAAATTTTGTTGACTATTAAATGGTGTTTATTTAAAATGACATGTGTTTTATGAAATTAAAAATGAAAATTTTGTTTGAAAATTTACGGTGTTACAAGTTGGTATCAGAGCCTTGGTTTGAGGGATTCAGATACACCTTCGGGTATGTCTGGAATCAAACTGAGGATTTGAGAAAAGTTTTCAAAAGGAACGATTTTTCTAAGAATGAGTAAGGGAATTTTAAGAGAAAGCGGAAACAAGCACTGTGTACAATTAGCCAGCACCCGAACGGTGATTTCCTAAGCTACCCTTACGTTGTGTGTTATGAATGATATGTGATATGTTGTGCATGCTAGAGATTAAGCTAGTACATCATATTTTAGGGCTAGAGTGGCTTGATTTGTGATGCCTTAGCCTAGGAGTTACTGTTATCTATGAGTTGCTTTTGAGTATGTGCAGAGTATGAGTATCCAACATGAATCCTTTTAGAGAGGGATCTGAGTAGAGGAGTAATGTAGGAGAGATACCTAGATGAGCAGTTAAGGAGCCTACTGAGAAGATAGTCGGATACCCGCGAGGGGTGGAGTTGCTTGAGCTCGGTGATATCTTTTGAGTACGAGTGTAGCAAGCGGAGTTGTAACCTAGAGTGGTGATACGTGTTGACAGAGATTATTCGATGCCCGAATGTTGCTTGCTTTATGCTTTGTGAAACTCTCGATGATGGGAGTCAGCTACTAAGTGAATATGACGATATTCAGGAGGTAGGCGGCTGGCATCATTAGTAGTTCTTTAGCAGCTGATGGCAGGGAAGTGTGAGCACCTAGAAAGAGCCCAGGGGGTGACCGTGGTCAGATGAGTGCGCTGACAGGGTAGAGCTTTTCGCTAGGGAGCGAACACATGTAACGGGATGGACGAATGATAAAGTTGAGTAACTACTTAGGAAATCTGGGATGGTCCGTGTGGAAAGTATGGGTAGATGTGGCAGGTAGTATGGGCCCGTACTACTGAAAGTAGAGGACCCATACTTGATGCAGGGAGTATTCTGGAGATTTTAAGTAGCAGATTAAGAGGTGAAGTCATGGTCCGAGTACCATGACTGGTAGCAGGTTGAGAAGTGATTTCATGGTTCGAGTACCATGATTGGCAGCAGGCTGATAAGTGATGTCACGATTCGAATACCATGATTTGTAGCGGATTGAGAAGAGATGACATGGTTCGAGCACCATGATTTATATCAGACCGAGGGGTGGCCACTTGGTTCGAGTACCATGACCGTGGTGGGTGGTTAGTGTTACCGGTTCTACCAGTTATTCTATTATGTTTGGTTATACTGAGATCAAATATGAAAGGGTATGGGGCTAGAGGGCCAATTTGAATGAATTTCGATGGACCATACCTTGAGAGGGAAATCGAGTTAGTTCCCGAGGAATTTTTCGTGAGATGTCATCTGGAGTCGCAAGACTCAACGATAAGTAAAGGTGGTGTTTTTTTTAGGATTGCGGTCTGAGCTGAGCAGTCGGCCAATAGCAGAGATGCCACTTTCTGTGACTAGAGTTGTATTATTTTCTGTGAGAAGCAGGAGGGATATTGAGCTTCCGGTTTCAGAGTTAGAGGTAGACGCGGTGGGGTAGCAAGGGGTTGTGACCTTTTCACTAGAGTATTTGGGCATTATGTTTGCTGCGAGGTATTCTTATCCCATGAGAGAGTCATTAGTGGGACTAAGATGGATAAGAACAAAGAGGTGCTTTATTGAGGGTGATGTAAAAATTTTTTTGGCAGTTCCCGGTGGCTAAGAGGAGTATATTGGGGCGGTAGCCCCCGTGGTCTACGTTGTGTATCGACAATGAGAGTGAGATCTATTGATTTTATGAGTATTTTTGATTTAGGAAAACGGGTTGAGGAGTCAGAGTCGAGGTGTGTGATTGTGCATCATTTCCGGACCGAGAGTCAGATCTAATTTGAAGCAGTGAGGTACCCGACGGTGTGTCGGTTTGAGGCTTCGAGATGAATAGAGGCAGTCACGCTGGGAGGATTCTGAGATTTTTGGTCAAAGTTGAGATATGTGGAGTTTCTTGGTTTCCATCGGGAAGATCATTAAAGCGATTACGTGACACATTCCAAGAGTCAAGTGTGATATACCTGGTGAAACAGTCTATGGAAGGCTCGCATACCCCTTCTATTTATAGGGTCCGAAGTCAGCTAGGGAAGGTGTGGTCCACAGGCGAGGGTGCGCAGGTGCTTGCACATGGGCTGCGCGTGCAAAGTGGCTGCTGGCAGCTCTTGATTGGACCGAGGTCTAGGTCCGAAGTAGGGGGTCCGTGACACCATGCGAGGGTTCGGACGCACGAGAGATGGGGCACACGTCGCAGCTTCATTGGACTGCTTCAAATGACTCAGTAGCTTGGATGACTCAATAGAATTTCGGATACGCGGCACTATTTTTGCGAGGGTGACGTGGCAAAAACGTGACTATGCGAATTTTCTAGGTTTTTGTGCAAAAACTTCTAAAATGCATAACTTTGGCATACGAACTCCGTTTTTTGACGTTCTTTATATTTACGCATAGGTAAAATTATACTCTACAACTTTCGTTTAGACTTCGTCGGCTAATTATGAATTTAATTTTTATATTATTATTTTTGACAAACCAGGACAGGAAATCCGTTAAAAATTCATAACTTCTTCATCTGACGTCCGTTTTCATCAGACTTTTTACCGTTATACAGCTAATGATGAGACCTTCGATTCTCGTTTAGGTTGTGTCGGCTAAAAATCACTTGATCTAAAATTCGAGTTTTTAGTTGTCTACTGCTAAGCTGAAACTTCGAAATATCATAACTTCCTCATATGAAGTCAGATCTGGGCGTTCTTTTTATACATACTCTCGGTTTAACGAGAACTACGACTTTCGTTTAGATTACTAAGGCTAAAAAGTAGTTTATCAGAAACTCACTTTTTACGACATTCGGCACCGTGTCGGTTTTGTCACGAAACTTTGACATGTCATAACTTCTTCATTATAACTCAGATTTTGGTATTCTTTATATATACGTAATCCTTGTCACCGCCCCGCGTAACCCCACTGTGGACTTGGTGGGCCCAATGGGTTTTGGGGTTATTTCTGGACTAGTTAGTGGACTACCTTTAGACCTAGAGCATGAGGGTTGGGACTTAGATCCTAATTTGAGATCATTGTAGATATGGCTTAGAGGTAGACGCTGGTGCGCAACGACGACATTTGTAGGAGTGGTTCATCATTCGAGGTGAGTCTTCTCACTATACGTTACCTAGAGTGGTAATTATGTGCTGACCGGAGGGTCTTATGTGTTATGTATGAGATTTGTGCTATGTGTTATATGTATGCTATATGATTGTACAGACCGGATCAGAGGGTCCAACGACACAGACCGGGCCGAAGGGCCCAATGAACTATGACCGGACCAGAGGGTCCAATGACCTATGACCGGACCAGAAGGTCCAACGAGCTATGGGACTGGAGGGTCACGCTGAGACACATTGACCGGAGGGTCGTACTGTAGCCTCGAGTGGCGTATGTGCTGTATGCGGTATTTTGGGGAACTCACTAAGCTTCGTGCTTACTGTGTTATGTGTTATGTGTTTCAGGTTCTTATCAAGATTGCGGGAAGGAGGCGGCTTGATTGTACACACCAGAGAAAAGAGTCATGAATGGGGATCCTGGATTTTGATAATGTTTTGAAAATTTTGTTGACTATTAAATGGTGTTTATTTAAAATGACATGTGTTTTATGAAATTAAAAATGAAAATTTTGTTTGAAAATTTACGGTGTTACAAGTTGGTATCAGAGCCTTGGTTTGAGGGATTCAGATACACCTTCGGGTATGTCTGGAATCAAACTGAGGATTTGAGAAAAGTTTTCAAAAGGAACGATTTTTCTAAGAATGAGTAAGGGAATTTTAAGAGAAAGCGGAAACAAGCACTGTGTACAATTAGCCAGCACCCGAACGGTGATTTCCTAAGCTACCCTTACGTTGTGTGTTATGAATGATATGTGATATGTTGTGCATGCTAGAGATTAAGCTAGTACATCATATTTTAGGGCTAGAGTGGCTTGATTTGTGATGCCTTAGCCTAGGAGTTACTGTTATCTATGAGTTGCTTTTGAGTATGTGCAGAGTATGAGTATCCAACATGAATCCTTTTAGAGAGGGATCTGAGTAGAGGAGTAATGTAGGAGAGATACCTAGATGAGCAGTTAAGGAGCCTACTGAGAAGATAGTCGGATACCCGCGAGGGGTGGAGTTGCTTGAGCTCGGTGATATCTTTTGAGTACGAGTGTAGCAAGCGGAGTTGTAACCTAGAGTGGTGATACGTGTTGACAGAGATTATTCGATGCCCGAATGTTGCTTGCTTTATGCTTTGTGAAACTCTCGATGATGGGAGTCAGCTACTAAGTGAATATGACGATATTCAGGAGGTAGGCGGCTGGCATCATTAGTAGTTCTTTAGCAGCTGATGGCAGGGAAGTGTGAGCACCTAGAAAGAGCCCAGGGGGTGACCGTGGTCAGATGAGTGCGCTGACAGGGTAGAGCTTTTCGCTAGGGAGCGAACACATGTAACGGGATGGACGAATGATAAAGTTGAGTAACTACTTAGGAAATCTGGGATGGTCCGTGTGGAAAGTATGGGTAGATGTGGCAGGTAGTATGGGCCCGTACTACTGAAAGTAGAGGACCCATACTTGATGCAGGGAGTATTCTGGAGATTTTAAGTAGCAGATTAAGAGGTGAAGTCATGGTCCGAGTACCATGACTGGTAGCAGGTTGAGAAGTGATTTCATGGTTCGAGTACCATGATTGGCAGCAGGCTGATAAGTGATGTCACGATTCGAATACCATGATTTGTAGCGGATTGAGAAGAGATGACATGGTTCGAGCACCATGATTTATATCAGACCGAGGGGTGGCCACTTGGTTCGAGTACCATGACCGTGGTGGGTGGTTAGTGTTACCGGTTCTACCAGTTATTCTATTATGTTTGGTTATACTGAGATCAAATATGAAAGGGTATGGGGCTAGAGGGCCAATTTGAATGAATTTCGATGGACCATACCTTGAGAGGGAAATCGAGTTAGTTCCCGAGGAATTTTTCGTGAGATGTCATCTGGAGTCGCAAGACTCAACGATAAGTAAAGGTGGTGTTTTTTTTAGGATTGCGGTCTGAGCTGAGCAGTCGGCCAATAGCAGAGATGCCACTTTCTGTGACTAGAGTTGTATTATTTTCTGTGAGAAGCAGGAGGGATATTGAGCTTCCGGTTTCAGAGTTAGAGGTAGACGCGGTGGGGTAGCAAGGGGTTGTGACCTTTTCACTAGAGTATTTGGGCATTATGTTTGCTGCGAGGTATTCTTATCCCATGAGAGAGTCATTAGTGGGACTAAGATGGATAAGAACAAAGAGGTGCTTTATTGAGGGTGATGTAAAAATTTTTTTGGCAGTTCCCGGTGGCTAAGAGGAGTATATTGGGGCGGTAGCCCCCGTGGTCTACGTTGTGTATCGACAATGAGAGTGAGATCTATTGATTTTATGAGTATTTTTGATTTAGGAAAACGGGTTGAGGAGTCAGAGTCGAGGTGTGTGATTGTGCATCATTTCCGGACCGAGAGTCAGATCTAATTTGAAGCAGTGAGGTACCCGACGGTGTGTCGGTTTGAGGCTTCGAGATGAATAGAGGCAGTCACGCTGGGAGGATTCTGAGATTTTTGGTCAAAGTTGAGATATGTGGAGTTTCTTGGTTTCCATCGGGAAGATCATTAAAGCGATTACGTGACACATTCCAAGAGTCAAGTGTGATATACCTGGTGAAACAGTCTATGGAATAGATTGTTGGTATACCAATTGGTGATGGTTCGAACCCTGAGTGGGGGAGAACTAGGTATTCTGTTGAGAGGATCAGCAATTCGTTAAAGTGCGGTTATAGGATTGGTTATGAAGATTTGAAGTGTGGACACAAGAAACCTAGGTATTTGGTGAAAGAGGTGAGGTTCGATGCAAGATGATGTATGTGTATGTGCTTACAAAAGGGTGACTGAATCCATGGCGGTTGGTCGTTGGTCAGAGAATTTATTATGGCTAGGCATTTTTGAAATTTGCAAATGTTGAGTTCGAGGAGATGGGGTCGATGAGTTCAGGGTGCAATAGCTGGGATTTGTGGCTATAGGTATAGATTGTGATCTATACTTCAGGAGGGGCAGCTGTGGATTTGTCAACCAATTTTAGAGTCGAATGAGTAGTTTCGCTTGGGTGGTGATCAGTAGAGGATGCAGCTTCGGAATTTAGTCAACGTGTTTTTAGTCGGTGATCTTTCCTCCGTGTTTCAATGTGTGAGATAGGAATATTCTGAGGTTCCATGTGCTTGAGTGGAAGAGGGTATCAGGATACTACGGGGAGCCGAAGTCTTCACTAGTCAGCGAGAGAGTGTCGTGATACTACGGGGAGCCACAGTATTCGCTGGTTAGCGAGAGAGTGTGGTGATACTGTGGGGAGCCGTAGTATCTACCAACCAGCGAGATGATGTGGTGATACTGCAGGGAGCCGTAGAATTTGCCAAGCAGTGAGGGAGCATTGTGAAACTGCGGGGAGCCGTAGCTTTCACTGGTCAGTGAAAGAGCGTTGTGGAACTGCGGGGAGCCGTAGTTTTCACTAGCCAGAGCATGACGCAGAGGAGTTCCTAGGCTTGGGTAGCCTTATCAGTGATTCTGTAGGAATCTGGTAGACAGGACATGGGCAAGACTAGGGTCTCCCTAATGGTCGGGAGTCGTTGTATTCTGAGTTAAGGTGTGGTTATCACATTCAGAAGGAATTGGATGTAGTGATGTACGCGAAAGTTGCGAGTCATGGGTTATGAGTTGAGAGCTTCATTGGTACGAGTGATTCTATTTTCGCATCGAGCCAGACTCTTGAGTTTGATTTGGCTCTAGTGGTGTAATGTGAAGGAAAGATGAGATTCCGAGCTTAGAGGTGGATTCCTTTTGAGGGGTATTGTGTGTCATATGATGTTTTATACATGTGTGAGTCAGTTCGTTTGTATGGGACGGAACGCGAGATGTATGAAGCTAATGAGTAGTAGACGACATTGACTGTAGTATTCGATTGGGATAAAGCGAACTTTGTGACTTGTGTGTCACGATGGGCCGAGATAGTTATCGTGAGAAGGAAGTCGGTAAGTCATTTTATTGGGTGTGCTGTGGGTAGCCCTTGAAGGTTCAACTGTAGAGTCGGGAGTTGACCTGGTGTTTAGTGTTGGATGGAACATTTGAGCAGAACTGGGGCTTATGATTCAGGGTGCCAGAGGATCGTTCCGAGCTGGCTTGTCCGCTTTCTTGTGTCTGAGGATAGAGTTTTGAGGATCATTCCTTCAGAAGAGTTATGATAGTTGTTCATGTAGTGGGTCCTTAGTGGGATATGACCTTTCCATCCCTTTTGAGTTGCGACCGGGATCGATTAGAGAATCAGAATTGGTAGAGTATTCTTAGAGTATGTTATTCGATGAGCGATTAACATGATGATATTGCGAGGGTGGTCTAGCAGGGAGACAAACCAGTAGAGTTTTCAAGTTCTGGAGAGGCAGATTGAGTACCGTAACGACAGAAGGGTCTGTCCTTCTTCGGGGTCGAGAGTTCCTGTTGGGTTTAGGTGTTTTTAGAAGAGATTGTTGTATGTGTCACACCCCCAAACCAAGGATGGCGGAAACGTCCGGGGTGGAGGACTTCATGTGTAGTATCATAACAACAATGGCAATGGTGATGAAAGTAAACACAACCAACATATATATATAATTGAAAGAGTTACATCATTGTATGGATTACATGTTTCAAAATCAATTACAATATGTTGACAAAATATGATAAGTTTGATGCCTCAACGTCCCATCCTCAAAAGCACTTTGTTACCTGTTTAGCGATTTCCTGAGAATACAAGTTGTTTGAAAAAGTGTCAACACAATGGTTGGTGAGTTCATAAGCTTTTGACAGTAAGAGTTGGAAAATCGATCTTTATAATGAGTTGTATGTTACCAAGAAAATCCAATATTTTCCTCATAAAAGTTATGTGATCCTAAATACCAGGACCGAGAATGAACAAGTAATTTCCATAGTTAATGATATGAACGTGGTTTTAAATCAGCATAAAACCCCTTTTTGACATGAAAGCGCACAAGTATTATTCCATACTTTTTGAATTGGTTACTTTGGAAGTAACCCGAAGCGAATGACTCACAAATTTATTTATTAACAGATTTACGTGATCTAAACTGAAAACCTTTGGTAAATAAGTTTGAGAAGTAAATGATACATAAACTATACCTATTATAGTTTATCCAAAACGTTTGTAATGTATAAGAAACTCTTTTATGAAACGCATTTGTGCTATGAATCCATAAACTATGCTCATTATAGTTTAATATACGTGTTCTAAATGAATGAATATCCTTATTATAAATGACAAATTTTCAGTTTATGATGATAAAATTAACAAAGAAACACATTCAATACTTAGAATTTATTAGTATACCCTTTGCTCAACATAATACAAAGTGTTATGAAAGTTATATGATGTTAACTAAATTAAACCTTCCTGCACTGTTTTAGAAAAGCCATAGAAAAATCATACGAAGTCGAAAACTAAATCCGTAACTTCTGAGAGTTCCCAAAATGTGTCTAGTTTACTCATAATTTTTATCATGATTTTTAATGATCTCTAACTTGGGTGAAAAAGTCCATAATCACAGACTAGTCCGGATTGGTGTTTAAAATGATAGGCAGTTTTGTAAAAATCACCATAAATTGTAGAACAATCGTATGGAGATTTGCAAGTAGCCATTTTAAAGCTAAGAACTCGAACTACATGACCTAAAACAGTTTTAAAAACAAAAATGTTTAAGTTGACCAAAACAGTCCGTGAATGGAGTCCAACTTTTCTGATGAAAGCTGTTAGAAAATATTAGTTATGTTCTTGGTATTTTAACTTGTATTCTCCCCCTTAAAACTTAAGAAAACATGATAATGGAGGGTTATGAACTCACCTTGAGTGATTTCAGGAGAGTATTGATGAATAAAGGAAGTGAACAACTCAAGTACACTTGAAGATGCTTTGAAGATTTTTGAGAATCTAACATCAAAATGATGGAATTTGTTGAAGCATTCAATGGTTTGAGTAGAATGAAGAGTGATAATCACAAGGAAGGTGTATTATACTTACCACCAGAAGAAATAAGCTTGAAGATCAGCCTTGAAGTCTTGAGATGGAGAGAATAAGTTAGAGAGAAAAGTGGTGTTTGATTTTTGGTGAAATGAGATCAAATGAGAGTAGTGAGGAGAGAGGATGTTTTGTTCCAGCTCTAAAAACGTGGGAATGGGTGGTAATTGAGTGTAAGGGACATTGAAGTGACCTAGGTAAGGTGGGGAGGTGTGGCTGGCCATAGAGTGGGTGTGGGGGTGGTTGTTTGTGTCATAAGATAAGGCAAAGTCAACACTCCACGTTAAATGAATCACCCATTAGATTTTTATTATTTAAATAATGATTTTTATGAAAATATGATTAAATTATGAATATTTGGGGCTTATTTTGTTAAAATATGAGTTTGGGTGAAAATCCCGCATTAAAATCTTGAAAAACGGCTTAAAATGTTAAAAATATCAAAATTGGGCGAAAAACGTCAATTTTTTGAAGTCTGGCGGAGGTTTCGGTCTTCTGATGCCAAAACCGAGAGAACAGAGGGGAAGAACCGAGAGGGGCAAGGAACCGAGAGGGAGGAGCAGAGACCTAGAGGCGAAGGGCAGAGACCGAGAGGCGAAGAGCAGAGACCGAGAGGCGAAGGAGGACCTAGGCTCGGTCTCGGCTACAGGAGTTTGGTTCTCTAGTTTCGACCATAGAGGCTTGGTTCCGGTCCTGGTTACTTTCGGTCCAAGGGGCTCGGCCCTAAGAGGCTTTGGCTCCTTGAGAAGGGTTTCGGTTCCTAAGGTCCATTTTTCTCGTTTTTACCCCGTTTTAAGCCGTTTTTGACCCGGTTAAGGGTCGGGATGGCCCGAAAGACTATGAAAAGTCCAAGGAACTTTTGAGGGAGATTTGAGAGAGATTTCGGAGAGATTTGACATTCTTGGAGAGATTTCTCATACAAAGAGATATTTGAGAGAGATTTCATATACTTGGAGAGATTTGGGAGAGATTTGACATTCTTAGAGAGATTTCGCATACAAAGAGATATTTGAGAGAGATTTCACATACTTGGAGAGATTTAGGAGAGATTTGACATAGAGAGAGATAGAGTGAAAATGATTGAGAGAGGTTTCATGCGTGACCATTGTGAGTGTTTGGCTCCACAACGCAAGGTCCGTGAACTGCGTTAAGCCATGTTTTAGGATCTTACACACTCCCGATGAGTATGCAACATTGTTTTATTGTTCTTGTTCATTGCTTAGTACTAAGGTGAAGAAAAATTAAACACACAATTTTTCCAGGCGATGTTTTCTCATTAAGATAGTGAGTTATACAGAAATTACATAATACAAACCCTAATATACAAGGTTTAATTGAGTTGACTGGTTTGACTCGTTGACTTTGTCCGGCTTAGACTATTGTCACATTATGATATGAGGTTCTTTTGATGGTGCTTCATGAATCATTGGGTTCGACCTATGTGTATATAAGGAGCGATTTCGAGGGCGAAATCTATTTCAAGTGGGGGAGAATTGGAACACCTTGTTTTGGATTATTTTGTGATTTAAGGCTTGTGGGCCTTAATCCGAGTATGAGAAGGTTTTGAGGCGTTGAAAGAGAAAGGTTATGCCCTTTTGGGATGTATGTGAGGTAGGTTGTGTGATAAAAGAGTTCGGTTTGTGCTTTAGAGCCCAGATGTATTGTTAAGGTGCTGGTTCGGGATTTTCATGAATTTTGGATTTGAGTTTGAGTAGGATTCAAGAGGAATAAAGTTGATAGAAGTGTAGAGTTTCTCGTTAGCTTTCCGTGGATATAAGGATCGTCGGAAACGGACTTATAACGAAGAAGTTATGGCCTTCAGAAGTTTTGTGGTTTAGCCGAGTATGCTGGGCGTAATTTATAGTACACTGGGCATAATTTGGAGTAGGGTCGCAAATGTTCTTCAGAGTATGCTGGGCATACCATATGAACGTTGGGCGTATGCCAAACAGACCTGAACGCTATTTTAGGGTCTTGGACCCTATTTAAGGTCCTTATATCATAACCTAACCCTAATACCTTCAGCCTCCATCCCTCTAAACCCTAGAAATCGACCCTAAGCCTCCATTTGAGTGATTCTTGAGCATTTTGGTGATTTAGTGAGTTTTTGGTGCATATAGTGGAAGACGGAGTTTCTTGAGGAAACATTGCTTGGCTTGGAGCTTGTGGATGTAAGCCCTGATCATGTTGATCTAGCTCCAGAAAGCATAAAGTTTGAATCTTGGTGGTTTTCTCATATGGATCTAGTGGGGTGATGACTTATTATGTTTGGCCTTTGAAGAATAAGGAGCTTTGAAATAGAATAGCTTGAGCATCTAGCTTTTGAAAAAGATCTATGATCTACTCTTGTTGGTGCATCTTCCAGAGGTATCAAGTTTGAAACTTGCTTATTTTTGTACTAGTTTTATTTTGGGTCCATTTTTGGGGTTTTTGGTCCCAAATATTGAAGCTTTATGAGTTGTTAAGCTCCATAGCCTAATATATGTCCCTTTAAGTGTTTTTAATGGAAAGGATTCATAAAAATGAGTCCCTGGATGTTGGAATCAAACCATGCATGAGATATGAGAATTTTGGGTAGTAAAGAGTGAGAGTTTTTGTGTTTGGGACTTGATCAGCCATGCAAAGGCTTAAAGTCACGAGCTTTATTGAGTGTGAGCCTTTATGGAATCCAGATCTAAGATTATAGCTATGGTCTTAACTGATTAAGACCAAAAGAGTTGA
This sequence comes from Lactuca serriola, assembly GCF_051521515.1. NCBI lineage: Eukaryota > Viridiplantae > Streptophyta > Magnoliopsida > Asterales > Asteraceae > Lactuca > Lactuca serriola. The sequence goes on along the minus strand of NC_136411.1, from coordinate 249,438,129 downwards.
AAAGGTAAATCTGGGCGTACGCTGAACGTAAATCTAGTACGCCCCGCGTACTAGGTTGGTGTCCCCGATCAGGATTCGTGCACGACGGAGTACACTGAGCGTACCAACGGAGGTACGCCCCGTGTAACCCCACTGTGGACTTTTTGGGCTATGTCTTAAATTGGGCCTTATGTGTTGGGCCTGGAGTTTGGGCTTGTTGTGCTGGAGATTTGGACCAGAGGAATATGTATATGTGCCTTGGGCCCTGGAGTTGGGCTTGCCTCTTGGACTTGAGAGTTGGGCCTCGGTAGAGTCCATTTATTATTGGGCCTTGGTGGGCCCAATGGGTTTTAGGGTTATTTATGGACTAGTTAGTGGACTACCTTTAGACCTAGAGAATGAGGGTTGGGACTTAGATCCTAATTTGAGATCATTGTAGATATGGCTCAGAGGTAGAGGCTGGTGCGCAACGGCTACATTTGTAGGAGTCGTTCATCATTCGAGGTGAGTCTTCTCACTATACGTTACCTAGAGTGGTAATTATGTGCTAACCGGAGGGTCTTATGTGTTATGTATGAGATTTGTGCTATGTGTTATATGTATGCTATATGATTGTACAAATCGGACCGGAGGGTGCAACAACACAGATCGGCCCGAAGGGCCCAACGAACTATGACCGGACCAGAGGGTCCAACGAGCTATGACTGGACCAGAAGGTCCAAAGAGCTACGGGACTGGAGGGTCCCGCTGAGACACATCCACCAGAGGTTCGTACTATATCCTCGAGTGGCCTATGTGTTGTATGTTGTATTTTAGGGAACTCACTAAGCTTCGTGCTTACCGTGTTATGTGTTATGTGTTTCAGGTTCTTATCAGGATCGCGGGAAGGCGGCGGCTCGATTGTACACACCGGAGAAAAGAGTCACGAATGGGGATCCTGGATTTTGATAATGTTTTGAAAACTTTGTTGACTATTAAATGGTGTTTATTTAAAATGACATGTGTTTAATGAAATTAAAAATGAAAATTTTGTTTGAAAATTTACGGTGTTACAAGTAATCAACCATCTTGCGTCGCAACTTCATAGTCTTACGGTCAACGATTGCCTCAGGTTCTTCGATCAACCTCTTGTTTTCATCCAACCTTAACTTAGAAATAGGAATTATGTCGGGCACATCTCCCGTGAAATTTCTCAAATAACACACATGAAAGGTGTTATGAATACCCTCCAGTTCTTCTGGTAATTCTAGCTTATAAGCTTGATTCCCGATCCTCTGAAGAACTTTAAATGGTCCAATAAACCTTGGACTCAACTTTCTCCTTTTACCAAATCTTACAAATCCCTTCCACGACAAGACTTTAAGTAAAACTGAATCTCCAACTTCAAAGGATATCGGTTGTCTTTTCTTGTCAGCATAGCTCTTTTGTCGATCTTGAACAACTAACATCCTTTCTCCAATTACTTTCAACTTTTCAGCAGTCTGATGGACTATTTCAGGTCCCATAAACTTCTTTTCCTTAGCTTTCAGCCAACATGACGGCGTTCGACACTTTTCTCCATACAAAGCGCGATAAGGTGCCATGTTGATGCTAGAGTGGAAACTATTATTATAGGAAAATTCTACTAGAGGTAAGTGTTCATCCCAGTTACCTTGGAATTCAAGGGTACATGCTCTCAGCATATCCTCCAATGTTTGAATTGTTCGTTCGCTCTGACCATCAGTTTGCGGATGGTAAGCTGTACTCAAACACAACTTGGTACCCAAGTCCTCTTGTAGACTCCTCCAAAACCTTGAGGTAAAACGGCTGTCACGATCGGATACAATCGTTAATGGAACACCGTGGAGCCTCATAATTTCCTTCTTATAAGAATTCGCAAGTTTATCCATAGACCATTTCTCTTTCGCTGCTATGAAATGCGCACTCTTAGTGAAGCGATCAATGACCACCCAAATCATGTCGTGACCGTTCCTTGTTCTGGGCAGTTTAGTCACGATATCCATGGTAATATCTTCCCATTTACCCATGGGTACAGGAAAAGGTTCTAAACTCCCACACGGTTTCTGATGTTGTGCCTTAACCCTAGCACAAGTTGCACACTTGGCCACATACTTAGCATCATTGAGCTTCATCTTCGGTCACTAGTAATACGGTTTTAGATCCCTATACATTTTTGTACTGCCGGGATGAATCGAGTACATGGTCTTGTGAGCTTCTTCCATCTGAATTGGATCTATGTTTTCACTATTAGATACACAACATTATGAACACATAAAGAAACCGTAATATGCCCTAGTAAATTTCAAAATACACATAGAAGTTTAGATCACATACCTCTTGTTGTTATATTGCAATAACAACTCAAATCTTCAAACCTTAAGTCTTGAAAGCAAGTACCACAAGTGTAGTACCTCTAATGGGTCACAAACACCAAGAGCAAATGGAGAAACAAGAGAGAGAGAGAGAGAGAGAGAGGAGGTATGAAATCGGCCCTAAGAACCCTTTAGGAAGGCATGGACGAATTCATGTGCCAAGGGGTGTTTATATAGGTGTAGAGATTAGGGTTTCAGTTCTTATCCTTATCTAGTTGCTTGCCCACCAAGTAACCATAAGATAAGCCTTGAATGTCCTTCTCTTTGGACAATTTTAAGGATCCTTATCCCCTTGAACTCGTCCAATCTGTATCTAGGATAACCATTACCATATTTTGTAACTGTCACATAATCACAATTCAGCCCCTCCAGTTTAATTAATTACACTTGATCACTAAATTAATTCTTAATTAATTATTGACCAATATTAATTAAACAAATATGATTTCTCCTTTAATATATTATTCTTATAACATATTAATAAATCATAATAACCTCTTTCTCTATTATTTCTTCAGTCAAGTTGCTTTGGGGAAGGCAACCCAAAAGGACCATGCACAATCGGGTCAAGTACTTGAAAAATATGGTTTTGGGCGTAAACACTAATCCAACAGTCTCCCACTTGGATAAGTCTAGTAACTATAATAGTAAGTACAACCCTATTAGCAATCGTAGCTCTGAAAGACGTTGTCGAACTCTGATCTTATTAGTAACATGTCCTTTAGATAATGGATCATATATTCCTCCATTCTATATATCGTATAGACGTGATACATGGATTGAAATCATTCTCTCAGTCTATGTGTTGTTTCCCGATTTCCAATTTACGACGACTGACTAATTGAACAAATCAAATTATCCCTAGCCTGGCCGAGCATTTACGTCTGTCATCACTAAATCATCGAGGGGCCCACAGATATCGCTTTTATCCTACTTTGGGTAAAAGGAACGGATAAAATTCGACTCAATGTTTGCTTGCACTCACTCACCAAATTACACACAACAATATGTTTTATAACACCAAGTTACTGGTATGTTTACATATTATCAATGTGTAACCGATTCGCAAGATACAACTCACACATCTCGGTTTCAAGAATACAAGATATTATTGTCTCACCAATCGCTCGTGATAAAATCCATGAAGCAATCCAAGTGAGCGTAGGTTTAATCCAATGCTCAAAATCATATTCATAAGCACTCATGAATGTTGCAGCAAACCTTTGCTATGTCTAATACACTTTAGATAATCTACAAACCAATTCATGACAGTCTTCAATCATACCTACTTCCAACGTGTGACCGAATGCGGACCGTTTGAATAATTCGATTATTCTTAATAAACTCAATTATTCTGGAAGTCAAAACATGCAAAGTGAAACACAATAATAATACTAATCCTATATGACCCCAAACTTGTGAGTATAAATAGAACACCTTTATTTAATCACCATATTGATTACTCATTATCCATTGTTTAATGTTTCAGATAATCAACTTTATAACTCGAATCATAACCAAAATTGTCCCATGCTCCAAGCATGCACACTTTGGTTTCCTATGGTCCATACTTTGTGAAATAGATCAATTGAAACTTTTCAAATGAAACTCATTTCATAATCCCCAATCCTTATAATTAGTGGAACAATACCAAATTCTTGCCACTTTTTAGAATATGTCAAATTCTAATATTTTATGCAATGATCCTCTTGTGAAGTCACGACACAAAAATCACAAAGACTCGGCCAACGAAATCACAAGGTAATATCAAAAATTGTTGTAGAACAATTCTATAGATGTGATGTCTCTCACTCAAAGCACTTTTCTTTGAACATCCTT